>NC_134356.1:531220920-531523286 GCF_048569485.1 Anomaloglossus baeobatrachus | reverse complement strand
CCGATAAGTCCTGTAAAACATTTCAAACATCAATGGGGATACCACCACTGAATACAGTGTCCTGGTATAGGTGGTATAAGGGTGCACAAGATAGGGCTCCCATTTCACAAGAAGCAATTCCTGGCCAATTCCTCCATCACTCGAGGCACGGGGAAGTCCCGTTCTGTCTCCAAAGGGGGCTTCAAGCAACCATGGAAGAAGAGGGTCGCAGGGGGCACAGAAAATGTCACCTAGGAAAGTAATCTCATGGCTTTTGCCCCTTAGGTTTCGGGTGTACCTGTAGCCAGTCCTCAGCCTCAGCAGGTGTGGTAAAAAACAGAGGCGACCCTTCATGCACTATGCGGAGCCGGGCAGGGTACAGCATAGAGTAGATGATGTTTCGCTCCCTTAATTTCTTCTTCACCTCCATGAAGTGGGCCATCTGTTTCTGGAGGTCCACCGAAAAGTCCGGAAAGATCGAGAGCGCAGCATTATTGAACTTGAGTGGGCTCTTCTGTCGGGCCAGACGGAGTGCTGTGTCTCTATCTCTGTAGTTGAGCATCCTTGCTAAAAAGGGATGTGGTGACGCGCTTGGAATAGGAGGCCTCGTTGGAACTCTGTGCGCCCTCTCCACCGCAAATGTCGAGGAGAACTCATCTCCGAGATTACATTTCAGCCACTCCTCCAAGAATTGTTCCGGATGCTGACCTTCCGAGCGCTCTGGCAGTCCTATGATTCGTATATTGTTTCGACGCATGCGGTTCTCCAGATCGTCTGCTTTCTGGCGCCATGCATTTGCCGATCCGGCCATTGTGGTCATTTTTGTTTTGAGTGTTACAGTTTGATCCTCCAGTTCAGACACTCGCGTCTCGACTTCCGCTGTTCGGGCCCTCAGGGATTGCATGTCCTGACGCAGGAGGCCCACCTCTGAATGTCCGTGCTCAATCTTCCCTGTGAGGGAGCTGTTGCTTGTAGAAATTGCTTGTAGAAGCTGTTCATACACCTGCCTCAGGGTTAAATCATCTTGATCCCTTGAGCAGTCATCCAATAGTGCCTAACCTTTTGGGGTGGCATTTCTCTTGGCTTTAGGGGCATCTGCCTGACCACCCCTTGCGAACTCCTTAAGTTTGTCAATAGCTCCACTTTGTTTAGGGGGACTCATATTGATACACTGGGGATTTGCTGATTCTGCACCCCTCTCTTATCGTGCCCCCGTGCATCTGAATCTGTGCTTTTATAATGTATATTTAGTAATATGTCTGTCTCCACTTCCTCACCACATCCAGAGAGCCAGAAAACAGCCACTTATATGGTGGATAATAAGAATGAAGGGAGTCCCAGGGCAGCACAACACTCAGGGTGTATTTATCAGGATGATGCAGGCCTGCACAGCGTGGGGACTTCAATATGTGTCACTTATTTGTTTTCAAGTGTCAGGAAAAATCTGCAGGGCCTGTTTTTCAAGGCACACACTCCAGACCCTCCAGCACTCTATGGGTTAAAGTCTTCCACACTGCAGCCGGCCCCCTAATGTGCTGCACACTGACTGCCAGTTACACAGCTAAGGGAGAATTAACTTCCCTGTGCTCATGCTCCTGGGTCTTCACCTCTGGCCATAAATCTGTCACTCCTCACTGCTCTTCGGAGTCATGCTCTGCTGCTCACTGTGGAAATGCATGATGTAGGGAAGATGGCTGCTGCTCCACACTCTCCAGCCTTAGGAGGTCCAGCAACGCCGTGCAAGAGTCAGGGAATAGCTCCAGTGGGAACCGGCAGCCTCCAGATGGTGTCACCTGTCACAGCAGCAGGTCAGTGAGTAAATAGGTCAGGTAACCGGGTGTAAATGGCCAGGATAAGATCAGGATTATAGGAGCTCTCTTCCCATGCGTCCTCTCTGGTCGGCTACATCGCCCCGCCCGTGGATTTGCCTTTGTGTATGTGTGTTTGTGTAGATTTGTGTACGCTTGTGTGGATGAGTGTGCGTGCCTGTGTATGTATATACATCTGTGTGTATGTTTTTGTATTTGTGAGTGTATACAACTTTGTGTTTGTGTGTGCCTATGTTTCTGTGTGTATGTGTGTCTGTGTGTTTATTTGTATGTAATATATAAAAACAGAGGCAATAAAAATATTAGAGAGAACATGAGCCTCCATCATACATCATATGTGTTTGCATACTTGTTTTGCTTGATTAGACACATGGGTATTAGTGTTGAGCGAGTAGTTAACTATTCGTACTCACTATACTGTTAGCGAGTACTGTCCACTACTCACATATTCGTTATGAGAAGAGGGTACAATGTAAGTCAATGGTAAATACTCACTAAGTAGCAAATAACCCGAAAGCCGTACTTTTCGTGCTAGTAGCAAATACGTAGTATGACTTTTGGGTTACTTGCTACTTAGCGAGTATTTCCCATTGACTTACATTGTGCCCGCTTCTCATAACGAATATGCGAGTATCGGACAGTACTCGCTAACAGCATAGCGAGTACGAATAGTTAACAACTTGCTCAACACTAATGGGTATTTGACACTGTCAGTGTTTCAGATGCACCCTGTGAATCTTATATATTCCTGAATTGTAAAGCGCTGCGGAATATGTTGGCGCTATATAAATAAAGATTATTGTTATTATATATTTATTGACAATATTTAGTTATCCCAATTTTATATTTATTGAGAATATTCAGATATCCCACCAAGGATTATTTAGAGGCATAACTTTAGTAGGTGCAGAGGTGACAGCC
Source organism: Anomaloglossus baeobatrachus (assembly GCF_048569485.1). NCBI lineage: Eukaryota > Metazoa > Chordata > Amphibia > Anura > Aromobatidae > Anomaloglossus > Anomaloglossus baeobatrachus. The sequence goes on along the minus strand of NC_134356.1, from coordinate 531,520,557 downwards.
CTTCCCGGGCCCTGGAGCCTAGGAGACCCATAAATTTCCTTTAGCCCATATAAGAAGGTCAATACTTTTAAAAACCCTTGATAAGTGTAAATTTTGAATTGGAGCTCACAAACCTCAAGGTATGAAACTAGGCTTATTCCTATATTAGCATTAGCATTATTGGTGAGAAAGTATTTTTTTTTATTCGAAAAAACTGAAAGATCAAGATGGTATCATACTGGGGCTCACTGGGCCCACTATATGCATTGATTCTGAGAGCCCATGTCCATCTTCTACAGAACATATGCATGTCCACATAGCAGAATTTACAGCGAACCTGTCATCAGGTTTTTTTTTTACTTCACTATCACAAACTATACACATCTATGTCAGGTTACTGTAATTCATAATCAATCCATACCCAGGGTTTTATAATCCTTCATCGTGTTCGTTCCAAAGTACCGTAATTCTCTATTTCACTTTTATGCTATGAGTTGCAGGTTCAGTGGGCTTGGCCTTGCACTTACAGCTTTGCATCATCTCTCCAATTTTTCCCTCCCACTGCCGTCCTTTGCTAGGTCACACTTATGTGAGTGACCTACCTCTCCTTCTGGAAATCTATCGCACTTGCCGTTACTCCTTGTGTCGGTGGTCTTCTGAAATGTATGAGCAGATCCATAGTCCCGATATTGCTGTGTTGGCAGGATATTACAGCACATGTACCACCACCAGGAGTGATGGCACTTGTATGTTTTCAGGAGGGGAGGCAGGTCACTCACATTAGAGTGATCTGTCAATCAGGGAGCAATGGAGGGCAGCAGGCGAAGAAAATTGAAAAGAGGACAGAGAGCTGTAAATGAAGGGCCAAGTCCACTACATTTGTAGCTAATTAGCATAAAAATGGAACCGATTATTATTTTAGAGTTAAAGAAGGATTACAAAAACTATATTACCAACCTAACATAGATGTGTTTGGTTTGTGGTAGTAAACCCTGCTGACAGGTTCCCTTTAATCAATGTTGTTGTTTCAGACACAAGTTTTTTGTGAATCAACCCATAAGTAATAAACCCTAGTGGCAAATGATTGGCTCCGATGTTGCCTCTAGGTCAGCTTGAGAGGGGCAATTAATTTTCTTAAGTGGCCACATGGACTACCGTAAATGTAGTGGAGGGCTGAACCAACAGGCTTAAATTAATTCTGCTTACTAATACTATTATTATATATTTATCTTTATACTTTAATATTGAGCATAATTAATCCTGTTGACTAACTGATACTGGTAATATAAATTATGATAGGGCTTATTGCAGAGGTGCATCTAGGCTTTCTGGTACCTGGGGCAAGAATTCAGTTTGGTGCTCCTCCCTGAGCGGTTTGAGTAGTCGTCATATAATCACTAGTGATGAGCGAGTATGCTTGTCACTACTCGGTACTCGCACGAGTATCACTGTACTCGGGCTACTCGGCGGGTACCGAGTAATCTCGCGATACTCGTGCTGTACTCGTGGTCTTCATCCCTGCATGTTGGCGCTCTTTTCAGAGCCAGCCCTCATGCAGGGATTGGCTGGCAGACCACGGCAATGCCACAGCCCTGTTAGTTGTGGAATTGCAGTGATTGGCCGGCCCGCACAGCGTGACCGAGCCTTTATACCGGCGGGCACGCTGTGCTCTGCACACAGCCATCTCGTATTCCCTGCTTTCCTCGCCCACAGGCGCTTATGATTGGTTGCAGTGAGACACACCCCCACGCTGAGTGACAGGTGTCTCACTGCACCCAATCACAGCAGCCGGTGGGCGTGTGTATACTGTGCAGTGAAATAAATAATTAAATAATTAAAGAAACTGGCGTGCGGTTCCCCCCAATTTTAATACCAGCCAGATAAAGCCATACGGCTGAAGGCTGGTATTCTTAGGATGGGGAGCCCCACGTGATTGGGTGCAGTGAGACACCTGTCACTCAGCGTGGGGGCGTGTCTCACTGCAACCAATCATAGGCACCGAAAAGCAGGAAAGCAGGGAATACGAGATTGTTTAATGAGCGGCCAGCTTTTTCAAAAGAGGAAAAGCCGCCGCAGCAGTGTGAACGCCGTGCAGCGCCGCGCCGGTGATCAGGGATCGGTGAGTATGAGAGAGGGGGGAGACTGACCGACAGACTGTGAGAGGGGGACAGACAAGACAGAGAGAGACCGACAGACAGACAGAGAGACCGATCGACGGACTGAGGGAGATAGAATGAAGAAAAAAAAATGACCGACATCGCTAGTAAAAAGCACAAAACGTGCGTTTTGGACATCGGAGTGCCACACAATGTTTTCACTAAAATCTTTCATGTAATCTCAAAAAGTAACATACACCAGCTCTATCTCACTATTGGGTATGTGCCCTTAACATTTCCGCCATGAAAATTCATTTTGGTGTCATTTTGGAAGGTTTTCTGGTGAGTCCGTAAAAATGGCGTAAAACTCGGACAAAATTGTTCACAGCTGTGACTTTTGAGTGATAAATGCTTCAAGGGGTCTTCCCCATGCTGTTGTCATGTCATTTGAGCACTCTTCTAAGACTTTTGTGACATTTTTAGGGTTTCTACATGCTGCCGGGGGTCATTTCATAAAAATACTCGGGTCTCCCATAGGATAACATTGGGCTCGGTGCTCGGGCTGAGTACACGAGTATCTTGGGATGCTCGGCCCGAGCCTTGAGCACCCGAGCTTTTTGGTACTTGCTCATCACTAATAATCACTCATTCATGTGCGATTTGCAAACTTACAGTCACATGCAGAAAAGCTGCTCTTCATACTTCTCTCAATGTTCAATGAAAAACTGAGAGAAGCAGGAAGACAGGCCAGTTGTCACATGACTATGAAAATTACAAATGAGTGGAGTGTCAATGTGGTGACTGCTGAAACCACCAAGCAGAGTTGAATCCTGACAGTGAGTATATTACATGCTGTTAGGATTGGCATGCTACACTGCTGAATTTTATAGTGCAAAGGCCTGACTAAGTTTGAGATGAAACTCTACAGCCATTCTAGTTGACTGCAGGTTTCTGAATTTTCAGTGTATTCACTACCACTTTTATGATTCTACCATGCCAGGGGCAAGAGTGAATGGGCATGTGAGCACAAGTATACGATTTGTATACTTCTAGCCACATTCTGACTAGACATGTCCATCGTTGCTCAATTTATTTTCATTGAGAAAGGCAGCGCATGTCTAGTTGGGACGTGACTGCATGTATGTAAATCACATACTTGCAATTTTATGACCTCACACTATCACCGCCGCCATCAGAGAATCCAGACAGCCTGCAGTGCGTGTACTGTGAGAACTGAGAAGTCTGCAGTCAGATAGAGTAACTACAGACTCATCACAAACTTGGACAACAACTTTAATGCTTCTAACATAAATAAAAGCATTGTAAACTAACTTTTCAGACAGCACAATACTTTATTAGAATGGCCTTGTATCACGTAGTCTTACAAGTTATGGATTCTTACATGAGTACAGGACCAGAACAAATAACAGCACAGGAATACATCACCAGAACCAGTAGAGGTACAAAAATACATAACTAGAACCTCCATAAGTAGAGAAACACATTACCAGAACCATCATCTATGCAGAAATTCATCATCAAAACCACCAGCAGTACAGAAATTGATCATTAGAACCCCCAGCACTACAGAAATGTATCATAAGACACAACAGCAGTAAAAAAAATAATCATCAGAACCACCAACAGTATCGAAATTCATCATCAGAATCACCATCAGCACAGAAATACATCCATATAACCCCCAACATTATGGAAACACAGCACCAAAACCCTCATTGATACAGAAATACATCAACAGAACCAGCAACAATGTAAAGCTTGTGAGCCATAGTGAGAGTGGACCCACTGGGTTGTAGGACATGGTACACCTGAGGGGCATGATTTAGGCCCACAATGGGTTTTCATCAGAGCTTCTGATCATGAGGATGGACTGATCTGCCGATAGCAACCAGGTGCCACTCAGAAAGACTTGGTGCTGCGACAACAGGCCCCAGGAGTATGGATACTAGTAGTCTCTGATAAGGCAGATGCAGACAGGACAGCTGATATAACAGGCACAGCTAGTATGGATAGATGCCACAGCAGGTAGCTAGTATAGCAGGCGCGGTCGCTATGTAACGATGCAGCAGGAGCAGCCAGTATTACAAAACAGACAGGTGTAGCTATCACAGCAGTAGCACATAGGTAAGCAACCTAAACAACTAGCAATGTGTCTCTAAGATTACACCACATTGCCTAGGCCCCTCCCATTAGGAGAGATTGTGTTATAAACACAGAACCTCTCAGCCATAGGACCTTTAAGAATAGGTGTGCACATGCGCCCCAATAGTATTCCCAGGAGGCCTGTGTGAGTGCAGTGCATCTAGGTCACAGAACCTGGCAGTAGGGACTGAGCAGCCACTGATGAGCAGCCGGGAGGGTGAGTGAGCCGGTGTCCCCACTGGAGAGGGGGCCATTACAGTGCGGGACACCATTAGCTGTGTTATAAGCAATATTGAAAATATCCATATAACCCTCATCACTACAGATATATAACATCACAACTCTCATCAGTACAGTACAGAAATACATCACAAGAGCCACCATCAGTACATGATACATCAATTGTAATGTCAGGTTACAATTTATGTATCTTGCCCTTAACAATGGTAAGGAGATACTGGGAGTTGTTATAATTAATTATCAGACTGCTGCCCTTAGACAGTACTGGTGAGAATTAGTATCACAAATAATCATATACGTCCAGGTACCTTTATAGATGATATTATCCATGATCAAGGTCATTCTCTTTCTTTCCTTCATCTTGCCCAGATGCCATGAGGACTTTACATCCACAGCTCGTCTCTGCAGACTTCCATCTTCTCTGGTCTTCTGCAGCATATCCTGGTACGATACCCTTAAAATAAGCAGAATGCTCCTGAATAAAAATATCTGCCCTACGCTGTGGTCCTTAATAAATAATTGCCCCTTACTGTGTTCTCTGCACAAAATATGCACACACTGTCCCTATTATGATACATATTCTCCATACAGCCCTCTCTTTTCCATTCTGGACCCTGTGTTCACACTGTCCTCTATACTGTATCCCCCTATACTGCCCCGTCTCTATACTATACCCCCTCATCACACTCCTCCTGCTCGGCATACTATCCCCCCCTGACTTTGTCTTCACATTGTACCCCCATGCTGCTCCCTCTCCACACCCCCTACAATACCCCATCTCTATTCTGTACTCCATCACATTTTTCTCATTCAATACTGTCTCCTCACTACCTTCTCTCTCATCCCCATCTCGCTCCTCATACTGTGCCTGCTACCATGCTCCCATTTCCACTCACTCCTCATATTGTGTCTGCACCCATGCTCTCCTTGCTCCTCATACTGTGTCCACGCCTGTTCCCCTTGCACTGAAATACTGTGGCTACACCCATGCCCCCATCGCTCCTCATACTGTGTCCACGCAAAGCCCCACTCACTCCTCCTACAGTGTCTGCACCCATTCCCCTTGCTCCTCATAGTGTGTCCATGCCCATCCCACCCTTACTCCTCAGACTCTGTCAGCACCCATCCACTCTTGCTCCCCATACTGTGTAAATTCCCATTCCTCTTTACTCTGCATACTTTGTCTATGCCCATACAACCTGTCTTCTCATTCTGTGTCTACCTACATTCCCCCATCACTGTCCATACTGTGTCAGCACCCATCCTTCCCCCTTGCTGAACATAATGTGTCTTCAAATTCCCCCCCTTGCTCCCCATACACTCCTCAAATTTTTTTCTCCCCTCGCTCCCCATACTATGTATGTATACATTTCTCCATCTCTCCCCATACTGTGTCTGTATACATTCCCTCCACCCTCTCTCCTGATACCTGTTCCTCAAAATTCCCCCCCTTCCCCTAATTACATAAAGTCTTCGGTGTCTTCAGCTCCTCTGGAGCACTTATCAACAACGCTGTCAAATGCCTATGTGGTGCCGGTAAGTGACGACAACAGAGTGATCACCTGGACTGATCATGCTGCTGACGTTGACCTGACCTAGAAGTTTTGGCGGTCAGGGCTTCAATTGTACTTGTGCTCTGAACCTTCTCTCAGCCGGCTAAGAGAACAGTCGACTCCCACTATGGGAGGAGGCAAAATGCAGCTACTAAGGAAACACCTCGGACCTCCATCAGGCGGCCCTTTGGAGACCCCTCTGGATATACCACTGCTTATTGTAACATGTATTCTCAACAGTATCTACTCCAAACCATATAATTTACTGCTTTTTATAAAGTTCATAAATCATACTGCTTCTGTTAGACTAGATTTACATTGCTTTTTTTTCTACACTCAGTGGTTCTGTCATGTCCGAACCCCATGCAAAACAGGATTCAGGCACATGTGCCAATGAGACAAATGACTTTAATGATGCAGATGGAGTTACAGTGTGCTCTGTCGGGCATTATTTTATTTTGTATCTGCCATATACTGTATGCCTATTGGATACGTGTAGCAAGATGATAATGATGACCGACACAGCACAACATGACTCCATCTGCATCATTATAGTTAACTAGCTGTACTACCCGGCTTCGCCCGGGTTAATAACTGCTGTTAACAAAATAGAATGTATTAACAAAAATGTATTCTGCACACAAAAACCACAACACAAATAGATAGAAATGTAATTATTAAATTGTTGCCTATATTAACCAATCAGAGCTCAGATTAATTAACTGTAGCAAAATAGAAGCTAAGCTGTGATTAGTTGCTATTGGCAGCCTGATAAATCTCCAGGCAACAGAAAGCCCTCCCCCCTGACAGTATATACAGTATTAGCTCACACATACACATAATAGACAGGTCATGTGACTGACAGCTGCCGTATTTCCTATATGGTACATTTATTGTTCTTGTAGTTTGGCTGCTTATTAATCAGATTTTTATTTTTGAAGGATAATACCAGACTAGTGTGTGTTTTAGGGCGATTATGTGGTGAGCTTGGTGTATGTGTGGTGAGATGTGTGCTGAGGGTGGTATATGTGTTCAAGCACGTGGTATTGTGTGGCGCATTTTGTGTGTGTGTGTTCATATCCCCGAGTGTGGGGAGTATCCCATGTCGGGGCCCCACCTTAGCAACTGTACAGTATATACTCTTTGGCGCCATCGCTCTCATTCTTTATGTCCCCCTTGTTCACATCTGGCAGCTGTCAATTTGCCCCCAACACTTTTCGTTTCACTTTTTCCCCATTATGTAGATAGGGGCAAAATTGATTGGTAAATTGGATCGCGCGGGGTTAAAATTTCGCCTCACAACATAGCACCCGGCGCTGCCCGGGATAGTAACTGTATATATCTCTGTCTCTCTCTCTCTGTCTTTGTCTGTCTGTTTCTTTCTCCGTCTGTCTCAATCTCTTTCCCTGTCTATCTATCTCTTTCCCTGTCTGTCTCTTTCCCTGTCTGTCTCTTTCCCTGTCAGTCTGTCTCTTTGTGTCTGTCTCTTACCCTGTCTATGTCTGTTTCTTACCCTGTCTGTGTCTGCCTCTTTCCCTGGCTGCATTGTGACACGCCAACATTCCATATAAGGGCATGGCTGCGCATTCTTCTGAAGTTCTGGCTGCACTGTGGCTCCCAGCTCCATTCGCTTTAATGGAGGCAGGTTTTTTGGTGAATAACTGTAAAGAGCGGGGTTAAATTTTCCCCTCAAAATATAGCCTATGATGCTCTCGGGGTCCAGAAGTGTGAGTGTGCAAAATTTTGTGGCTGTAGCTGCGACGGTGCGGATGCCAATCCCGGACATACACACACATACACACACATTCAGCTTTATATATTAGAAGATGGCCTCATTGTGCATATGCTCAAATTCTATTTTACGAGAAATTCAGACTCAAGCCCTGCTGGAGCCACTGACTGTAAGAGAAAGCACTATTTGAACCCAGCATTATTCAACTTTTCTACCTTGATCATCAGCTCTTGAGCAAAGAATGATGCCGCTACAGCCTACTACTTAGTATGATTCCACCACGCACAATATGAAATCCCCAGTCAACCCACACAGTCTGAAGCCCCCACAGTTCCCCACAGGGTATGGTACCCCAACTACCCCATCTAATAGAGTATGATACCACAACTGCTACCGCGCACAGTACTATGTCCACACAGCCCCCACAAAAATACAGTATGATGGATCAACCCCACACACACAGCATGAGGACCGACACAGCTCCACACATAGTATAATCAACCGTATTGCCCCCCACACAGTATGATGTATCCCTTAGCCCCCCATACACAATATGATAAACCCACAGCCCCCACATATATTATGAAGGACCCCACAGCCATCAACACTCAGTATTATAGACCTCACAGTCACCCATAGACACTATAATAGACCCAACAGCCCTCCACAAATTATTATGACCTCCACAGCCCCTTACACACAGTATGATGGATCCCGCGGCCCCCCTCCCATTGTTTGATGGAACCCACAGCCCCCAACACACAGTATGATAGTCCTCACACACAGTATGATAGACTTTACCTCCCCACCTACACACACAGTATGATGGCCTTCACAGCTCCTCTACACAGTATGAAGTAATGAAGTATGATTAATTACCCACACACAGTATATCAGGTTCTACTATTGTGTTTCACGGTACCTGCATCCTGAGGATGCAGATGTCGCGGGCGGAGGGCTTTTGGGAACGCCGCTCGCCTGGGGAAATCTCTGGCGCTCGGGTCCGGTGCTTCTGCTTCTCGGTGGCTCGAGCACGGGGCCGGACCCAGGGGCTCGAGCAGCGCCTCCTTGCCCACGAGTGAAAAGGGGAGGTTTGGTGGTCGGATGTCGGTTGTGACTCCACCCACGGGGTTGTGGTGATGGTGGGCACCACCGCTGCTGGTGACGGGGGTTCCCGGGAGCGATGGCGGGGAGCAGCTGAGGTGTTGGCACCTCCGTGGGTAGGGGCTGTTGGTCCCGGGGCCCCAGTTGGGAGGATTGGTTGGTGGGTAGGGGATAGGTGCAGGTGCCAATGCGGGGAGGCAGTGCGGATGCGGGGCAGCGTTACGGTGCAGCGCTGTGCCGGATGGCACTGGTATACTCACTCAGGTAGTCAATGACAGAGTCTCTGGTAAACCATGTGGAGACATGAGGCTCAGTGGGTGCTCTCGTCCACTAAAACCCGCCGCCTTTAGAAAGACAGCGTGGCTCAGTGCTCATCCCAACTGAACGCCGGCCTCCTTAACCGTGGGCGTAACACTACTCAGACAACACAGGATGAGGGAACCACAATAATTAGACTTTATTGGATCCCCAAACAATTAACAGCACATAACACATAACCAGCAAAACACACAAATGTAACAGGCAACAGAGTCTCATCCTTCCGCTGGCTCACCAGGGATTTAGAATGTCCATGCCTCAGAGGTTCCAGGGCTATTTACTCCAATCCAGCAGCACCCCGCTTTTGGCGGGCACCCACCGAGAAAGGAATAATGCCAGATTTAGGAAGCTGTGTGAGGTCTGCAAAGTCTGTAACAGGTGACTGAACTGTCCCAACCTGAGTGTCCTCCTTAGGTAGTCCTGGTATGATGTTATAATCCTGGCAGCCGGAGTCGAAATCCCTAGGCTGTGGATATGGTCTCCAACCGGAACCGGAGTCCCTAGATTGAAGCCATAAGATATCCTGATCCTCTAGTCAGCTCCGAAGAGCTTAGACTGGATCCATCAGCATCCATCAACAACCCCCTGGTGGCTTAAAGAAATCCCTTTTATAGCCACAGCCTTCCACTTGGATACACTGCGTCCTCATCGATTGGTTGGACAAGAGCACCTCTCCCATTTGATGAATTTCAAGCTGCATGGACAATGTTCATCCAAATGATGTCTACAGAAAGACTGAGGGTATACTTGTAGTCTGGGAGTCACCAACTAGACAATGGCTACTAAGGTAATCACATTAGCAATACACAACTACAATACAATGGTTACTGTAAAAGTCTGGAGAACAATACATCTGGCTTTCAGTGGCCAACACAATTACATTGAGTCAACAAGAGTCTTGTAAAAACAATGAGGGACTTCTCCCCCATCTATAAACAATCTATCATGCTGTCTGGCTGAATTTTAAGAAACTTTAACCCATGAGAGTCTATGTCGTCACAAATCAAATGGCTGGATGGACGGAGCCCGCAGTCGGCTGCGGTGTCTTCATTCTCCCCAGACGGGTTGATGGTGGCTGTCGTTCCCTGCACCTATGTGTAAGTGTTTGACCCCTATGGATTCCCACGGGTGGTCCGCTCCCCGGCTTGTACATGTCGGGAGAGCCCGTTTTGCCCGCAGGCGCTGGCCCTTGGATCTCTGGCCGTTGGCGGTGGCTCTTATCCGGAAGGGTTGGGCTGTTGCCTTCTGACGGGACTTGGTTGGCAATGAACCCCTGAGGTCCAAACCGCAATCAGAGAATTTGACCGTTATGGCGGCTTCCGAGCCTAGTCGGGGTCTGAGTACCCTGCCTTGGTGCTTGGCTTCAATCCGCTCCCCGGTTCGGTACCGGCGGGCCAACGCCCGACCCCGGTCCTACGGTTCCGCAGACGTCCACCTACTCCTGCAGACGGCCACCACCGTCTGCCGACCTTGCTAATGGTGCCTGGGCTCCAACCCAGACACACACACAGTCTCCACTTCCACTCCTCAACTCGACTCCAAACTACAACAACTGACTACTCTTCCTGCCTCCAGGCCTGTGAACTCGGTGGGTGTGGCCAAACGCCTGGCTCCGCCCCACCTGGTGTGAACATCAGACCCTGGAGGGAGGCAACAAGGGTTTTTGTTTGACGGGTGTTCCTGACCAGGGGAGGAAGTGTGTGTATGTGGTGTTATTCTGTGACCCCTGGGGTCCAGGGCGTCACACAGATACCAGTGAATTTATTTGTCAGTGGAGTACTGGATGCCTGATATTGAATGCAACTGCTTCAAACCTTATTATGACTGCCTCTGTCCATGGACTGGACAAGAACAGCAAATACCTGGTGTGGCCCAGGTCTAGATATGTTATCTATTTCTGCATTCCTAGAGTCTACTATTAAGTCATAGCCTGGGTCTACTTAAGGATACTGTGGTACCCTGGCAGGACAGATTGACCTTTTATCAAAGTATTTAAGAGCATTCATAGAGGGTTAGAGATTTATCATGACTGGAATCATAATAAAAGCATCCATCCATTGGTATTACTAAATCACCACTCCAGCATTTTATTTTTATTTTAGTGCTGGAGTGGTGCTTTAAATGTTAAACCCTGCCCCTGGTCTAATACATGCCACTATCTTGATCTGTTTCCAGCATTGTTCCTGTCCTTTTTCGGCAGTTTGTGAAATGCCAGCAGCGCCAGTGTTTCATGGAGTGTGCCGGAGGTCACAACTCAATACAACGTTATGAGAGCCTTATTCTGGCTCTCATATACTTCCAATGATGTACAGTAACTTCCGACTTGCAGCCAGCCAAAAATTTCAACAAAAAAGAAAGTTGCATTCTGAAATGCTAAAGCACGCAAACCATGAATGTAAGAATATAGACATGCATTACTGCTAAACAAAAAGTAAGAAAAAATGTTGATATTTAGCATACAAAAATGTCCACTACTTGCCCAGTAGCCATGACAAGGCAATCTCATATTACTGGGAACCTACACTTAACTAAAGCTTCTCTCTGGGTCTAAATTCTCCATGTGTATGGGTGATTAGAAACTTGCTTTTAGAGAATACAATCACTTGTGTCTAATGGTAGAGGGGTGCAGGGTCAGAAGGCATGACATTCATAGTTTGAATGCTTTAGCATTTCAGAGTCCAACTGTTTTTTTCTGTCAGTGTATGTTGTGTTTAGTTAGGCACCTGTTTACACTGCATGTTAGAGAGTGCTTTCAGTCTTTTTGCCTAGTCAAAAGATTTGGTCACAAGATGGAGCCGCGGATCCGTAGTGACCTCAAAATAGAATGAGAATGCCGGAGGGTAATATAAGACAGGGGACAGGGGATTTAAGCTTAACGCACCACTCCAGCTATGAAAAAATAATGCTGAAGTCATGCATTAATTACTTGCTATCATTGGCAAGTACAATACACCAATCTGTTTTAGGCCTCTTTCACACATCAGTGATTCTGGTACATATGTGACAGTTTTTATATGTACCAGAATCACGGACATATGCAGACCCAGTAAAATCACACACAAATCAGTGATTTTTCACTGACCGTGTCTCCATGTGGCGTACACGCGTGTCCGTGATTTCCACATGGAGACATGTTCATTTTTTTCTTGCATCACTGATGTCACACGGAACACACAGTGGTATGTTCCGGGAAACACGTACCAGAAAAACGTACATTTAAAATAAAAAGCTTTTTAAACACACCTGTCTCCAGTGACGCTGTGTTCAGCCGCTGCTATCTCTGCTTCCAAGCCGGCTAATTATGCTCATACATATGCACTGCACCGATGACCAAGAAGTAGCTGCATAGGGGAGACAGCGGCGGCTTGACACAGCATTCGGGAGACTTCAGCACCAGGAGTGGGACAGGTGAGTTTGGAATACCTGATCTCCGTGTGCTATCACGGATCACGGATTGCACATGGAGAACACATGTGTACAGTAAAATCACGGCACACAGAGGGACGTATGCGTTTTTACCACGTCAGTAAAAAACGTGGCTGGTTTCATACACACGACATTCAAGGTCTGAGTAAGGACCACAATTTGGTCTCTTGACCTAAACTCAACAGCTTCATATATACTTATCATGTTTAATTATGATGTGAGATCCATATAGTCTGAACATTGCAGGCCATACTTTGACATGAATGTCAGATGTGTAAAACCGGCTATTTCTCTACTACCGTAAGGTTGCATTAGGAAACTCACTAAACAGTAATTTCTTATAACATTATGTTCAAACTTATTCTGCTTACCCAGTTTTCCAGTCTTATAACAATATGCAAGGCAGCATCTGTCACTTCGGTTCATCAGTTAGTAGTTAACAGTCTGCCAATGCATTCCCAACTACATAATTTTATAAATCAGCTTGTGAATGTTGTCAGATCTGCATGGCGACCAAAGAAAATTAAAAAATGCCTGTAAGCCTGCTTTTAATGGCGTGGCCCCACATTTAAAGTAAGAACTAATATTAATAATATAACATTTGTACAATTATTTTGGCATGTTTTGTATGCAAATTCTGGCACAATATTTTATAGTTTTATTAACATTTTGCGACAAAAAGATAATGCATCTCTGCAGCACCATACTCAACATTTCTTGGGGAATTGAATGTGAGCCTGGCGTTTTAATTAGCACCAAATGTTTTAGTGATTTGTACCAAGTTTTGAAACAAAATAATGGTCCAAAATAAGCCAACTAAATTAAAAAAAGATATTTAATCCTATTTACAGTGGATATAAAAAGTCTACACACAACTGTTAAAATGCCAAGTTTTTGTTAAGCAAAAAGTAATTCCAAGAAGAATCATTTCAGAACGTTTTCTCCTTTTAATGTCACCCACAGCCTGTACAATACAAATTGAAAAATAAACTGAAATCCTTTCAAGATGAGTAAGAAAAATAAACTGAGGGTCATTGCCATGCTGAAAGGTGAAATTCCTTTTCATCTTCAGTTTTTTAGCAGAGGCCTAAAGGTTTTGTTACAAAATTGACTGATATTTTGGACTGGTCATAATTCTCACTCTGCTCCTTCTATATTAATATGGCCATGTGGATACTCTGCTGCTAAATTCAAAAACTGCATTCTTTCTCTGCCTCAAAAAATATAGTACACCAAGCGAATAAATTAGAAGTACATAAGCAGAAAAACTAAAGCAAAAACTCCTAAAATTTTACAATTTCATTAATGTCAAGTTAAAAAAGTGGGAGGAGGGAGTAAATCCCAACACCTATTGTTTCAATATATACAAAATTAGAAAAAAATGGGAAGGAGTGCAAGGGGGCTAACCCTCATATCACCCTATTCTCGCCTCTTCCTTGCCGCGGAGGTTGGCACCCTAGAGCCTGCGCAGTTGGCGCCCCTGCTCACCATCGACTATCCCTTCAGGCCCTGATAAGACCCTAGCAAGTCTGGTAGTGACAATACCAACAAGGATTAAATAATCCACAAATGAACCAACAGTAAAATTTAATGTAGATGATAAAGATAAACTTCAACCAATTTTAATAAATTGGGAAAATATTAAGGTATAACAACCCAAACAATAACTACCCAGTTTTTTCAAGTAGTCAAGTAGTCAAATGGGTGGTTTTCCTTTTGGGACTACTTGAAAAAACAGAGTGGTATGTATTGAAACAATAGGTGTTAGGATTTACTCTCTCCCCCATTTTTTAACTGGACATTAATAAAATTGTAAGATTTTAGGACTTTTTGCTTTAGTTTTTCTGCCTCAAATAATATGGCCACACGGTAATGGCTATACTAAATTGTAAAGCGCATTACATAATACTAGGCAAAGTTCTGTCTGAAGTTAAAACTGACATTGATGCCTTCTCCAACCAGTTTGAGTGCAGCTTTCATTTTACAGGAGCACTATAAGCTATGAAATCTTTCCTATGATTAGGTTGCTGTGGCCAAGAAAGACTGTTTTATTTAGATAGTTTTGAGGAATAAGGCTCATTGAGCAGCTTTACTAATCCTGAGTAATAGCTAAATAGTGTAAACTGAAACTATTTAGTTTTAAAGGGAATCTATCAGAAGATTTTTGCTACCTCATCTGAGAGCAGCATGATGTAGGCAAAGAGACCCTGAATCCAATGATGTATCACTTAGATTACTGAGTACAGCCGTTCTGACACAATCAGAATTTTTAGGGTGGGTGTGCGTGATCAGGGTTTGCAGCGTTTTGGACATAGCGTGTTTTTTTGCTGGTTTGTAAAGTAAAAGCACAGTGGATTGGATTTATAATAATCCCATGTCTACTGTGCTTCTTTCCTCAGCAGCAAAAACTGACATGCGGTGCGGCTTTCCTAGCCACAGCATGTAAATTTATGCTGCGGTGATGCAAGTTTTCTCCGCAAGAAAAACAGAGCAAAATTCCGCAGCAGCCCAAACATTGATCGTGGGCACAGGCAGCTGCGGTCTCCTGCGGTGAACAGTTGTGTGACTATACCACCCCGCGGGCTTGGCTGCGACCGCCTAGCCGCTCGGATCCGTGCTCGTACGGTGGGTGGTGACTCTAGCTTCTCACGGACCCGGGGGTCACGTCGCTCTGCAAGGGAGTTGGCACTACACGCAGAGACTTGACGGGGATTTCCACGGCCGGGGCTGCGGTGGTTTGGTTTGGGATGTAAGTTCGTGACGCCACCCACGGGTTGTGGTGAATAGATGGACACCACCGCTGCCGTTAACTAGGCCTCCTGGGGACGGTGTTTCACAGCTTGGTGTTGACCACTCCGTGGGTAGGGGAATGATGGTCCCGGGGGCCCGGGGGAGGTGCTGAGGCGTGGGAGCGGGTGCGGGCTGGATGCCGGCGCAGTACAGTGCGGTGCGCGGCCCGAAGGCACTGATGTACTCACTATGACACAATACACTGGAGTCTCTGGTAAACCAAACGGGGTGATGAACGGGGCCCGCAGCCGGCTGCAGCTTCTTCCAGAATAGGTTGGTTTTTTCTGCCTTTCACCTGCACCTCCTTGTATGAATCTTTTGACTCCTATGCCTAAGCAACGGTAGTCCGCTCCCTGACTTGTATATGCCGTAGGAGCCCATTTGCCCACAGACGCTGGCCCTTTGGGTCTTTGGGCTGTTGTCTTCTAATGGGTCTTGTGTGGGATAGGTCCTAAAGGCCAGTCCGCAATCAGTTGATTCGAATCGGTCCTGTCGGTTCAGGGCTTTGCACTGGGTCTGAGTACCCCTCCTGGTGCTCCGGTTTCCAATTGGTTTCCCAGTTCGGTACCGGCGGGCCACTGCCCGACCCCGGTTCCTATGGTTCCACCGGCTGTAATCCCGGCTCTTGCAGGCGGCCACCACCATCTGCCTCCTTGCCAAAGGTGACTGGGCTCCGACCCAGCCATCGGGGTAACTTGTTGGCAGGCCTGGACACAGGTCTGCCCTTCAACTTGACTTCTCTCCACTCCGCACTACCACTTGACTGACTGTTTTCCCGCCTCCAGGCCTGTGAACTCCTCGGTGGGCGGGGCCGACCACCTGGCCCCACCCCCCTGCTGTGGACATCAAACCTGGAGGGTGGTGACAAGGGTTTCTAGGTTGGCTGCTGTCACCTAATCAGGAAGGGGGTGGTGTTGTATGTGTGTGTGTGACTACCTGGGACAACCTGACTAGTCCAGGGCGTCACATGTCCTCAGGAGAAGATCGTGTCCAGATTGTGTGCACCCACCCTTAGATTTAGTTATGTAGCAGAGCTGAAAGAGCTCCCCACACCAGGCTCTCAATAGAGATTGTATATTGACAGTGAGATCTCAACTGGAGGAGGGGGCGTGATGGACTGCTGTGTGATATTGTAGTCCGAGTAATGAGAAGTCCTGCTGGTTAAATAAACATAGCAAATAAAGAACAGATTGGACCTTGACAATACAGGCATCCCTAAAGTCCATGTTGTAACACGTGCAGCATGATGTCTTCATATTACATAGCACAATCCTGCTCACAGATTTTCTTTAAAATACTCAAAATGTATCACAGTGATTCATACTGGATGATATATTTGACACACCTTTCGACTATAGTTTTCAACGTCTATTAATTGGTTTACTTTTAGCCCACTGGTAAGCTTCATGTATTTTTAACATACAATTATCCCCCTCCCTCCTACAGTATTTTTTAGAAACTTTCTACAAGTGTTTTGTGATGTACATAAAGTGTCTAAAACATTTAATAAATGTTGCACCTGTGCCAGAATTTGTGGCTTAATTTGATTGAGAAATCTTGCACAATTTAGTTAGTAATTGTGCCCTATGTTGTTTTTGTTTGTTGTGTTTTTAGGTTCAGAGACATTTGAGTTTCCCAAGCACAGTAGATTTTAAATATGTTGTTTTTATGCATTTTCTGCTGTTTTTCTCCCATAATCACTGAGTTGTTTCGCCTGACATCCATTTACATTAATCGACTAGCGAGACTAAACAACAGCCTATCAGCTACTTATTTGCTGTTCAGTGGTCATTTAATAGCCAATGTACATATATCCCTGAGCGATGTATTATAGATCGTTCAGTGTATATTGGCTGACAATGCTCCCGACAAACCAAGAGATCATGTACCTGACGTACAAGCATTATGCTCACTCATGGAGTGATTGGCAGCCCGTTTATATTGTACTATTGTCATGAAACTAGCATTCAATGAACATTACATGATAATCACGTAGTGTAAATGCCTTTCTACAGTTAAAAATGCATTGAGTTAAATGGCAAATCATTTTTTTTTATATTTTTTCTTATCCGAAATCATTTGCTTACAAGTCACACAATCTTCAATTGAACTGTAATGTGAAAAACTTCCCAGAAAAAGCTACAAAAAAAGAAGTGCCAGAAAGTGGTCGCTCATGAACCATTTTGATGCAATTTTTAAAGACAATGTAAGGGCTCTTTCACACATCTGTGCAAAACACACATGTTTTGCACGGTACATGGTTTAGGTGTGTATGTGTGTGTGTTCGTATGTGTGTTCAGCATGTGCTGTCAGTGTGCTATCCATGTGACATCTGCATAGCACATGGACAGAATAAGCTGCTATACTCACGTGTCCACACCGGTGATGTGTCCGGCTCTGCTGTTGCTTCCGGCCCAAGGTGCAGTGAATATGCAATGTGCATAACGAGTGGGGGTCGGAAGCAAGTGACAGCAGTGCTGGAGACATCAGTGGTGGAGACAGTTGAGTATAGAAAATCATTTTATTTTAGAGACACGTGTTTTCTCCGGGATGTGTCACAAGGAGCACATCAGTGTGCGGGCAGTGTGACATCCGTGCTACCAGAGAAAAACTGACATGTCTACATGTGGAGTACACAGACACGTATGCTCCACATGGACACATGGTCCGTGCAAAAACACGCACGTGTGTGGCAACCCATTGATTTTAATGGGTCTACGTGTGTCCATGTCTCCGGTATGTGTGAAAACAGACATCACACATACCGGAAACACAGACGTGTGAAGGAGGTCTTAAGTATATATTGTACGATTCTGCTTGTCTTTTTGGAATACGCTCCTTGTTTTAGCTTAAAGGGAACCTGTCAGGTCCCTTATGTGTTCTAATCTAAAAGCAGGGTGATGTGTGGCCTATTAACTCCTTCTTACCCATCCCTGTGTTGTAATAGTGTGTAATATGAATGTATAAAAATATGTTTTATTACTTATGTGTTTCGTATGTAAATGAGCATGGGCTCTAGTCCCTTGGGTGTCACATTGCCCAGTATGCGTTTGCTTGTTTTCTGTGGTATCACGCCCCTGTGGGTGTGATACCATGGATTTATATGAGCGACGTCCCAGTCGCTTCTTGAGATCCCGCGTGTGCGCACTTACCATTCCTGTAGCCTTATTATCCAGGTGCTTGATTTTCGGCTTCAGATGCGCACTGCGCTTGCTCAAAAGACTCCTGCGATTCCGGTCCTGCACAGAGCGCGTCTGAAGCCGGAAAGTAAACCGCTGACCCAGCGCATGACCGGATCCACAGGAGTTTTCTAAGCATGCGCAGTGTGCGTCTGAAGCTGAGAAGCAAGCACCCAGATAACAAGGCTGCAGGAATGGTAAATGCGCACGCGTGGGATCTTAAGGAGCGACGGTACGTCACAGGGGCGTGATACCACAGAATACATGCAAACGCCCACAGGGTGATGCGACACCCAGGGGGCTAGAGCGTGTGGAGTACATTTACATATGGAACACATAAGTAATAAAACATATTTTTATACATTCTCATTACACATTATTACAACACAGGGATGGGTAGGAAGGGGTTACTAGGCTACATATCACCCTGCTTCTAGGTTAGAACGCATAAGGGACCTGACAGGTTCCCTTTAAAAAACAACATGAAAAAACACCATCACAGGTAAAGGTTTTGCATTTTGTGCTCTGAGTCCGTATGGGTGGCATACCTGGTCTTTATAGGCCTGTGTGCTATTATATGGTACCTCCCTGAGAATCTGTATTATCTCCTAAAAACAAGGCTCGAAGGGGAGAAACATATGATGGAGTGTGTCAAGACTTTGTTTTTCTCCTACAAAAAATATAAAATCGGGAGCACACTGAGTTTACACATCTTAAAAAGTAATGTATGGTGTAAGGCCTTATTCTCCAAGGTTATGGACTACACCATTATCCAAATTCATAAAACACAGATCCAGAAGATTGAAGCCTAAAAAACATTTGTCTCCATAGTGGAGCCGCGCTCTCCATCCGAACAAAGCTTTACCATTTCAGTATGGCCATGATTACTATCTATGTCTAGGAACAATGGTCTTCAGTGTAGCGTGTTCCTCACCATTTTGAGCATTTTTTGTATCACTTATGGGATAATTTTCTTGCATGGCAATGTGAAAGATTAAGTCATGCAGAGAAAGAGCTATATTTAAAGTAGCTAGTGCTGGCAGGGTAAATAGCCCCCGATATGTGATTGCATGCTTTTTTTTTTATTTGAGGTGTCTGACCTACTAGCTGTAAAGTGAATATATAATGCAGTGTAATTCTCTCTTTTCTCCACAGACCACAATTCCTTTCATCTCGGATGCAAATGTTCACGGTACATCCTTATTTACATTACAGTGTGCGTGCTCAGCCCAGCCCCCAAGTGGCTCTTTCATTTTGCTGTAAGACAGAACACGTTGATGTTTTCGGTGTCCCAATCCTCGGATTAACGATAGACTCTTCATTCTGTTAACAGAGGGAAGCATAAAAGGCAGGATCAAATGTGCTGTCGTTATCAAAATTACTAACTGAACAAATATGGAGTGCAATTCACACAGTGGCATCTTTCTAATGCATTATTGTCATAAAATGTTGATTTTTTTTATGCATAGCTGTAACATTAGTATATGATGCGGCACGCACTTAATGAATGCGGCAATGGCTGCATGTAATACAAATAAATTACAAACTCTGACATCAATTATAATATCACATACATTATACATGGATTAATGTACCCCCTACTGTACAATATATGTATCTCACAAATCACCATGATACTCCATGACCATATCTCCTATATAGGCCACAAAGCTTGAAGATGACTTGTGATCTGCCCATTATATACAGTGGGGGGTATATTATTTTTTTTGCTGTATTACATTATTTTATACAATATGGTGACATCATTGTTATAAAGCTTTCATCCTAGATTTAGGGGTAAATATGCTTCTGATTTCTATACATGAGATCTATAAATAATTAGTATTCTAATTCCCTCCTGGTTATGAGTTACTATGGTATTATTCATATCTATCACTTTTATATGTACATGGGCCACGATTCCTCATTTGTGCTTTTAAGTTATTGTTTTGACTTGTCTCTCTTTTGCGTCGGTATATTTTGCACTAAATTCATCAAAATGGGTGTACAATGTTTGATGATTTGGGATAAATTCAAAGATGCTTATTTTTCTTTTCTTTATTTTTCCACATTTTTGAAATAAAAATTGCCCATTTCCTTCGATAATTGCTTTAAAATGTCATATGTTAGTCTTCAACTGCACAAAAAGAGAAATTAGATTGATTTGGCATTTCACTAGGACACTGAAGTATAAGGCCACAGTCACACTTTCAGCATTTGGTGAGTTTTTTATACCTCAGCATTTGGTGAGATTTTTGCCTCAGTATCAGGTAAGTTTTTTTACCTCAGTATTTGGAGAGTTTTTTTACCTCAGTATTTGGTGAGGTTTTTTTTACCTCAGTATTTGGTGCATTTTTTACCTCAGTACTGGTGAGATTTTTGCCTCAGTATCAGGTAAGTTTTTTTACCTCAGTATTTGGAGTTTTTTACCTCAGTATTTGGTAAACGTTTACCTCAGTATTTGGTGAGTTTTTTACCTCAGTATTTGGAGTGTTTTTACCTCAATATTTGGTGACTTTTTTACATCAGTATTTGGTGAGTTTTTTTACCTCAGTATTTGGTAAGCTTTTACCTCAGTATTTAGTGAGGTTTTTTTACCTCAGTATTTGGAGAGTTTTTACGTCAGTATTTGACTTTTTTACATCAGTATTTGGTAAGTTTTTTATCTCAGCATTTAGTGAGATTTTTACCTCAGTATTTCGAGAGTTTTTGCCTCAGTATTTGGCGAGATTTTTTACCTCAGTATTTGGAGAGTTTTTTACCTCAGTACTTGTAAGCTAAAACCAGGAGTGGAACAGTTAGGTTATGTTCACACAAGGCATTTTTGCAGCATTATTTAGCAGTGGGGATGGGTGAACCCGAACAGTAAAGTTCGAGGTTTGTACCGAACACATGGTGTTCGTGCACACAACCCCGAACATGAGCTTTCCTGGGAAGCTCGTTTTACAGTTCGGGTCCAGGGGCTATAAAAAAAAGCACATATTAAAAAACAAACATTATCATCATACGTACAGGTCCCGCGACATGTCCTGCAGATTCTGTCTCCCGCCGCTTCCGCGTCCATCCGATCATTGCTGTGCCACCCAGTAAACAGCATGGAGTTACAGGACCTTCAGTGACGTCATACCCATGTGACCAATCACATGTGAATGTTGTATTACCTCATTGGCTACAGACTGGTCACGTGAGTATGACGTCATCAAAGGTCCTTGTGTGCCGTGATGAGAGTGTCGCGTTGCGTCGCATCGCATCACGGCACACAATCTCCCGATAGCAGCGGGTCAGCTGCGTTTATTTCCACAGCTGAGGTGCTGCTGTCTGGAGAGTGGGGTGATGCAATGCGAGATGTAAGTGCAATCATCCTCTTACTGTCAGCCTCCGCTTCATTGCTCTGTGCAGAGTGATGTAGCAGAGCTAACATGGGTCTCTTTGCTTCTCTCTATGTATAGACTGTGTCTGTACAGAATGATGAAGCAGAGCTGAGAATGCTTTCCGCTTTTCACGTGTATAGACTGTGTTTGTACAAAGTGATGAAGCAGCGTTGACTTTGCTGTCCCAGTGGATTATGTTGGACTAAGGATCTTTTAATAATAAAGATAGAGTCTCTAAATGTTTTTTTGTTTTATTTCTAATGAAAAAGTTTTTCTGTGTTGTGTTTTTTTTTACTGTTTCCGAGAAATTCATGGTGGCCATGTTTAATTTGGCGTGATACAATGAATTTCGGGCTTAGTACCATCTGAGAATACGAAGTTGGTATTAACCCCTTTATTACCCAGCTACCGCTACCAGGGCCACTGGACGAGCCTGGTAAAGCACCTGGAAATGGCGCTAAGAAACAATGCGCCATTTACGGGGGCGGCTGCGGGCTGCTGAGAATCCCAGCCCTCAGCTGCCTCGCTTTACCTGACTGGCGATCAAAATACGGCGGTAGCCCACGCATTTTTTTTTTTCATTATTTTTTTAAATAAAAAAAAAATAATGGGCTTCCCTGTATTTTGATTGGCAGCCAAGGTAAATCAGGCAGCGGTGGGTGGCAGCCCCTAGCCATCTGCTTTATCTGCCCTGAGAATCAAAAATACCGCAGAGCGCTACGTCATTTTTTGAAAATTATTTATTTTTACAGTACTGTGATGTCTGGCAATCACAGACCCAACACAGAGAATGGGCATCTGTGATTGCCTGTTTCAGGAGGGAACAGCCATGTAGTCTTGCTCAGCTGGTCACACCCACTTACCTGGAGGCAGATCATACAATCATAAAATCAGAAAAACTGAAAATTTTACAGTGGTCTCTTAATTTTTGCCAGAGCTCAATATATACAGTGAATTGCAGTCTGCAGCCACCCTAGAAAATGGCGCTTTAATAGAAGCGCCATTTTTTGGCGCTGTAACCATCTCTCCAGCAGTCCTGGTGCCAGGTGGCACGCTGGGCAATAAGGGCTTAATACCAGCTTTGTTTTACCAGCTAGTATTAAGCCAGAGATTCTTAGAGCCCTGTCACACACAGAGATAAATCTGCGGCAGATCTGTGGTTGCAGTGAAATTGTGGACAATCAGTTCCAGGTTTGTGGCTGTGTACAAATGGAACAATATGTCCATGATTTCACTGCAACCACAGATCTGCCAAAGATTTATCTCTGTGTGTGACAGGGCCTTTAATGTCAGGCCAAGTTTGACCCAGCCATTAAGAATCTCCAAAAAAGGGTTAAAAATGACATCACACAGAGAAAAAATACTTACTTAGAAATAAATACACAGACATACTTAGGGACTCCATGTTTATTACTCCCTCTCACCCCTCCATGATCCTGGTTTTCTGTCTTCTTTCTTCTTCAACCCATGCAGTTCTGCTATATCAGACAGCACAAGGGAAGGAAGAACGCTTCTGCTCCCTGTGCGTCTAATCACTCAATGAGTGAGCAGAGGCTGCGGGTTGGTAAGCGGTGACGTCACCGCTACCACCCTTGCCATAGTAACCTAACAAGCGGGTTACTCTAGAAACGGTGATCTCCGATCATCTGATTCCCGGCTGTGGAATCCAATCCTTGCATGTGGCTGACTCTGTAAAGAGTGCCAACATGCAGGGACGGGGAGCCGAGCATGTGCCCGAGCATCTCGCCGGTACACGGCGCTCGCCGAGTATATTGAGTACTGAGATGCTTGGGCGAGCACCGTGTACCGGCGAGATGGACTGACAGGACCTAGTATGACGTCATAGCCATGTGACCGGTCTGTAACCAACGAGGTAATACAACATTCACACATGACTGGTCACATGGGTATGACGTTACAGAAGGTCCTATCGTCAGTGCTGGTTACCAAGAGGGCACAGCGATGATCAGAAGCAGAAGTGGCTGGAGACAGAGTCTGCAGAATGCGTCGCGGGACCTGTAAGTATAATGACAATGTTTATTATTAACTATATTCTTTATTTTACTGCCCGCTGCCCCATCCCATAACTGTAAAGTCCAAGTTCAGTGTTCTGATGCAAGTTTGCATTATCTCAGAACCCTAAATAGAACTTTACAAAACGTTCGGGCGAGTCTCCCGAACACCAAACATTGGGCGGTTCGCCCATCACTATTTAGCAGCATGATTGCCTTGGTTTTATGCAACTACATGTTAATAAAATACTCCTTTATACAGTCCCAGCAAAGTCTA
Source organism: Anomaloglossus baeobatrachus (assembly GCF_048569485.1). Classification (NCBI taxonomy): domain Eukaryota; kingdom Metazoa; phylum Chordata; class Amphibia; order Anura; family Aromobatidae; genus Anomaloglossus; species Anomaloglossus baeobatrachus. The sequence goes on along the minus strand of NC_134356.1, from coordinate 531,496,317 downwards.
TGATATTTCTGAAATCTCATGTGCACACACAAATCACCTCTAGGATTTTCCTGACTGTTTTGTCAACCACCTGCGTTTTTGTTGCGTCACTCAAAGAGTGAGCATGTCAATTCTTTGCAGAGTTTTTGCAACGGATTTGCATTTACTCCACCTACAGGATAAAAAAAACCACTACAAAAACACCATAAAAGATGCCACAAAAACTGTGTAAAAAAAAAAAAAAAAAACGCACCAAAACTGCAGATGACTCCCAGGAGACCTTCTGCCGCAAGAGATCGGTTTGGTCAGATTTTGGTCAGGAAAAACCACTGGAAAAACGCCCTGTGGGAACATAACCTTAGAGGAAAAGTAAAATAGAAACACATCACCACTTCTGTATTTTCATCTTTTCCTAGTTTTGGCTACAATTACTGAGGTAAAAAACTCACCAAATACTCAACATGTGCACATGGTCTAGTTGTGTAAAGATTTGTGACATTTTTGAAAAGTTGTAAATGATGAATTTAGCTAAAATCGGACCATGCTCAACATATCAAAAGAAAATACAAAAATAAAACGAAAAAGAAAAATGGAAGAAACCAAGTAAAGTTAACTAAAGAAGGGAACAGTTTTAATAATGAGTAAGGCTAAGACCCCACTTTGCGTTCTCCTACTTGCAGTTCTAAACGCACGTTTTGGGCTTAATTGATTTGACCAAAGTTGCCTTTTTCAGAACTTTAGCGCTGAAAACGCTTGCGTATTTACCGCGTTTTAGATGCGTTTTCAGCGCTTTTTACATGCTTTTTCACCTGAGTTTTGACAGATGCGTTTTGAACATCAAGACACAGCTAAATAAAGTTTAAACAGTCAAACACAATGAAAAAAGAGAAAAAAAAGGAACACATAGCATTTTAGAAATAATTAAGAAAATAAAAATAATGAATAAAATTATAGCGGTAATATATTATTTATTGGCAAAATAGCAATAACTTATTATTTTCTTTAATTTAATTCTCAGACTATGTGTGTGTGTAAAGGGACATATGAAATCATTATTATAATGTCCAAAAAGCATGCGTTTTAGTAGTCCAGAACGCATGTTTTCTGCACATAAAAAGACGGTAAGGGTATGTGCGCACGTGTGCGTATTGCATGCAGTTACGCTGCGTTCTGCACCGCAGCGTAACTGCATGTGTCCTGCGTCCCCTGCACAGTCTACGGAGATTGTGCAGGAGCCGTGCGCACGTGGCATAATAGAACGCAGCGATTCGGCTGCTGCCCGAATCGCTGCATTCTAAGAAGTGACATGTCACTTCTTTCATGCGGTTTGCATGCTGTCTATAGGGAGAGGCAGCATGCAGAGCGCACGTTCTCTGCCGGTACCATGCGCTTCAGAACGGAGCTTTTCAGCTGCGCTTTGAAGCGCACCTTTTAGGTGCGGTGCAGAGCGCACACGTGCGCACAAACCCTAAAATGCAGGAATTTGAAGGAATCTTGGGTTTTGCCATTTCTCATTGACTTCAATGTTAGCAAAACATACCCAAAATGGCAAAAACAACTGACATGTTGCTTCTTTGAACGCATGCTTTTTGCCACAAAATATGCAAATTAAACGCAGCGTTTAGAAACGTAAAGTGCGGTCTGAAAATCACCATTTTCCATTGACTTTGCTGGAAAATCAAAACGCATGCCTTTTGGCATGAAAAAGGTGCTTCTCAAAACGGACCAAAAAGCACCTGAAACGCAGGTGGAAACGCAAAGTGCGTTCTTACCCTTAGGCACAAATAAAGGTCACTGTTTCTATTCCACAAAAAAAGTGTAAATGATTAACTAGGCCAAACGAAACCACCTCATAGTACGGGAAACAGCCCCTGAGAAGCAAACAAAAAGAAAAAAAAAAACAGATAAAAACAAATAAAGCTAACTTAAGAAAGCATCGGTTTAAATAATGTGCAAATGGAAAAGTTATTAGAGTTATTTTTATTACTATAGATGAAAAAGGCACAAATGCAATAATGGATGTATATATAATGTGTAATGATATTTGAGAAGGTTTAGTTAGCTGCTATACTGCACAAGATGGTATATTTGGCTAATCCTAGCCCAGAAGGAGAATGGAGAATATTTTCCTTTCTGCGGACCACTTACGGTGGAATTACAGATGCACCGAGTGTCATAGGTACAGATACAGAGCACACACTCTGCTGGTCCCTTTGCTCCCTTTCACACGCTCTTAACGAACCATTCATTTTTTTTAATTGCAAAATACATATGGATACTTGAAAGCTTTCCCAAGGTTTTTTTTTTTCCATTCAGCATATCATACTGTGCTCATGAATATACATTAAGAAAATCAGGAACAGGTGTTTCCAAGGTCCCGTTCCGTGGGAAGCAACACGAAAATGCAAAGCATCTTCTGGAAGAGATAAGAAGGGTCGACCTTCCCCGTGTCTGTGGACAGGTGTCACAAACCATCATTAAAATTCAGCGAAAAAAAAAAAAGAGAGAATTCATCTTATACACCCTATACACCCTTTTTACTACTGGAGGCTAAGGGAAAAGGCTTTCTTCCACTGTTACATAAAGAGGTGTTATAATGATGATAATTATCATAGGTTTTAATGAAATTGCTAGCTAAAAAAAAAAAAAGCAAAGCCTTATGGGAAAGAGAGAAAGAGCGTAATGATGAGTGGTGTGACGGAGGTGGCAGCATGTAAGATTAAAGCATTAAGCCTGAATAGCCTGCAATGTCCTTTGCATTAACTCTCATTCACACTGCCCAAACATTATTTTAACTGACATTTTCTCTATTATTTCTGCTAGCACATTTTAATTGGGAGGTATGATTGATTTGATGAGGGGGGAGTAGGTAATGGCCTACGCTCCATATTTGATTGCCTGTTAAACTTTGTAACAGATTAAGGGATTCTTTCTTATATTGGGGGGTAACCTCTTCACTCCGGTTGGATTAAACATTTTATTGTGGCTTCATGAATTGAAGCTTAATATTTATTCAAAAATGGATTGGCCTAAATTATTTTTGCACTTTCTAAATGTCAATGGTAACTTTCCTTAATCATACTGACACCGTGACCTCAGTGACCTTTGAGATCCTTAAGCTCTGGTCCTTATCTCTGCCCGCTAACCATTCTTATTTAAAACATATATTATGGTTTTACATAAAATACAAAAAAATCAATGACAGATGCCTGTCAAAAAGACTAATATGTTGATAAACATATTTTACATGGAATCTGTCAGCAGGTTTTCACTATGTAATCTGACAGCGGCATAATATAAGGCTAGAAAGCCTGATTTTAGGCATATAACACTTACTGGAATCCTTGGTGTACTTTTGATAGAATCTCTGTTTTGTCTGATGTAGATGAAGTAGAGTTAAGATTTCTGGGCTGTGTATAACCCCGCCCACACCCTTTGCGGGCAGTTTCCTGTGTATACTGTTAGCAAGATTTCAGTCGTAAAGGTGGAGTTACACAGATTAGCATGACTGCAATGCATGTGAGACCTAGTCAGGCAGTAAAACTTCTGCTGACAAAACACTGATTTTATTGAAATTTCAACATAAAGCCTAATAAGCGACATCACTAGAACCAGGGTCTCCTGCTCTTAGATTAATCCTGACAGATTTCGTTTCATTGTTAATGTTGTTTCAAATCTTTACTTGAGTAAGGCTATGTGTGCATGTTGCATTTTTGCAGTGTTCTTTGGTGCAGTTTCTTGCCCAAAACTGCATGTCTTTCCTTCCCCCAGCAAAGTCTATGAGAATTCAAAAATGCTGTGTGCACGTGGTTTTCTTTCCTTGCAGTTTTCGGTGCACAAAAAAACTGCAGCATGTCAATTCTTTGTGAGCGTTGTCCTGCATTTTGTTGCCCTTACAGCCATTGATTTCACAAAAAAAAAAATGCACGGGACAAACACTCACCAAAAATGCCCCTTATTTTTTGTTGCGTTTTGTGGCACAAGGTGCGTTTTACTGCTACAAGGTGGTTTTTTGTGAACAAATTTTCTGCAACGTGCGCACATACCCTAAAGTTTCCCATGATCTCAATGTAGAGCACATCATACCACAGCCAGTCAATGTCCTCATTCTTGAGGGGTGGAAACTCCAGACTGATTGCCAACTTGGAACAGCAACAGTATTGTGCCACTGGCCTCAATGGTGCACTTCTAATGCATCCATATGAGGAAGCTTTGCCTTTGCAGAATCTGAGGAGCTTGCTACATCACACTCCAGTATTCCAGGGAGTTTATGTTATATACCAATACTAATTAGCAAGTATTTGTAAAGTGTAAAAGAAATTAAGTATGATTTTGTAAGTGTTTAAAAAATATAAATTTGAAAACTGTGACGTGCATTTGAATTCAGCACCATGTAGTCTGACATCAGTAATTAAAATCCTGAGTGACCAATTGCCTTCAGAAGTCACCTTTTTAGTAAATTGAGTCCACCTGTGTGTAATTTAATTGAATTTAACTACAGCTGTTCTGTGAAGGTATTAGAGGTTTGTTTGACATCATTACAGATCAAACAGCATCATGAAAACCAAAGAACACACAAGACAGGTCAGGGACAAAGTTGTGGAGAAGATTAAAACAGGGTTAGGTTATAAAAACTGTTCTATCCATCATCCAAAAATGGAAGGAGAATGGCACACCTGCAAAATCTACCAAGACATTGCCGTCCACCAAAACTGGAATCCAACGCAAGACAATTACTAATTAGAGAAGCAGCCAAGAAGCCCATGGTCGCTATGGAGAAGCTGCAGAGATCCACAGCTCTGTTGGGAGAATCTGTCCATAGGACAACTATTAGTTGTACACGCCCTCCACAAATCTGTCCTGTGTGGAAGAGCGGCAAGAAGAAAACTGTTTTTGAAAGAAAACCATAAGAAGTCAGTTTACAGTTTGCAAAAAGCCATGTAGAGGACACAGTTAGCATATGGAAGAAGGTGCTCTGGTCAAATGAGACAAAAGTAGAACTTTTAGGGCTATATGAAAAATGCTATGTGTGGCTGAAAAGTACACTGCATATTACCCTGAAAACACAATCCACACTGTTAAACATAATGGTGGCAGCATCATGCTGTGAGGATGCTTTTCTTCAGCAGGGACAGGGAAGCTGGTCAGTGTTGATGAGAAGATGGATGTGTGGCACCCCTTAATAGATCAGGGTGCCAGAGGGAACTGCATCCTTACCCAGGGTGCAGGGCCTACCCCCCCCCATGGTTCCAGGTACTCAAGAAACCGGTGTCACTCACATCTGCACCTCAAAACCCAATCATCTCACAACAGACACTGTCAGACACGCCAGTTGGTTGGTCTAGCTGAAAAAAGGGCCACCCACCTAGGAGTCAAGAAGACTGTAAGAGGGAGACAAAGAGAGAAGAAGTAGGCTCCAAAGAATGAGGAGCTGGGAGAGTGAGCTCCTGGGGAGCTAGGGAAACTGATTGGGTCGCAAGCAGTGACTCGGGTCCAGAGGAGTCGAGGACCGGTAGCAGGGACGTTGGACAGGGGTGTGATGGACGTAGTCTTGGAGGGACTGTTGGCACCAGAAGGGACCAACAGAACTGACCGGCACCGAGCACGACGGGGTACAGGACCCTAGGTCAGGAGCCGATTCAATGTCCTGACAATTCACCTGAGAAGGAGAGGATCTTCAAAGACTTCCCTACACACACAGAGATTGAGGGCATCAGCACAACGAGGGGGACAGGGTTTTCCAGACACAGCGACCCACTGAAGTCTCAAGTGCAGGCCCTTAAGAGCACGGCTACACTACACATAGTGAGCAGGGACCCCAACAGCTTCAAGCCACGGGGACCATCAATGGACTACAAATTGTGCACGGAGGCAGGCTCCGAATCACTAAGTGACACTGGTGGGACCGGGTACTTGGACGGGCTCCCGGCAGCGGCAGCTGTACGCAGAGACTTTGGTTTACCTACAGTATGTGTGTTTCCTTTCTAAATCTCATCCAGCACCACGATTACCCACAGTGAGTAGCCTGATCCCTGCACCCTGTCCTCCCAAGCCTACCAGCCCCTAAACCCGGGGCCTTCCCTACCTGCGGAGGAACTGACACCTTGCTACTTCACACCATCTGCCCCGGTCCTCTCTCCAGCAGCAGCGGTACCCCCATTACCCCAACCAGCAGGTTTAATTTTATTTTATTTTTTATTTTTTATCTGCAGCAGGTGAGCAAAACCTCTGAAGAGTAGCAACAGGAGTTTCACACAGAATTTGCTGAAGTAACTTGAGATGCCACTAGGAGTAGAAAACCAGAAAGAATACTCAAGCCAAGGACTGGAGGCTGGACTGGAATTAAAAAGGCAAGAGGATAAAAAACACATGGAGAAGAATGAAGTAGGGGACACCATCTTGGGAAAGGGCAAAAAGCCCAAAAAGGATAAACAGAAAAAACAGAGTCCTGACAACCGCATCAACAGGGTCATCATGCGGCCCTTGCTCCTAATTTTTAAAGAGCCATTAGGTGACCCTCACTCATGATTATTAGAGGACCATCAGGCGGCCCTCAGTCATAAATTTTGGAGGGCCTTCACGTGGCTCTCACTCATACATTTCGGAAGGCCATCATGTAGCTCTCACTCATACATTTTGGGGAGCCAGCAGGCAGCCCTCACTCATGATTTTTGGTGGACCATCAGCTGGCCCTCACACCAAATTTTATTTCGGAGCTACGTGTTTTGTTTTAAAAAATAAAAAATAAAGTTTGCAGGCAGGAGCACAAAGAACATGCACAAAGATTTTTTGCTCTCTTGGCCTTTTTTCAGAGAATATGAAAGATAATACAAAATCTTTATTTCCTCTCATAGTTAGTGGTTGGGTCAAGCAATTTATTGTCAAACTACTGTGTTTTCTATTTTTAAATCATAATGACAACAATACACATCCAAATGACCCTGATCATAAGTTCACATACCTTGGTGATTTTGGCTTGATAACATGCACAGAAGTTGACATAAATGGGTTTGAATGGCTAATAAAGGTAACATCCTCTCCTGTGACCAGTTTGCTTGTAATCAGTGTGTGTGCATAAAAGCTGAGTGAGTTTCTGGGACAGACCCTTGCATCTTTCTGGGAACAGACAGACCCTTGCATCTTTTATCCACCCACTGACATTTCTAAATTGTGAGTAATGGAGAAAGCAAAAGAATTGTCAACGAATCTACGGAAAAAGATAGTTGAACTGTATAAAACAGGAAAGGGATACAAAAAGAAATCCAAGGAATTGATAATGCCAGTCAGCAGTGTTCAAACTGTGATTAACAAATGGAAAATAAGGGACTCTGTAAAAACCAAACTACTATCAGGTAGACCAAAAAAAAAATTCGTCCACAAGTGCCAGAAAAATTGTTCAGGATGCGAAGAAAAACCCACAAATAACATCAGCTGAAATACAGGACTCAGTATAAACTAGCAGTGTGGCTGTTTCAAGAGGCACAATAAGGAGGCACTTGAAGAAAAATGGGCTGCATGGTCCAGTCGCCAGAAGAAAGCCATTACTGCGCAAATGCCACAAGGTATCTCGCCTACAATACACCAAACAGCACAAGCCTCCAAACCTCTGGAACAAGGTAATTTGGAGTGATGAGGCCAAAATCGAACTTTTTGGCCACAACTATAAACATTACATTTGCAGAGGTGTCAACAAGGTCTATAATGAAAGGAACACCATTCCTATTGTAAAGCACGGAGGTGGACCGCTGATGATGTGGGGATGTGTGAGCTAGAAAAGCACAGGAAACTTGGTCAAAGTTGAAGGAAAGATGAATGCAGCACATTATCAGCAAATACTGGAGACAAATTTGCACTCATCAGCCCGGAAGCTGCGCATGGGAGGTACTTAGACATTCCAACTTGACATCGATCCAAAACACAAGGCCTAGTCGACCTGTCATTGGCTACAGCAAAACAAAGTGAAGGTTCTGAAGTGGCCATTTCAGTCTCCTGACCTCAATATCATTGATTCACTCTGGGGAGATCTCAAGCGCGCAGTTCATGCAATAAAGCCCAGGAATTTTATTTACAAGAGCTGGAGGCTTTTTGCCAGGAAGAAAGGGCAGCTTTACCATCTGAGAAAATAAAGAGCCTCATCCACAACTACCACAATAGACTTCAAGTTGTCATTGATGTTAGAGGGGGCAATACACGGTATTAAGAACTGGGGCATGTGAACTTTTGATCAGGATCACTTGGATGTTTTTAGTTGTCATTATGATTTACAAGGAGAAAACACAGTAGTTTAACAATAAATGGCTTCACCCAACCACTAACCATGAGTGGAAAAAATGTTTGTTTTATCATTCATAGTCTCTGAAAAAAGGCCAAGAAAGCAAAAAATATACTTCCTTGTTGCTGAAGAACTGAGTGCCAGGATGGGAGGAGTGTCAGAGAGCAAAGGGTTGGATGGTCATACAGGCCAGGTAGAGAGTTAGTCCTGCAGAGAGGTTCCTGAGATGTGGACGTACCCTGGATTAGGGTCCATCAGGGAAGCGGGAGGTTTACTCCATTGGGTCCTGAGTCTACAGCTCTCCTCATGTTGGACAACCTAGATACTGTTCAAGGCGGTAATAAGACATAGGAAGCTGTGAAGCCAAGAAATGGGGAAGAGTAGAGGTTTAGATCCAGCTGCTGGAAGGCTAATACCCAGAGCGATAGCTAGACATGAAAGCACCCAACAGAACAACTGCAGCAGAACAGGATCATATGGCCATGTTTGTTCTGTTGGTGTGTTGCAAAGAATCTCATAGTGTGATGTGTTATCCTGCTACATCTCTGACAGTGACCGGCAGTGGGGTGGCGGACGTACCCCAAAAGAATCAAGTAAGTGTCACAACCCCCAGCCGGGGCAGAACACATGCACAAGTTCAGACTAGTAAAGTAGAGCGGAGCCTAGTCCACCATCACATGGCCCCCCTTAGAGTTGCAGAATGGGAATTCAGAAAGCACAAAATATGAAGCACACCAAAACCCAGGGCTTAGAGTCTTTATCCTATGAGACATATGGGAGTATTAGGGGTACTTTGCACGTTGCGACATTGCTAGCATCGGCTAGCGATGCCAAGCGCGATAGTACCCGTCCCTGTCGCACATGCGATATCTTGTGATAGCTGCCGTAGCGAACATTATCGCTACGACAGCTTCACACGCACTTACCTGCCCTGCGACGTCGCTCTGGCCGGCGACCCGCCTCCTTCACACGGCAGGCGGCCAATAGAAGCGGAGGAGCGGAGATGAGCGGGACATAAACATCCCGCCCACCTCCTTTCTTCCGCATAGCCGGTGGAGGCAGGTAAGGAGATGTTCCTCGCTCCTGCAGCTTCACACACAGCGATGTGTGCCGCCGCAGGAACGAGGAACAACATCGTATCTTCTATTGGTGCGACATTATGAAAATGACCGACGCTACACAGATCACCGATTTACGACCCTTTTGCGATCGTTTATCGGCGCATCTAGGCTTTAAACGTTGAGACGTCGTTACTGGCGCCGGATGTGAGTCACTTTCAATTTGACCCCCGACGATATCGCAGTAGCGATGTCACAACGTGCAAAGTACCCCTTAGAGCAGTGATGGCGAACCTATGACACGCGTGCCAAACAGGGCACGCAGAGCCCTTTTTGCTGGCACGCGGGCTGTCGCCACACTGCGCCACTTTGAACTATCGGTGTGATCGCGCCAGCAGCTCAAAGTGGTGTTTAGCAGAGGAAACATTTCTCCTCGTTCTGACACTCCTCCTCTCCCAGGCTGCAGGCCTGTTGCCTAGGAGACGGAGGAGCATCAGTAGGCGGCGCCGGCGTCTTGTGGCCGCGCGGGAACTGAAGTGACTGAGGACGCAGCAGCAGCGAAGGAGTGGGGGCTAGAAGGTGAGGTTTTTTTTTTATTTTTAAGCTCTGTGCGGCTGTGCCAAGGTGTGGGGGGACAGAGCCAGCACGGGGCACACATGGGAGCACGGGGCATATACAAACAGAGTACAGGGCAAACATGGGAGCACGTGACAAACAGATCACGGGGCAAACATGGGAGCACGGGGCAAACAGAGTACAGGGCAAACATGAGAGCACGGGGCAAACAGAGCACGGGGCAAACAGAGCACGGGGCAAACAGAGCACGGGGCAAACAGAGCACGGGGCAAACAGAGCACGGGGCAAACAGAGCACGGGGCAAACAGAGCACGGGGCAAACAGAGCACGGGGCAAACAGAGCACGGGGCAAACAGAGCACGGGGCAAACAGAGCACGGGGCAAACAGAGCACGGGGCAAACAGAGCACGGGGCAAACAGAACACGGGGCAAACAGAACACGGGGCAAACAGAACACGGGGCAAACAGAACACGGGGCAAACAGAACACGGGGCAAACAGAGCACGGGGCAAACAGAACACGGGGCAAACAGAGCACGGGGAAAACATGGAGAGCACGGGGCATACAGAGCACGGGGAAAACATGGAGAGCACGGGGCAAACATGGCTGCAAGGATGGGGGAAACGTGCAAAGATGGGGGAAACATGCAAAGAGGTAGAGAAACATGCAAAGATGGGGGAAACATGGCTGAAAGGATGGGGGAAACATGCAAGGATGGGGGAAACATGGCTGCAAGGATGGGGGAAACGTGCAAAGATGGAGAGAAACGTGCAAAGATGGGGGAAACGTGCAAAGAGGGAGAGAAACATGCAAAGATGGGGGAAACATGGCTGCAAGGATGGGGGAAACATGCAAGGATGGGGGGTAAACATGACTGCAAGGATGGGGGGGTAAACATGACTGCAAGGATGGGGGAAACATGCAAGGATGGGGGGTAAACATGACTGCAAGGATGGGGGTAAACATGACTGCAAGGATGGGGTAAACATGACTGCAAGGATGGGGGTAAACATGACTGCAAGGATGGGGGTAAACATGACTGCAAGGATGGGGGAAACATGACTGCAAGGATGGGGTAAACATGACTGTAAGCATGGGTGGAAACATGACTGCAAGGATGGGGGAAACATGCCAGGATGGGGTACATTTAGCAGGAAGGGAAACATGCCAGGAAGGGGTACATTTACCAGGATGGGGGGATACAATTTACCAGAATGGGGTGGAAACATGCCAGGATGGGGGTACATGAACATGCCAGGATGAGGAAAAATGCCAGGATGGGGAACATTTAGCAGGAAGGGTGACATTTATCAGGATGTGGTACATTTACCAGGAAAGGGGACATTTACCAGGAAAGGGGACATTTACCAGGATAAGGGAACATGCCTGGATGAGGTACATTTACCAGGATGGGGTCATTTAACAGCATGGGGGAACATGCCAGGATGGGATACATTTACAATGATGGGGTACATTTACCAGGATGGGGCCATGATGTGGACAAATATACCAGAATGTAGGAAATATATATCAGGATGAGGGACATGTTTACCAGGAAGTGGCCAGGAAGGGGGACAGAACTACACAATGAAAGGAGAGGGGAGCAACTCCTACGGCTTTATGGGATTTCAAGATGTTCAGACTTTGAAATGTAGATGTGGATTACAGGGTGACATCTGATTGCATTCCAGGCTAAAATCTCTGTCTAATAGGCTGCAATTTTTTCCAGAAAGATCAATCCAACTGCTGTGTCTGGAAAGGGTAGGGGCTTCAATGTGTGGTAAGCATGCATGAGTGTGATGACCCCTGCTGAAGAGAAGAGAAGACTGCAAAGGTAAGATTAAAATCAACTATTTACATAATAGGATTGGTTGGCACTTAGGAAAAAAAAATGGGTTTAGGGCTACAGTTTGGGCACTCGGCCTGTAAAAGGTTCGCCATAACTGCCTTAGAGTATCTTAAATAAACCTAGGAAGATGACATCATTGAGTCATGCAAAGTAACTTGCAAAACCCCATGTGGCACACACAGATTAGTGGCCCCAGGGGCAAGTATACTTGAGACAGGTGCATAACAGTGTCTGGAAAGTTAGGTTAAGCTTAATTTCAGTCTTAAACCATTTTTCAGATATGATTGTGAGCAGAGGTGGTTTTATAGAACATGAGACCTTAGAAAAGAAGGGCAAATTACTTGCTATTTATTGACAGTTATACTTGTAATTTTAGATCACATAACACTGTAATTTGATGCTAACAAAAGTACTGCCATATACAGCACAAATATTACCAATCTGTAATATTTAAAAATTTATGATATCTAAATAATACTTAAATATTTCTTCCATATTGAACATAATAAGATACTGGTGTTTGTAGTTTTCTTCTGAGATTCTTATCCTTGAGAGTTCCCTTAAAATACAAAAGCTCTAAGTTATTTACCATATTTAATGTGACACCCTGGACTAGCCAGGTAGTCAGAGACACAACATCACACACACCCCTTCCCCGGATAGGTGACACCAGTCACACAGAAAATCCTTGTTGCCACCTTCCAGGGTCTAATGTCCACACCAGGTGGGGCAGAGCCAGGTGGTTGACTCCACCCACCAAGGAGTTCACAGGCCTGGAGGCGGGAAAACTCAACAGTCAGTCAGTAGGAGAGTCAGTGAGCAAACAGTGAAGGAGTGAGGAGGGAAAGTCAAGGGAAGACCTGGGATTAGGCCTGCCACGGGCTGTCTAGGTGTCTGGGTCGGAGCCCAGGCACCTCCAGCAAGGTCAACAGACGGTGGTGGCCATCTGCAGGAGTTAGTGTATGGTCGGTGGAGCCGTAGAACCGGGGTCGGGCGGTGGCCCGCCGGTACCGAATCGGGGAGCTGATTGGAGCCAAGCACCAGGCAGGGTACTCTGACCCCGACTAGGCTAGAAGCCGCCCGCATAGTCAAATTTACTGATTGCGGTCTGGTCCTCAGGGGTTCATTCCCACCCAAGTCCTGATTGACGGCAACAGCCCAACCATCCCGGATAAGTGCCACCGCCAAAGGCAAGAGATCCAAAGGGCCAGCGCCTGTGGGCAAACGGGCTCCCACGACACTTACACGCCGGGGAGCGGACTACCAGTGCCCAGGCACAGGAGTCATTCACAACATAACATCGGTGCAAGGGGAACGACAGCCGCCACCAACCCGTCTAGGGAGAACACCGCAGCCGGCTGTGGGCCCCATCCATTCTACTGTTTGGTTTACCACAGACTCCGTTATCTTGTGTCAGAGTGAGTACTCCAGTGCCGTCAGGCACCGCACCGCGCTGCACCGCGACCCTGCGCCCTTCCCCGTCTCTCACCTTCCCGTGGGCCCCCAGGACCGTCGCCCCCTGCCCACGGAGGGATTAACACCAAGCTGCATAGCACCGTCCCCGGGAGGCCTAGTCAACGGCAGCGGTGGTGTCCACCATACAATCACCACAACCCGTGGGTGGCGTCACAAACTTTATCAATTCCACCAAACAACCACCCAAACCCCTGCGTGCACCGCCACTACCCCTTTCAGAGTGACGTGACCCCCGGGTCCGTGAGAGGCTCGAGCCACCACCTGCAGTACACGAGCACGGACCCGAACAGCTCGACGGTTGCAGCCAAGGCCACGGGGCGGTACACATCGACTCTTCTGGTGTCACGAACAGGATTAAGCCAGTCCAGTTACCTGTGGAAATGCGCCTTGTAGTCCCCGTCAGCGGCGTCTCGCTGAAAAATCTGAAGATCTGCCATCTTTGGCATGAAAGTTTCCAGCTCGGGTCGTCTTCTCCGAGCAGTGAAGGCGCGAAAGCGAAGCCCCGCCCCCAAAGAGAGAAGTGCGGTAGAAAGACCAAGGGGGGAGAAGCGGGAAGATGTCCGCGCCCAACCCCGATGGCGGAGCAGTGCCGGCCGCTGGAGCGGCGGCGCCAGCAGACGTGCCTGATGATGGGAATGCAGTCGTCCAGGTAATGCCGATCTCCTTGCCCTACGTACCCGGCGCTGTCTGGTTACCCCAGTACGATGGGAAGCCTGATACTTTACAGGTGTTCCATAAGAAAATGTGCACGATTCTCGACTTGTATGCCATGATTGGCAAGCAACGTGGTGCGGCCGAGCAGGAGGCGGAGACCTGGGCAGACGCGGACCGGGCCTCGGTAACCGCCATTTTTGATAAACTCCAAGCCGCTTTTGAAACCCGCACGGAAGCGGAGTTGCGGATGCAGTTTTACCATTGCCGGCAGCGACCAAAAGACAGTATAAGAGATTATGCTCTGCGGCTGCAAGCGGCCTTACGCACCCTGAAGCGGGTGGACCCCATTAATGAGACTGATGGCAATAAAATGCTGGTAGAGCAGTTCTTGCAGGGGCTGGGGTCCCCCGAAGATCGCAAGCAGTTGCAGCTGTGGTCTCTGGAGCATGCTGATTTAGACTTTGCAGTGCTGAAGGAGCGGGCCATCAAGGCCCTTCAGGCACCGGAAGTCGGCGCTCCCGACCCACTGTCTTGGCCGGCTGCCACTGCCCCCGTCTCAGTGGCACCCCTTTTGTTGGCCTTGCCGGCCCCTGCCGCAGCCACCAGAGTTGGAGAAGATCTAGCCTCGCAGGTCCGACATCTGAGCGAATACGTCACCCGGATCCTCGCCGCCCTCCAGCTACCGACGAGAGTCAAGCTAGCGGAAGAGATCCAGCTCGCCGACAGCCCGGAGGATGTCCCTTGGATGCAGCGGAGGAGGAACAATGACCAACGGCAAGGACCGCCTGTCTGCTACAGGTGCAACAAGACCGGCCACTACTCCCGACAGGGTCCGTTAAACGAACAACCCCTGAGGCCAAGGGCCAACCCTCAGGAGTAGACCCCCAAGGCCCAGCTGATTGGCGGTATCGGTGTGTTGGAGGCCGCCCCATCATCTCCCTGGCGGTGGATGGTGTCCCGACCATGGCCCTGTTGGATACCGGATCGCAGGTAACGACTATGTCTTATTCATTGTACCAGCAATATTGGGCTGATAGTGAACTTGCCCCCCCCGATGATAGCATGACCATTATTGCAGCCAATGGGTTCCCTATGACCCAGGTGGAGTTCAAGGAAGTGACTCTGACCGTGGGACGGACCCAGTTGAAACGCCAAGGGATGATTGTGGTGCTGAATGCGTCCAGTGACCGTAACCCGAAAGTGGTCCATGGGACCAACGTGATTGAGCACTGTATGGGCAAGGTGTTGAGTCTGTTGCAGCAGTTGTCAGCCAGTGCGGCAGGGGGCCGCCAGAAGGCGCTGCAGCATGAGATCCGGGCCCTCCTGCACCAGCAGCAAGTGAACCTGACAGGTGGGGAGGTGATTGGTGGCATGCGAGTGATGGATGCAGCCCCTTTGGTGGTCCCGCCAAGGAGCGAGATGATGATTTGGTGTAGGGCAGCAGTAGGCTCCCAGGGACGGGATTACCCGGCGTTGGTGGAACCTTCGCCTTCGGAGCACTGGCCCACAGTAATGGTAGCCAGAGGGGTGACTGACATCAAGAAATGGAGAGTGCCCGTGAGAGTGTTGAATTGCGGGGAGGAAGCGGTCAGGCTCCCCCGCTACGCCACCATAGCTAAGCTGTACACCATAGACACCCATGCCATCCATGAGACTACCCCCACTACCCCTACACCTAACCAGAGCAGTGACACTCCATCTGCGCAACTGGAGGAGTGGTGCAAGGAGTTACATGTCGGCACAGAGTCCACCCCGGTACACTACAAAGACGGGGTATACAGGGTAGTACAGGAGTATGGGCAGGTTTTCAGCAAGCACCCGCTAGACTTCGGGAGGATTAAGGGGGTTCAACACCATATCCCCACAGGCACACATCCGCCTATCAAGGTATAGGCCGATACCGCCAGCACACTATCAATGCGCCAAAGATATGTTGAGGAAAATGAAGGAAGCAGGGGTCATCCGGGATAGTTGTAGTCCCTGGGCAGCTCCATTAGTGCTGGTAAAGAAGAAAGATGGTACCATGAGAATGTGCGTGGATTACCGGAAGATCAATCAGATAACGCATAAAGATGCCTACCCTCCCCCCCGCATTGAAGAGTCGCTAGCTGCATTAAAAACTGCTAACTATTTCTCTACCCTTGACCTCACTAGTGGATACTGGCAGGTGGCGGTTGCGCAGGATGATCGCGAGAAGACTGCATTTGCTACCCCCATGGGACTCTGTGAGTTCAACAGTATGCCGTTCGGGCTGTGCAATGCCCCAGGGACCTTCCAACGACTCATGGTGTGTTGCTTGGGACACCTCAACTTCGAGACCGTTCTCTTGTACTTGGACGACGTGATTGTGTATTCCAAGGCGTATGAGGCCCACCTGGAGCACCTGGCAGAAGTGTTTGCAGCACTCTCCAAGTACGGGATGAAGCTAAAGCCCTCCAAGTGTCACTTGCTAAAACCCAAAGTGCAGTACCTCGGACACGTGGTGAGTGCCGAGGGTGTCGCCCCAGATCCCGAGAAGGTCACCACTATCCGGAACTGGCCACGACCGACTACGGTGAGGGAAGTCAGGCAGTTCCTGGGCCTGGTGTTCTACTACCGCCGTTTCATCAAGGGGTACACGAAGATGGCAGCATCCATGCAAGACCTCCTCATGGGACAGACCGAGAACGGGAGAACCCTTGGACCCCCGTTCATCTGGGACGAGCAGCATGAAGAGTCGTTCCATCAGTTGAAGTCAGCCCTGACCGGGGAGGAAATCCTAGCTTACCCTGATTACCAACTCCCGTTCATGCTCTACACCGACGCCAGCAATGTGGGTCTGGGTGCGGTCCTGTCTCAAGTGCAAGACGGAAAGGAAAAGGTGATCGCCTATGCTAGCAGAAAACTCCGGCCAACGGAAAGGAACCCTGAAAATTACAGCTCCTTCAAACTCAAATTCTTAGCCCTCGT
Organism: Anomaloglossus baeobatrachus; assembly: GCF_048569485.1. NCBI lineage: Eukaryota > Metazoa > Chordata > Amphibia > Anura > Aromobatidae > Anomaloglossus > Anomaloglossus baeobatrachus. The sequence continues at coordinate 531,479,504 of NC_134356.1, read as the reverse complement.
GTGGGCCATAACCGAAAGATTTAAGCATTACCTCGCGTAGGTGAAGTTCACTGCCTACACGGACAACAATCCATTGACGCATCTGGACACGGCCAAGTTGGGCGCTCTGGAGCAGCGGTGGATGGCTCGGCTGTCCAACTACGATTTCACTATCAAGTACAGGGCTGGCCGCAAGAACACCAATGCGGATGCGCTGTCCCGAATGCCGCACCTACCCGATGAAGGGGTGGAGGACGATGGCCTCGAAGAAATTGAGTTACCCGCATTCCATCGGCCACGGGATGAGAAGCCCTGTGTTAACCAACAACAGGTGAACTGTGATCCGCTGCCCAGTCAGGGGTGGCAAGAGGCTCACGACCAAGACCCTGCAGTCCAGCTGGTCAAGGCTATGATCGAGCAGGGCTCTTCCAGGATGGATCCCGCAGCCCCCTCCGAAGCCCAACGGCTGTGGAAGGAGAGAAATCGGCTGCACTTACATCAAAGGAAGCTGTACCGGGAGATAATCAATCCAAAGACCCATGAGAGGGTTCGCCAGTTGGTGGTTTCCCAAACTAGCGTGCCCAGGGTCCTGCAGGCCTACCATGACGGCGCGGGGCACTTTGGTTGGAAAAAGCTAGAAATGTTGCTGAGAGAGTGGTTTTACTGGAGTGGGATGCGAGAGTCGATGGAGGCCTGGTGTCGAGAATGCAGCCCTTGTACACTGAGGAGGCGGGATGAGGCCAGCCAGAAGGCCCCTCTGCAACCAATTGTCACTCACCAGCCGCTGGAGATGGTCGCACTGGACCACGTCAAGCTTACGCCCAGCTGAAGCGGGTATACCTATGCCCTGACTATCGTAGACCATTACTCAAGGTTCATGATGGTTGTCCCCATTAAAGACCTGACGGGCCGTACTGCAGCTAAAGCCTTCCAGGCCTACTTCTGTCGACCACATGGCTACCCGGAGAGAGTACTTACGGACCAGGGTCCGGCCTTTGAAGCAGAGGTGTCCAGGAGTTCTGCCACTTGTACAGGTGTAAGAAGATCCGGACCACGCCATACCACTCCCAAACCAATGGGTTGTGCGAAAAAATGAACCATCTAGTACTGAACCTCCTCAAGACATTGCCGTTGGAGGACAGGAACCTGTGGCCGGAGAAGCTGCCTGACCTGGTAGACATGTACAATAACATCCCCTGCAGCTCCATCAAGTGTACACCTGCGTACCTGATGAGAGCCCGACTGGGACAGCTGCCGGTGGACCTGGAAATGGACCTAGAGGCACCTGAGGCCCTTCCCTCCACTAACGACAGGGATGCCAAGCAACAGGTGCAGTACCGACAGATCCAAGAGTATGTGGAAAGGAATCTGTGACAGAGCCGAGAAAAGCAAGAGCAGCACTTCAACAAACAGGCTCCGGCTACCCCATTTGTACCCGGTGATGTGGTCCTGAAACGTAAGAGAAGGACACACAAACTCGACGATCAATGGGAAAGGGCCCCATACGTCATACAGCCCACTGGATGGAAGAACGAGAAAACCTATCTGATCAGTCGCGACTGGGGGAAGACCACGGCTACCGTTTCCAGGGACCACCTGAAGAGATGCCCGGACCCCTTGAGACTAGCGGATGAGGCTCCGGTACCCATGTCGAGCGGAGAGAAGAAGGAAGAGGTGATTCATACCGTAATGGGCGACTTCCCAGCGGGCTGGCCTATGCAGAATGGTGCGGTGATTGTTCCCGTAATAATGTTCCCACAACCAGTGGAAGAAATGGAGACGGAGACGGAGACGCCCGCCGACGAGCCACCCGAGCAAATGCCCAGGAATGCACCTATCCTGCGCCCCCGTAGGTCTCTACCTGCCATACCTGACACACAGGAAGAGGGACCAGCTGTTCCCTCTGTACCACTGCCCCCTCCTGACAATACCGGGCCCAGAAGGTCCACACACCCCAACCTACCGTGTTTTTCCAAAAATAAGACACTATCTTATATTTTTTTTGCCCCCCAAAAAAGCGCTAGGGCTTATTTTTGGAGGAGGTCTTATTCTTGGAGAAACACGGTTGGGGGTAAGTTTACCCCCCAAAAAAGCAGACCCCCCCCACTTCCCAGGGGACTCATACTCACCAGACCCAGACGTCTGCGTGGTTCCCAGGTCCTCCTGTGATCTCCGGTCGGTGCTGCACACCGTCCTACCCTGCTGCTAGCTGACACGCTGACACACACAGAAGATCCCAGACATACACAGCAGATCACACACAGACACACAGCAGATCACAGATATACACAGCAGATCACACACAGCAGATCGCAGGCACACACAGCCGATCACAGATACACACAGCCGATTACACACAGCAGATCACAGATATACACAGCAGATCACACACAGCAGATCGCAGGCACACACAGCCGATCACAGATACACACAGCCGATCACAGATACACACACAGCAGATCGCAGATATACACAGCAGATCACACACAGCAGATCGCAGGCACGCACAGCCATCACAGATACGCACATCCGATCGTAGACACACACAGCCGATCACAGATACACACAGCAGATCACACACAGACACACAGCAGATCACAGATATACACAGCAGATCACACACAGCAGATCGCAGGCACACACAGCCGATCACAGATACACACAGCCGATCACAGATACACACACAGCAGATCGCAGATATACACAGCAGATCACACACAGCCATCACAGATACACACATCCGATCGCAGACACACACAGCCGATCACAGATACATAGCCGATCACAGATACACACATCCGAACGCAGACACACACAGCCGATCGCAGAAAAACACAGCCGATCGCAAACACACACACACAGCCGATTGCAGACACACACACACACACATCACATCACATCCAGCACTTACGGCAGCAGAGAATGAGAGCAAGTCACGTGTCCGGCCGCAGGTCCTGTTCGTCGCGCTGCACCGCACCCGCACTGCCTCTCAGGATTCTCCCGGGGAGAAGAGATCGGTGTCACTGGATGAGGTGAGTGTGTATGCGATCCGATGTGTGTGCGATCCGATGTTTGTGTGTGTGATTTGTTATTTGCGTGTGAGGCGATGTTTGTGTGTGCGATCTGATTATGTGTGCGATCCGATGTTTGTGTGTGAGATCTGGTGTGTGTGTGAGATCTGATTGTGTGTGTGTGTGATCACTGCAGGTCCTCTGCTCGGCATCTGGTAAGTGTGATTGCGGGGTGCCGCTGTGTATAATGAAGTGTCCTGTAGTATCTGTATCTTTTTTAGCTGCACGGACACTTCATTATTGATCCGGGACTAGGGCTTATTTTCGGGGGAGGGCTTATATTTAAGCCTTTCTCCGAAAATGCTGAAAATCCCTGCTAGGGCTTATTTTTGGGGGAGGTCTTATTTTTGGAAAAACACGGTAGGTAGGCCCCCGCTTAGGTACAGGGAAACTGCTATTTAGGGGTGCGATGTGTTAATTGTGTAAATACTTGAATGAATGAATGAGCGCTAATCACCCAAGGCTTTCACCTGATTCTAAAGATGCAGTCCCCGTTGAGACCCTACAGCAAGTCCCCGTTGGGACCTACAGTTGTTTGTGGTAACAGGACCCGGCTACTGAAGTGCCCGTCCCTGTTGGGACTGAAGAGGTCAACGCTTTATAACCCCCTAATTACTGCATGAGAAATCATGCACAGGGCTGAGAACTTGCAGGCCACCCAATAACTTTTGGGTTTGTAAATAATGCCCAACTGCCTTCCCGCAACTGCCAGTCTCTGGAGAGGCTGGTTGGAGGAGAGACCCGCAACAGAGCAGGCTGGGGTTTGGTCACCATCTGAACTGGTGGCCATCCTCCGGGTCAGGGGTCCCCTTCGATGTGGGGCCTCTGAATGACTGCCGGGTGTGAAATACCGTACCCGTTCCTGCTTGGGTAGCCTGGGCCCGTTCCTGGAATGGGGAAAAGGGGTGCTGCCTACTTCTTAGGGGCAGCATCAAGGTGCAGGTTGCTTGGGTGGGAAAGCGGAAGGACATGGACCCGTCCCCTAGATGTTTTTATTATTTGCAACGTTAAAAGTAATGTGCCTCCCATAAGGGATGATTTGAATATGCATACCGTTTGTTTGTTTGTTTTTCTGTTTATATCTTTTCAGAAAGTAAAACCGGTGATGGACGGGCAGCCTGCAGATGGTCTGCATTAAACCAAGGGGGAATGTGACGCCCTGGACTAGCCAGGTAGTCACAGACACAACATCACACACGCCCCTTCCCCGGATAGGTGACACCAGTCACAGAAAATCCTTGTTGCCACCCTCCAGGGTCTGATGTCCACACCAGGTGGGGCGGAGCCAGGCAGTTGACTCCACCCACCAAGGAGTTCACAGGCCTTGAGGCGAGAAAACACAACAGTCAGTCAGTAGGAGAGTCAGTGAGCAGACAGTGAAGGAGTGAGGGGGGAAAGTCTAGGGCAGACCTGGGACCAGGCCTGCCACGGGCTGTCTAGGTGTCTGGGTCGGAGCCCAGGCACCTCCAGAAGGTCGGCAGACGGTGGTGGCCGTCTGCAGGAGTTGGTGTACGGTCGGTGGAACCGTAGGACCGGGGTCGGGCGGTGGCCCGCCGGTACCGAACCGGGGAGCCGATTGGAGCCAAGCACCAGGCAGGGTACTCAGACCCTGACTAGGCTAGAAGCCGCCCGGATAGTCAAATTTACTGATTGCGGTCTGGTCCTCAGGGGTTCATTCCCACCCAAGTCCTGATTGACGGCAACAGCCCAACCATCCCGGATAAGTGCCACCGCCAAAGGCAAGAGATCCAAAGGGCCAGCGCCTGCGGGCAAACGGGCTCCCACGACACTTACACACCGGGGAGCGGACTACCAGTGTCCAGGCACAGGAGTCATTCACAACATAACATCGGTGCATGGGGAACGACAGCCGCCACCAACCCGTCCAGGGAGAACACCGCAGCCGACTGTGGGCCCCGTCCATTCTACTGTTTGGTTTATCAGAGACTCCGTTATCTTGTATCAGAGTGAGTAAACCAGTGCCGTCAGGCACCGCACCGCGACCCTGCGCCCTGCACCCCGGCTCTCACCTTCCCGCGTGCCCTTGGAACCATCGCCCCCTGCCCATGGAAGGGTTAACACCAAGCTGCATAACACCGTCCCCGGGAGGCCTAGTCAACGGCAGCGGTGGTGTCCACCATACAATCACCACAACCCGTGGGTGGCGTCACGGACTTTATCAATTCCACCAAACAATCACCCAAACCCCTGCGTGCACCGCCACTACCCCTTTCAGAGCGACGTGACCCCTGGGTCCGTGAGAGGCTCGAGCCACCACCTGCAGTACACGAGCACGGACTCGAGCGGCTCGGCGGTCGCAGCCGAGGCCGCGGGGCGGTACATTAACACCTCCTTCAACCCCAGCCTTGATTGGAGAAGTGTCTAAGGGGTACTTTGCATGCTGCGACATCGCTAGCCGATAGTAGTGTCGCGGGCGGGGAGGAGGGTGTCAGCACTGCGCTCACCCCTCTGCTCGGGTCCGGCTGCTGCTGCTCAGTGGTGGCTCGAGCGGTGGGCCGGATCCCGGGGGCCTCGAGCGGCGCTCCTCGCCCGTGAGTGAAAGGGGATTGGGTTTTGGGATAAAGTATATTGTCCGTGACGCCACCCACGGTTGTGGTGATTTGTTGACACCACCGCTGCTCTGTACGGGGATCCCGGGAGTGATGGTGTGGAGCAGCCAGTTGTTGTGTTGCCCCCCCGTGGGTAGGGGTTGGTGATCCCGGGGCCCAGTGATGAGGTGGGAGATGCAGGGCTTGGTGGGCGCAGGGACGCGGGGGCAGCGCTGTGCCTTGCGGCACTGTGGTACTCACTCAGCCTGAGACGATGACACAGTTCTCGGTAAAACACACGGCTGGAAAGACGGTTCCCACGGACGGCTGCACTTGCTTTCCCCAGTAGGTGACGGTGATGTCCCTCTGTCCTGCACCTATGTTGTTGATGGTTGCGATGGGTTCCCACCGGTAACCCGCTCCCCGGCTTCAAGCTGGACCGGGGGAGCTCTACTCTTTGCCCGCAGGCGCTGGCCCTCAGAAACTGGTGCCCTGGCGGTGGCGGTGTCTCTGCTTTAATGGTTGGGCTGTTGCCTTCAATCGGGACTTGGTTGTTGGGAGACAGCCATCCCCTTCACTGACGGATTTGGCAAATTATGGCGACTCCTAGCCTTGCCGGGGTCCGAGAGGCCCCTGCCCTGGTGCTGACTGTTCTTTGTACACTGCTCCAGACCGCCGGGTCACCACCCGTCCGCGGTCCTTCCAGGAACCTCCGAGCAATCACCCCTCCAGACAGTCACCGCCGTCTGCTGACCTTGCTGTCTCAGTCCGGGGCACACACCCGGACCAGCTTCAGGCTTTCTTACTGTCACTTTTACTCCTTTACTCCAGTTTTCTCCTTTGCTCCCCTACCACTTCACTTCCTTCTACTTTCACTTGACTACTTGTTTACTCCTTCACCTCCTAAACTGGACTCCCTGGTTCTTCCCGCCTCCAGGGCTGTGTACTCCTCGGTGGGCGGAGCCAACCGCCTGGCCCACCCCCTGGTGTGAACGCCAGCCCCTGGAGGAAGGCAACAAGGATTTTGGGTTAGCTGTATGTGCCTAACTGGGGTGTAGGGTGTGGTGGTGTGATGACCTGTGACCCCTGGCTTGCCCAGGGCGTCACATTCCCCCTTAGCAAAATGCAGACCGTCCGCGGGCTGCCCGTCCAACACCGGTTTTATTTTCTGTAAATATATAAAAGTAAAACGGTAACATATATACATTTTTATTACTTCTTCCCATAACGGGAGGCACTTTACTTAAACGTTGCAAAACGGTTCACGGTTACGGTTTCCGCTCTCTCCCACCCAAGCAACCTGGCCCTGATGCTGCCCCTAAAACCCAGGCAGCACCCCTTGACCCAAGTCCAGCACAAGTTACCCGAGCGGGATCTGTCCTTCCCCTCCAGAGGGTAGCCACCGGTTCCTGTGGTGGCTGGGCCCCAGCCTGCTCTGCTGAGGGCCCTCCCTCCAACCTGCCTCTCCGGAGGCGGCAATGCGGAAACGGTAACGGTAAACAACTTATTTACAAGCCACTAACGTTTGTGGTTGCCCTGCAAGTTCACGGGCTTGTCCATGAGCAGTTCCTCATGCAAACTTTTTAACGGTCCCCACGGGGACAACGGTGCCGGCAACGGCCGGTTTTCCAAATCACGGTAAATCAGGTTACTTCTTCGGTTATCATTGCTTCCATCATTTTTTTTTTTCAAAACTTTCAAACAAAACTCAACCCAGTGGTGGTCCCAACGGGGACTGGACAACGGTGCTCCGCTGCCCTTACTCCGGATATTCAGCGTCATCCGAGGGAGGGGGTGCAGTACTCACTCAGCTCTCTTGGCTGCCCCTCAGTTTGGCATCCAGGGCGAACCACCCCCTCTCTCCACAGTGCCGGGTATACTGGACAATGTCACCCGGCATTAGGTTGCGGCCGGGATGCTCTTCAGGCAGGTGGGCATTTACATCCCATCGGGCTACAAACACTTCGGCCTCCAGGCCCGGTTCATAAATAAACCCATAGCCCCGGCGGACAGCAAACCGCCTCACCTGCCCCTCGTACAGCGGACCCCGGACACGGAACGTGGCCTGGCGGAGATTCTCCTTCTCCCTTATTGCTCGGGCCACCAGCTCGGCCTTCTTCCTCTCCCATTCACCGATCTCCAGGCCCAGCGGTACCGGCTCCCTATCCCAATACGGCGCTGCTACGAGCTCCGGCGCACGGGTCGGGCCCCGCGGGACATTCTGGACGTTGCCCACTGTCAGGAATCTGGGCGGCGGGTCCCGCGGTGTCTTGGCCTTGGGCGCTGCCTTACAGCTACAACCCGGCGCTACCTCAGCCGAGGTGTGGGGGATGGGCACAGGGGCTTTCCGCTGCTGGGCCTTCGGCTCGGAGCGGGTCATCAGCTCCGGCTCGGGGGACTTTTCAGGGGATGCCTCCGGTTCAGTCTTTGGGGCCTTCCATGGCAACACCTCCGGTCGACTACGGGCTCCGGCTACAGGTCGGCCCGCCTGGGCGGGGACGCTGGGTATTGCTACCGGTTGCGGTGGTAGCAGGCCTAGTGGCGGGGTCACGGCCTCTGAGACGGGTGGCGAGGGAGGCGGTGGGGGGAGAGGGCTTGGACCGGGTCCCGCAGCCGCGATGACGGGCCCTTCCAGGGCATCGGGGCGTGGATCACTCACCCTCCCTTCCTCCGCTTCCTCCTCGCATCTCCGCATGGCTGCTATAACGTCCACCATGTCGGCCTCCCACTCCTCCATGAGGAGCTGCATCTTGACCTGCAGCTGTTGGTAGAGCTGCGCTTTCCGGAACCCCACCCACGCCGCGGTTCCAGGCGCGGGGGCTACGGTGTCCCGGGACGGCATCCACATGATGACTTCTTCCAGGAACAGGGTGACTGCAGAGTCCTGGCGTCCCTGCTTTTATAGCTGCGCTCACATGCAGCCAGCCGCCATCGCGTCCCCCTTAGCTTCTCTTCAGCCACTCCTCTATCGGGGCGGGGTTTTGGCCTTCGCGCCTCTGCTACTCGAGAAGACGCTCGAGCGGGGACTTTTCGCGCCAAAGATGGCTACTTCTGAAATTTTTCCGCTGGACACCTCCGGCGGTAACAAGGCGCACCTCTACCAGACGGCAGAGCGGTAAGATCCTGTTCGTGACGCCAAGTTGTCGCGGGCGGGGAGGAGGGTGTCAGCACTGCGCTCACCCCTCTGCTCGGGTCTGGTTGCTGCTGCTCAGTGGTGGCTCGAGCGGTGGGCCGGATCCCGGGGGTCTCGAGTGGCGCTCCTCGCCCGTGAGTGAAAGGGGATTGGGTTTTGGGATAAAGTATATTGTCCGTGACGCCACCCACAGTTGTGGTGATTTGTTGACACCACCGCTGCTCTGCATGGGGATCCCGGGAGTGATGGGGTGGAGCAGCCAGTTGTTGTGTTGCCCCCCCGTGGGTAGGGGTTGGTGATCCCGGGGCCCAGTGATGAGGTGGGAGATGCAGGGCTTGGTGGGCGCAGGGACGCGGGGTCAGCGCTGTGCTTTGCGGCACTGTGGTACTCACTCAGCCTGAGACGATGACACAGTTCTCGGTAAAACACACGGCTGGAAAGACGGTTCCCACGGACGGCTGCACTTGCTTTCCCCAGTAGGTGACGGTGATGTCCCTCTGTCCTGCACCTATGTTGTTGATGGTTGCCATGGGTTCCCACCGGTAACCCGCTCCCCGGCTTCAAGCTGGACCGGGGGAGCTCTACTCTTTGCCCGCAGGCGCTCTCCCTCAGAAACTGGTGCCCTGGTGGTGGCGGTGTCTCTGCTTTAATGGTTGGGCTGTTGCCTTCAATCGGGACTTGGTTGTTGGGAGACAGCCGTTCCCTTCACTGATGGATTTGGCAAATTATGGCAACTCCTAGCCTTGCCGGGGTCCGAGAGGCCCCTGCCCTGGTGCTGACTGTTCTTTGTACACTGCTCCAGACCGCCGGGTCACCACCCGTCCGCGGTCCTTCCAGGAACCTCCGAGCAATCACCCCTCCAGACAGTCACCGCCGTCTGCTGACCTTGCTGTCTCAGTCCGGGGCACACACCCGGACCAGCTTCAGGCTTTCTTACTGTCACTTTTACTCCTTTACTCCAGTTTTTTCCTTTGCTCCCCTACCACTTCACTTCCTTCTACTTTCACTTGACTACTTGTTTAATCCTTCACCTCCTAAACTGGACTCCCTGGTTCTTCCCGCCTCCAGGGCTGTGTACTCCTCGGTGGGCGGAGCCAACCACCTGGCCCACCCCCTGGTGTGAACACCAGCCCCTGGAGGAAGGCAACAAGGATTTTGGGTTAGCTGTATGTGCCTAACTGGGGTGTAGGGTGTGGTGGTGTGATGACCTGTGACCCCTGGCTTGCCCAGGGCGTCACAGTAGCGATGCCGAGCGCGATAGTCCCCGCCCCCGTCGCAGATGCGATATCTTGTGATAGCTGCCGTAGCGAACATTATCGCTACGGCAGCTTCACACACACTTAACTGCCCTGCGACGTCGCTCTGGCCGGCGACCCGCCTCCTTCCTAAGGGGGCGGGTCGTGCGGCGTCACAGCGACATCACACAGCAGGCGGCCAATAGAAGCGGAGGGAGGGAGATGAGCGGGACGTAAACATCCCGCCCACCTCCTTCCTTCCTCATTGCAGGCGGGACGCAGGTAAGGAGATGTTCCTCGCTCCTGCGGCCTCATACACAGAGATGTGTGCTGCCGCAGGAACGAGGAACAACATCGTACCAGTCGCTGCAGCGAACTTATGTAAATGACCGATACTACACAGATCACCGATTTTCTACGCTTTTGCGATCGTTTATCGGTGCTTCTAGGCTTTATATGTTGCGACGTCGTTACTGGCGCCGGGTGTGCGTCACTTTCGATTTGACCCCGACGAGATCGCAGTAGCAATGTCGCAACGTGCAAAGTACCCCTAAGACACGGAATAAGGCAGGAAATCCTATTGGAGACAAGGCCTGATATGAATAACATTAGTCTTTGTACAGCACTGTGGAATATTTTGGTGCTATACAACCAACAGGAAATACATTAATAATTGGCAAAACATGCAAAACCATTACCCCGATAATATGTTATATTAAAAAAATTTAATGAGGAATCTAATGTTTAAGGAAGATTGACACAGCAGGATTTAGATTTCTACTAGCAAATGCAATGCTTGGCATCCGATGTATATTCATATCTCTAATTACTGACACGTATAAATTATACAGCTTCTTTGACTCATTCGATCCATTTAGTTTCTTACCTGGCTTTAATTAGCCACACAACCTAAATAATTGAATATGTCGGTAATTAATAGAATGAATAGTTACTCTTTTCAATCTCTAAATATCCCCTGGACTAGTTTAGCTCTAGAAGATACACTAGATGAAAAAGATTTCAAATATATTGGAAGAATTCCAAAGATGTAAAATTGGGCTTCAGGCAGATGAGCCTAAAGGATTTACAAGAAAAATCGCCAATGAAATAGACATTCTTGTCCTTTTCAGAACAATCAATTTGCACAAGTCAGAGCCTCCTGTGAGAGCTGATTAATAACAAGTAGAGAGCTATGGTTAGCCATGTTAGCTCTTTTCGTAAGGTAAAAAAACATGAAAATTGGAAAATACATTGCTTTTTAAGAATTCTATTGGTTATGTTTCAAAATTGCACAAATAATCTATATAAATCTGGAAGAAGCACCGCAGTTTGTCAAAGAATACTGTTATGGCAACAAGGTTAAATCATTACATATATATATATATATATATATAGATATACTGTATATGTATATATATATATATATATATATATATATATATATATATATACCGCCCCGGTGTTGGTCGGGCTGCTCGGATCCGGGACCGCCGCTGCTATAAGGAGTCCCGGGGCAGATGGAGTTAAGCAGCCTGATCTTAGTGCCTCCACAGGTAAGGATGGCCCTGGGCTCAGGGGTTTTGGTGGTTGTTTGGGCGAGCAGGGTGCAGGGGATCAGGGTACTCACTGTGGGTAGTCGTGGTGCTGGATGAGGATTATAAAGGAAACACACACGCTGCAAGTAAACCAAATTCTCTGTGTACCACTGTCACTGCGGGTAGCCCGCCAGGTATCCACTCCCACCGGTGTCACTTGGTAGTCCGGAGCCTACCTCCGTGCACAATTTAGTTGTCTGTTTGTGGCCCCGTGGCTTGAAGCTGTTAGGGCTCCACTCACTATGTGAAGTGTAGCTGTGTTCTTGAGGGCTGGCACTTGGGACTTCAGTGGGCTGCTTTTTGGCTGGAAAACCCTGTCCCCCGCGTTGTGCTGATGCCCCCAATCTCTGAGCGCTGTGGGAAGGTCCCTGAAGGTCTCCTTCCTCTGCAGGTTAATTGCCAGGACGTTGAATTGGCTCCTGACCTAGGGTCCTGTACCCTGTCGTGCTCAGTACTGATCAGTTCTTTTGGGCTTGCTGGTGCCGACAGTCCTCTTAGACTATGTCCGTCGCACCCTTTTCCAATGTCACTGCTACCGGTCCCCGCCTCCTCTGGTCCTGGACCACCGGCTGCGACCCAATCTCGGTCTAGCTCCCCGAGAGCTAACACTCCAGCTATTCACTCTTTGAGGGCTCTCACTACTCTCCTGTTTCCTCCCTCCCACCAGTCTGCCTGACCCCCAGGTGGTTGGCCCTTTTCCAGCTAGACCAACCCACTGGTGTGTCTGACAGGTCATGATGTGAGGTGTTGATTGGGATTTGTGGTGCTGATGGTAGTGACACTGATTTCTTAGGAACCTGGAACCATGGGGGCTAGACCCTGCACCCTAGGTAAGAATAGATTACAAGAATCCATGCAAACAAAGAAATGGGGTGGGTCATGCAAAATCACCACCACACTTCAGAGCTACTCACTCCCTGACGAAGCGAACACCTCACTATTCGTGAAACGTACGTTGGAGTTGGTATTAGGGGTTCAAACCCCTTCCTTTCACCCCTGGTTGGCTGCACGAGTCTTTGGCTATCACAGGTTAGCAGTGCTGTTGGATTTGGTTCACGTGCATTTGGCTTTTCCCAGCCTCACTTTGTACATTGAACCTGTATGGACTTTTTCATATACTGGGGATTGCCCGATGCATGTGCTCCTTCAGTACATTCACTGTGTGCCTGTTGTCCATCCTCTACTCAGGTCGGTATGATCACTTAATAAATCTGGCTGTGCCTTTGATAAATGAGCCCACTGGGGCTTCTTTTCTTGCTCTGTTGGACACATATGGCCTGAGTGATAGAGATTTGATTTCTTCTTTTTAGCCGTGCAGCCCCCCAGGTGCTATTGCCTTTTACATCATTGTCTCCTCTTGTGCCTGTCTCATATTTGACACCATTTGTTTAATAACTTGTTAATAAATTTTTGATACTTTTTGAAGCATATTTACTCTGTTCTCCTGGTTTTTATTTACCCTAGGTAAGAATGCAGTACCCTGTGGCACCCTGATGTACTCAGGGACGCCACATATATATATATGTACTGCCCCCGTGTCAGCAGCCGAGCTGCTTGGATCCGGATCCGCGGTGCCTCGATGGGCATCCGGACCCGGGGGTCTTGTGGCCACTCAAATGAAGGGGGAAGTATTTACAGGGGATGGTGTATGGGATAGTTTGTCATGCCACCCGTGGTGCGTGGTAAGGTGGAGTACCAACGCTGCGGCTGGGAGTACCCGGTGGCGATGGAATGGGCAACCAGGTGTTTAACCCCTCCACGGGTAGGGGGAATGCTCTGGGACTCGGTGATGGTGCCTGGGAGATGCCTTTGGGGAGGTAAGAGTCACTTGCATACTCAGTCCAATAACGCTGACACCAACAACTGTAGTAAACCTAAGTTCTGGACAACGCTGCCGCAGAGGGGGAGCATGCCTGTTGATCTGTAACCTTTCCCTTAGCACCTTGTTTCTCTCTGGTTAGTCCCTGTAGCCTGAAACTAGTCGGGTCCCGCTCCCCAGTATGACCAACTGAGGGAGCTTGCTCTCAGGGTTCACGCTTGGCATTTCTTGGACCGTATTTGTGGAAAGTCCTATCCCTCTCATTGCGCTAGTAGCCCGATTTTGGAGCAGGTGGAGAGCGGATCTTGAAGGCTCCGTTCTCGTCGGGTAAATTGTCAGGTTGCCTGAAGCTACTCCCTGACCTAGGACCCACGTACCCCGTTGAGCCCTGGTCCCAGCCCGGTGATGGTACAAGGCCACCGGCTGTCCTCCACCACAATGCCATGCCCCTTGTCACGATCCCCTGCGACCGGGGGTCCAGCTCCTACCAGGCCCAGACCAACGTTTGCTACCTAGTAATTCCAAGGAGCCCGGCTCCTGACCTCCTCTCACTTTCACCTCCTACTTCAACTGCACTGCTCCTGACACTCCTGACCTCCCCTTAACCAACCCCCAAAATGAGCAACCCTATTCCACTCAGGCTGTCCACTGGTATGTCTGGTGGGTGTGGTGCAGAGTGTTCCTAAGATTTCGATTAGCTGATCTTTGGCAACAACATTTGGTTAGGGACCCGTAACCAAGGAAGAGGTGAATATTGCACAGAATGGCAGATTGCACAATACCCTGTGACGACCTGATAGGCCAGGGCGTCACATATATTTATATATATATATATATATATAATATATAAAGCTGTATGTGTGTGTATGTATGTGTGCAGGGCCGTATTTGCCACTAGGCACCCGTGGTCCGGTGCCTAGGGCGGCACGTTGCGGGGGGGCGGCACTTTCTGGCAGCAAAAAAAAAAAAAAAAAAAAAAAAAATTATAATTTTTTTTTTTTTAACATCCCCGCCCCCCGCCCCCCCCTCCGTTGCACTTCGCTGTGTTCTCGGGTGGGGGGGGGGGGTGAGAGGGAGGAAAGGCGCACCTCTGTCTCTTTAAATACACGGAGGGCGCCAGGGCCTGCACTTCCGGGTCAGAGGCGCGCGGGCGCGCCAATCAGCTCACTGCCCCGTGCTGCAGCGTCCAATGCTGCAGACGACTCACGCCGCGGAGGAGGACGCGACTGGAGCTGGAGCCAGCCAGAAGTGGATAATCAGCAGAGCAGGGCAGCAGGCACCGGAGCAGGTAAGGCAGAGGCAGAGCCTAGAATGTATGGGCACCTTACAGGTTAGTTGATGATCGTTGTAATGCCTCTTTTTGGCTGGGAGGAGGCTGGGAAAAGAGAGAGGCTGGGAAGAGAGAGGGGGGGAGGCTGGGAAGAGAGAGAGGCTGAGGCTGGGGGGGAGGCTGGGAAGAGAGAGAGAGGCTGGGGGGGAGGCTGGGGGGAGAGAGAGGCTGGGGGGAGAGAGAGGCTGGGAAGAGAGAGAGGCTGGGGGGGAGGCTGGGGGGAGAGAGAGGCTGGGGGGGAGGCTGGGGGGAGAGAGAGGCTGGGGGGGAGGCTGGGGGGAGAGAGAGGCTGGGGGGGAGGCTGGGGGGAGAGAGAGGCTGAGGCTGGGGGGGAGAGAGAGGCTGGGGGGAGAGAGGCTGGGGGGGAGGCTGGGGAGAGAGAGGCTGAGGCTGGGGGGGAGAGAGAGGCTGGGGGGAGAGAGGCTGAAGGGGAGGCTGGGGGGAGAGAGAGGCTGAGGCTGGGGGGGAGAGAGAGGCTGGGGGGAGAGAGAGGCTGGGGGGGAGGCTGGGGGGAGAGAGAGGCTGAGGCTGGTGGGAGGCTGGGGGAAGAGGGAGGCTGGGGGAAGAGGGAGGCTGGGGGGAGAGAGAGGCTGGGGGAAGAGGGAGGCTGGGGGAAGAGGGAGGCTGGGGGGAGAGAGAGGCTGGGGGGAGAGAGGCTGGGGGAAGAGGGAGGCTGGGGGGAGAGAGGCTGGGGGAGAGAGGCTGGGGGGAGAGAGAGGCTGGGGGGGAGGCTGGGGGGAGAGAGAGGCTGGGGGGGAGGCTGGGGGGAGAGAGAGGCTGGGGGGGAGGCTGGGGGAAGAGAGAGGCTGGGGGAAGAGAGAGGCTGGGGAGAGAGAGGCTGGGGGGGAGGCTGGGGGGAGAGAGAGGCTGGGGGGGGAGGCTGGGGGGAGAGAGAGAGGCTGGGGGGGGAGGCTGGGGGGAGAGAGAGGCTGGGGGGGGAGGCTGGGGGGGGAGGCTGGGGGGAGAGAGAGGCTGGGGGGGAGGCTGGGGGGAGAGAGAGGCTGGGGGGGAGGCTGGGGGAGAGAGAGGCTGGGGGGGAGGCTGGGGGGAGAGAGAGGCTGGGGGGGAGGCTGGGGGAGAGAGAGGCTGGAGGGAGGCTGGGGGGAGAGAGAGGCTGGGGGGGAGGCTGGGGGGGAGAGAGGCTGGGGGGGAGGCTGGGGGGGAGAGAGGCTGGGGGGGAGGCTGGGGGAAGAGAGAGGCTGGGGAGAGAGAGGCTGGGGGGGGAGGCTGGGGGGGAGAGAGGCTGGGGGGGAGGCTGGGGGGAGAGAGAGGCTGGGGGGGAGGCTGGGGGGAGAGAGAGGCTGGGGGGGAGGCTGGGGGGAGAGAGAGGCTGGGGGGGAGGCTGGGGGGAGAGAGAGGCTGGGGGGGAGGCTGGGGGGAGAGAGAGGCTGGGGGGGAGGCTGGGGGGAGAGAGAGGCTGGGGGGGAGGCTGGGGGGAGAGAGAGGCTGGGGGGGGAGGCTGGGGGAGAGAGAGGCTGGGGGGGAGGCTGGGGGGAGAGAGAGAGGCTGGGGGGGGAGGCTGGGGGGAGAGAGAGGCTGGGGGGGGAGGCTGGGGGGAGAGAGAGGCTGGGGGGGGAGGCTGGGGGGAGAGAGAGGCTGGGGGGGGAGGCTGGGGGGAGAGAGAGGCTGGGGGGGAGGCTGGGGGGAGAGAGAGGCTGGGGGGGAGGCTGGGGGGAGAGAGAGGCTGGGGGGGAGGCTGGGGGGAGAGAGAGGCTGGGGGGGAGGCTGGGGGGGAGAGAGGCTGGGGGGGAGAGAGGCTGGGGGGGAGGCTGGGGGGAGAGAGAGGCTGGGGGGGAGGCTGGGGGGGAGAGAGGCTGGGGGGGAGGCTGGGGGGAGAGAGGCTGGGGGGGAGGCTGGGGGAAGAGAGAGGCTGGGGAGAGAGAGGCTGGGGGGGGAGGCTGGGGGGGGAGAGAGGCTGGGGGGGGAGGCTGGGGGGAGAGAGAGGCTGGGGGGGAGGCTGGGGGGAGAGAGAGGCTGGGGGGGAGGCTGGGGGGAGAGAGAGGCTGGGGGGGAGGCTGGGGGGAGAGAGAGGCTGGGGGGGAGGCTGGGGGGAGAGAGAGGCTGGGGGGGAGGCTGGGGGGAGAGAGAGGCTGGGGGGGGAGGCTGGGGGGAGAGAGAGGCTGGGGGGGAGGCTGGGGGGAGAGAGAGAGGCTGGGGGGGGAGGCTGGGGGGAGAGAGAGGCTGGGGGGGGAGGCTGGGGGGAGAGAGAGGCTGGGGGGGAGGCTGGGGGGAGAGAGAGGCTGGGGGGGGAGGCTGGGGGGAGAGAGAGGCTGGGGGGGAGGCTGGGGGGAGAGAGAGGCTGGGGGGGAGGCTGGGGGGGAGAGAGGCTGGGGGGGAGGCTGGGGGGAGAGAGAGGCTGGGGGGGAGGCTGGGGGGGAGAGAGGCTGGGGGGGAGGCTGGGGGGGAGAGAGGCTGGGGGGGAGGCTGGGGGGGAGAGAGGCTGGGGGGGAGGCTGGGGGAAGAGAGAGGCTGGGGGAAGAGAGAGGCTGGGGGAAGAGAGGCTGGGGAGAGAGAGAGGCTGAGGCTGGGGGGGAGGCTGGGAAGAGAGAGGCTGAGGCTGGGGGGGAGGCTGGGGGGGAGAGAGAGGCTGAGGCTGGGGGGGAGGCTGGGGGGAGAGAGAGGCTGAGGCTGGGGGGGGAGGCTGGGGGGAGAGAGAGGCTGAGGCTGGGGGGGAGGCTGGGGGGAGAGAGAGGCTGAGGCTGGGGGGGAGGCTGGGAAGAGAGAGGCTGAGGCTGGGGGGAGGCTGGGAAGAGAGAGAGGCTGAGGCTGGGGGGGAGGCTGGGAAGAGAGAGAGGCTGAGGCTGGGGGGGAGGCTGGGGGGAGAGAGAGGCTGAGGCTGGGGGGGGCTGGGGGGAGAGAGAGGCTGAGGCTGGGGGGAGAGAGAGGCTGGGGGGGAGGCTGGGAAGAGAGAGGCTGAGGCTGGGGGGGAGGCTGGGAAGAGAGAGGCTGAGGCTGGGGGGAGGCTGGGAAGAGAGAGGCTGAGGCTGGGGGGGAGGCTGGGAAGAGAGAGAGGCTGAGGCTGGGGGGGAGGCTGGGGGGGAGAGAGGCTGAGGCTGGAGGGAGGCTGGGGGGGAGAGAGGCTGAGGCTGGGGGAGGAGGCTGGGGGGAGAGAGAGGCTGAGGCTGGGGGAGGAGGCTGGGGGAGAGAGAGGCTGAGGCTGGGGGAGGAGGCTGATGCTGGGGGGAGAGAGAGGCTGATGCTGGAGGGAGAGAGGCTGATGCTGGGGGAGGCTGGGGGAGAGAGAGGCTGATGCTGGGGGAGAGAGAGGCTGATGCTGGGGGAGGCTGGGGTGAGAGAGGCTGATGCTGGGGGAGAGGCTGCTGCTGGGGGAATGGGAGAGAGGGGCCAATGCTAGAGACAGAGAACAAGGGTTGAGGGATAGTGCAATGACAAAATCGATGGGGGGAGTGTAAGGACTCAGAATAAGAGGGGGGCAGCATTGGGAGCTCATTATGGAGAAGGGGCAGCATGCATGGGACATTGTGAGGAGGGGGCAGCATGCATGGGACATTGTGAGGAGGGGGCAGCATGCATGGGACATTGTGAGGAGGGGGCAGCATGCATGGGACACTGAGGAGGGGGCAGCATGCATGGGACATTGTGAGGAGGGGGCAGCATGCATGGGACATTGTGAGGAGGGGGCAGCATGCATGGGACATTGTGAGGAGGGGGCAGCATGCATGGGACATTGTGAGGAGGGGGCAGCATGCATGGGACCCTGTGAGGAGGGGGCAGCATGCATGGGACATTGTGAGGAGGGATCAGCATGCATGAGACATTGTGAGGAGGGATCAGCATGCATGGGACACTGTGAGGAGGGGGCAGCATGCATGTGACACTGTGAGGAGGGGGCAGCATGGCAGCATGCATGTGACACTGTGAGGAGGGGGCAGCATGCATGTGACACTGTGAGGAGGGGGCAGCATGCATGGGACACTGTGAGGAGGGATCAGCATGCATGGGACACTGTGAGGAGGGGGCAGCATGCATGTGACACTGTGAGGAGGGGGCAGCATGCATGGGACACTGTGAGGAGGGATCAGCATGCATGGGACACTGTGAGGAGGGATCAGCATGCATGTGACACTGTGAGGAGGGGGCAGCATGCATGTGACACTGTGAGGAGGGGGCAGCATGCATGTGACACTGTGAGGAGGGGGCAGCATGCATGTGACACTGTGAGGAGGGGGCAGCATGCATGTGACACTGTGAGGAGGGGGCAGCATGCATGGGACACTGTGAGGAGGGGGCAGCATGCATGGGACACTGTGAGGAGGGGGCAGCATGCATGGGACACTGTGAGGATGGAGCAGCATGCATGGGACACTGTGAGGATGGAGCAGCATGCATGGGACACTGTGAGGATGGAGCAGCATGCATGGGACACTATGAGGATGGAGCAGCATGCATGGGACATTGTGAGGAGGGGGCAGCATGCATGGGACCCTGTGAGGAGGGGGCAGCATGCATGGGACCCTGTGAGGAGGGGGGCAGCATGCATGGGACCCTGTGAGGAGGGGGCAGCATGCATGGGACACTGTGAGGATGGAGCAGCATGCATGGGACATTGTGAGGAGGGGGCAGCATGCATGGGACACTGTGAGGAGGGGGCAGCATGCATGGGACACTGTGAGGAGGGGGCAGCATGCATGGGACACTGTGAGGATGGAGCAGCATGCATGGGACACTGTGAGGAGGGGGCAGCATGCATGGGACCCTGTGAGGAGGGGGCAGCATGCATGGGACACTGTGAGGAGGGGGCAGCATGCATGGGACCCTGTGAGGAGGGGGCAGCATGCATGGGACCCTGTGAGGAGGGGGCAGCATGCATGTGACACTGTGAGGAGGGGGCAGCATGCATGTGACACTGTGAGGAGGGGGCAGCATGCATGTGACACTGTGAGGAGGGGGCAGCATGCATGTGACACTGTGAGGAGGGGGCAGCATGCATGTGACACTGTGAGGAGGGGGCAGCATGCATGGGACACTGTGAGGAGGGGGCAGCATGCATGGGACACTGTGAGGAGGGGGCAGCATGCATGGGACACTGTGAGGATGGAGCAGCATGCATGGGACACTGTGAGGATGGAGCAGCATGCATGGGACACTATGAGGATGGAGCAGCATGCATGGGACATTGTGAGGAGGGGGCAGCATGCATGGGACCCTTTGAGGAGGGGGCAGCATGCATGGGACCCTGTGAGGAGGGGGCAGCATGCATGGGACACTGTGAGGATGGAGCAGCATGCATGGGACATTGTGAGGAGGGGGCAGCATGCATGGGACACTGTGAGGAGGGGGCAGCATGCATGGGACACTGTGAGGAGGGGGCAGCATGCATGGGACACTGTGAGGATGGAGCAGCATGCATGGGACACTGTGAGGAGGGGGCAGCATGCATGGGACCCTGTGAGGAGGGGGCAGCATGCATGGGGACACTGTGAGGAGGGGGCAGCATGCATGGGACCCTGTGAGGAGGGGGCAGCATGCATGGGACCCTGTGAGGAGGGGGCAGCATGCATGGGACCCTGTGAGGAGGGGGCAGCATGCATGGGACCCTGTGAGGAGGGGGCAGCATGCATGGGACCCTGTGAGGAGGGGGCAGCATGCATGGGACACTGTGAGGATGGAGCAGCATGCATGGGACACTGTGAGGATGGAGCAGCATGCATGGGACACTGTGAGGAGGGGGCAGCATGCATGGGACACTGTGAGGAGGGGGCAGCATGCATGGGACCCTGTGAGGAGGGGGCAGCATGCATGGGACCCTGTGAGGAGGGGGCAGCATGCATGGGACCCTGTGAGGAGGGGGCAGCATGCATGGGACCCTGTGAGGAGGGGGCAGCATGCATGGGACCCTGTGAGGAGGGGGCAGCATGCATGGGACACTGAGGATGGGACAGCATGCATGGGACACTGTGAGGAGGGGGCAGCATGCATGGGACACTGTGAGGAGGGGGAAGCATGCATGGGACATTGTGAGGAGGGGGCAGCATGCATGGGACATTGTGAGGAGGGGGCAGCATGCATGGGACATTGTGAGGAGGGGGAAGCATGCATGGGACATTGTGAGGAGGGGGGCAGCATGCATGGGACATTGTGAGGAGGGGGGCAGCATGCATGGGACATTGTGAGGAGGGGGGCAGCATGCATGGGACATTGTGAGGAGGGGGCAGCATGCATGGGACATTGTGAGGAGGGGGCAGCATGCATGGGACATTGTGAGGAGGGGGCAGCATGCATGGGACATTGTGAGGAGGGGGCAGCATGCATGGGACACTGTGAGGAGGGGGCAGCATGCATGGGACCCTGTGAGGAGGGGGCAGCATGCATGGGACCCTGTGAGGAGGGGGCAGCATGCATGGGACCCTGTGAGGAGGGGGCAGCATGCATGGGACCCTGTGAGGAGGGGGCAGCATGCATGGGACCCTGTGAGGAGGGGGCAGCATGCATGGGACACTGAGGATGGGACAGCATGCATGGGACACTGTGAGGAGGGGGCAGCATGCATGGGACACTGTGAGGAGGGGGAAGCATGCATGGGACACTGTGAGGAGGGGGAAGCATGCATGGGACATTGTGAGGAGGGGGCAGCATGCATGGGACATTGTGAGGAGGGGGCAGCATGCATGGGACATTGTGAGGAGGGGGAAGCATGCATGGGACATTGTGAGGAGGGGGCAGCATGCATGGGACATTGTGAGGAGGGGGCAGCATGCATGGGACATTGTGAGGAGGGGGCAGCATGCATGGGACATTGTGAGGAGGGGGCAGCATGCATGGGACATTGTGAGGAGGGGGCAGCATGCATGGGACATTGTGAGGAGGGGGCAGCATGCATGGGACATTGTGAGGAGGGGGCAGCATGCATGGGACATTGTGAGGACGGGGCAGCATGATGTGAGGTCAATGTGCAGATCATATTTCATAATTGAGGAAGGTGTGGTGGGTATAATTTATAAGGGAGGGCAGTGTGGTGTTTATTAGGGGCAGTGTGACAGTCACAGTATATAAGTGGGGACGGTGTGGTGGGAATATTTTATACTCATGCTATGTTTTGATGTGCCTGTGGTGATCCCCATTGGGGGGGGGGTTAGTGCCCTTCATTTCTCATTTATACTTTTTAAAAGTGTTTTACAGAGTAGATCTGCCTTAAACAGATGTGATGTGCGAAAACTCAGTGTTACGTTGTCACTAAAGGGCGCGACCACTTAAAGTGCCTAGGGCAGCACGAAGGCAAAATACAGCCCTGTATGTGTGTGTGTGTGTGTGTGTGTGTATGTCCGGGATTGGCATCCGCATCGTCACAGCTACAGCCACAAAATTTTGCACACTCACACTTCTGGTCCACAAGAGCGTCATAGCCTATGTTTTGAGGGGAAATTTTAACCCTGCGCTGTACAGTTATTTACCAAAAAACCTGCCTCCATTAAAGCGAATGGAGCTTGGAGCCACAGTGCAGCCAGAACCTCAGAAGAATGCGCAGCCACACTCTTATATGGAATGTTGGAGTGTCACAATGCAGCCAGGGAAAGAGAAAGACACAGACAGGGAAAGAGGCAGACACAGACAGGGTAAGAAACAGACATAGACAGGGTAAGAGACAGACACAAAGAGACAGACACAGACAAAGAGACAGACTGACAGGGAAAGAGACAGACAGGGAAAGAGAGGGAAAGAAAGAGACAGGTTAAGAGACAGACACAGACAGGTAAAGAGACAGACACAGACAAAGAGACAGAGACAGACACAGGGAAACAGACAGACAGGGAAAGAGAGCGAAAGCGACAGACAGGGTAAGAGACAGACAAAGACAGACAAAGAGACAGACACAGGGAAAGAGACAGAGGGAAAGAGTGAAAGAGACAGACGGGGAAAGAGAGGGAAATAGACAGACAGGGAAAGAGAGGGAAAGAGAGAGAAAGAGAGAGAAAGAGACAGACAGGGAAAGAGACAGAGATAGATAGACAGACAGGGAAAGAGATAGACAGACAGGGAAGGAGATTGAGACAGACAGAGAAAGAGACAGAGACAGACAGGGAAAGAGACAGACAGACAAAGAGATAGAGAGAGAGAGACAGAGAGATATATACAGAGGGGGAGACAGATAGAGAATGGGAGAGAAACAGAGAGACAGTTACTATCCCGGGGGTTAAGACATTCGATTTATACATTCTATCCCGGGAATGTTAATACATTCTATTTTGTTAACAACAGTTATTAACCCGGACGAAGCCGGGTAGTACAGCTAGTTTTATATGTATATATATATATATATATATATTATATAAAGCTGAATGTGTGTGTGTGTGTGTGTGTGTGTGTATGTCCGGGATTGGCATCTGCACCGTCGCAACTACAGCCACAAAATTTTGCACACTCACACTTCTGGACCCCGAGAGTGTCATAGGCTATGTTTTGAGGGGAAATTTTAACCCTGCGCTTTACAGTTATTCACCAAAAAACCTGCCTCCATTAAAGCGAATGGAGCTGGGAGCCATAGTAAAGGTAAAGAGACAGACAAAGAGACAGACACAGGGAAAGAGACAGAGGGAAAGAGACAGACAGGGAAAGAGAGGGAAAGAGACAGACAGGGAAAGAGAGGGAAAGAGACAGACAGGGAAAGAGAGAGATAGGGAAAGTGACAGAGATAGATAGACAGACAGGGAAAGAGATAGATAGACAAACCGGGAAAGAGATTGAGAAAGACGGAGAAAGAGACAGTCAGAGACAGACAGGGAAAGAGACAGACAGACAAAGAGATAGAGAGAGAGACAGAGATATATATACAGAGGGGGAGATAGACATTATAATTACATTTATATCTATTTGTTTTGTGGTTTTTGTGTGTAGAATACATTTTTGTTAATACATTCTATGTTGTTAACAGCAGTCATTAACCCGGGCGAAGCCGGGTAGTACAGCTAGTATATATATATATATATATATATATATATATATATATATATATATACAATATCATATACCTTGTGCAGATACCGTAACTGTAGATAAAGAGATGGACCACACATCCAAAACTCACACATTGATGTAATGTTGCAGGTAGAGATGAGCGAGCCTCTAGAGGCTCGATTTCAGTTCGGTTCGTCGAACGTCGGCCGTGTTCCAGTTCGGTTCGACGAACCGTTCGATAAACCTCTCGACCCCCATTGAAAACAATGGCAGGAAAACACAAACACATAAAAACCACATTATAAATAGAGATGAGCGAACCGGTCGCGGATAGGCTCGAGTTCGGTTCGCCGAACGGAGGTCTCGTTCCAGTTCGGTTCAGCGAACCGGTTCGGCGAACCACTCGAACCGCATAGGAAACAATGGGAAGCAATCACAAACACATAAAAACACCTAGAAAACACCCTCAAAGGTGTCCAAAAGATGACAAACAACTCACAACACAACACAAACACATGGGAAAGTGACAAGGACATATACTCATGCGAAAACAAAAGAGCTGGACAAGGAAAAAGAGGAGGAGACACAGATATAGGCATGGCATGCCCTTCTAAAATCATGTAAAACACCGCAAGGTTACTCCAAGCGGAGTCTCCCTTTTTTCCAAAAATTGGGCCCCACACACACCAGCCCCTTCAGTGGCAGCACTTGTGCCTCAGTTGTACACTTCACAGCTAGATTTGCATCAAGCACATTCAAAAATACGCCATACTTAACCGTCCCCAGGATGACACCGGGGTAGGTAGTTAAGTCTTTCCTGATCCCAGCTCTGTTCATCTTGGATCATTTTTAAAAACAATGTAAGCAAGGGTTACTCCAAGCGGAGTCTCCCTTTTTTCCAAAAATTTTGCCACACACACACCCACCCCTTCAGTGGCAGCACTTGTGCCCCAGTTGTACACTTCACAGCTAGATTTGCATCAAGCACATTCAAAATCCACAAGCATTTACTCTCCCCAGGATGACACAGGGGTAGTAAATTCCTTGTGGATCCATGACTTGTTCATTTTGATGAACGTTAGTCTGTCCACATTGTCACTGGACAGATGCGTGCGCTTATCTGTCAGCACACACCCAGCAGCACTGAAGACACGTTCAGAGACAACGCTGGCAGCTGGACACGACAAAATCTCCAAGGCGTAAGCGAAGAGCTCTGGCCATTTTTCAAGATTTGAAGCCCAAAATGAGCAAGGCTCCATTTGCAAAGTCATGGCATCGATGTTCATTTGGAGATATCCTCTCCAGCCGTTGACTATGTGTCAGACTTGTTGTCTCTGGTGGCCTTGCAAAGGATGGTCTAAAAAAATTATGAAAAGATTCAATAAAATTGCTGTTACCAGCACCAGATACGGTGCTACTGGTACGGGTAGACTGTTGAAGATGACGAGACCGTCCCATGTTTGTCAAGTTACAACTGGGAAATTCACTCCCTGCACCACGGTTGTTTGGTGGAAAAGCCGAGCTAAGATCGAGTATCAGCTTTTGCTGATACTCCTGCATACGTGCGTCCCTTTCTATGGCTAGAATTATGTCACAAAATTTGGACTTGTACCGGGGATCTAATAGTGTGGCAAGCCAGTAGTCATCATCCCTTCTAATTTTGACAATATGAGGGTCATGTTGGAGGTAGTGCTGCAAGAAGGCGCTCATGTGTCTTGCGCAGCCATGCGGACCAAGTCCACGCTGTGTTTGTGGCATAGAGGTGCTAACCGTTCTTTCTTCCTCTGACATCTCCCCCCAACCTCTTTCAACAGAAATTTGACCAAGGTCTCCCTCATCAGCTGAGTCTTCCATGTCCATAGACAGTTCGTCCTCCATTTCTTCATGTTCTCCTGCACCTTCCTCAACATTTCGCCTGCTACCACGCGCCCTTGTTGATCCCTGTCCCCCATGGTCCCATGCCTGCCGCGTTGGTGATGATGAACGTCTGGACCATGGTGATGTTGTTGTCCCTTGCGCATATGAGTCCTCCTGTAGTTCCTCCCCTTCCTGTTGTCCCACCCCCTGACTCCGAATAGTGTTTAGCGTGTGCTCCAGCATGTAAATGACTGGAATTGTCATGCTGATAATGGCATTGTCAGCGCTAAACATATTCGCCGCCATGTCGAAACTGTGCAGAAGGGTGCATAGGTCCTTGATCTGAGACCACTCCATCAGGGTGATCTGCCCCACCTCTGCATCTCGTTGGCCCAGGCTATACGTCATGACGTATTGCACCAGGGCTCGACGGTGCTGCCACAGTTGTTGTAACATGTGGAGAGTCGAAATCCAGAGTGTCGGCACATCACATTTCAGGCGATGAACCTGCAGGCCGAAAGACTTCTTTAGCAATGCAAGTCGCTTAGCAGCGGTGGTTGAACGGCGGAAGTGAGCAGACAGTTTTCGTGCCCTGTTCAGAAGGCCATCTAGGCCGGGATAGTGTGTTAAAAATTGCTGGACAACAAGGTTCAGCACGTGAGCCTTACAAGGCACGTGTGTCACCTTGCCCAGGCGAAGGGCTGCACCCAGGTTTGCAGCATTGTCGCACACGGCCTTACCAGGCTGCAGGTTGAGTGGAGACAACCATTTATTAAACTCAGTTTCCAGAGCTGCCCACAACTCAGCCGCTGTGTGACTCTTATTTCCAAGACATTTCAAGCTAAAGACTGCCTGATACCGTTGCGCTCTGCTACCAGCATAGTAATAAGGGGTGCGTGATTCCTTCTGCGCAGTTACAATGCTGGTGGCCTGACCAGGCAGGCTTGGGGCGGAGGTGGAGGACCCAGACGAAGTGGAGGAGGCAGAAGCAGTGGCGGAACTTGGACAGACAGAGGATTGAAACACAAGTCGTGGGGACGGCAAGACTTGTGCAGCAGACCCTTTACCATCTATCACCATAGCTACCCAGTGCCCAGTCAGCGACATGTAACGTCCCTGTCCATGCTTACTGGTCCAAGTATCGGTGGTGAAATGCACCCGTTCACACACAGAGTTTCTCAAGGAAGCAGTGATGTTGTGTGCGACATGCTGGTGTAGCGCAGGCACACCTTTCTTAGAGAAGTAGTGGCGACTGGGCATCTGGTACTGGGGCATAGCAACAGACATAAGGTCTCTAAAATCATGTGTGTCCTCCAGGCGGAAAGGCAGCATTTCGGTAGCCAAGAGCTTACAGAGGGATAAAGTCAACCTCTTAGCTTTATCATGGGTCGCAGGAAATGGCCTTTTATTTGTCCACATCTGAGGGACAGAGATCTGGCTGCTGTGTGTAGACGGTGTTGAGTAGGGTGTCCCTGGAAAAATGCAGGTTTGTGAGGAAAGTGCAGGCGTAGACATGATGTTGCCTTCATCCAACGTTGGTGCTATCAATGTCTGAGAGAGCTGTACACACGCACTTGTTTCCCCTTCCAAACCAACTGACGACCTACCAAGCAAACTGCCTGTTGCAGTTAGAGTGGTGGAAGTTGTGCGTGGAAAACCAGGTGTGACAGTTGTCACCACAGTCCTAGAAGATGAAGAGCGCACGGATGCACTGGAAGGGGCAGGCGGTGGATGGTTCGCTCCGCTAGGCCGCATTGCAGCACGGTGAGCTTCCCACTGGGACATATGATATTTATTCATGTGACGATTCATGGAAGAAGTTGTCAAACTGCTGAAGTTTTGCCCCCTACTAACAGAATCACAACAAATTTTACAGATCACATAATTTGGGCGATCTTTTGCTATGTCAAAAAAGGACCAGGCTAGGCAAGGCTTAGAGGGCATGCGACCTGCTGATCCACCCCGACTAGTGCTCAGATTCACAGGGTGGCTGAGGATGTAGTTGTAGACGTGCTACCAGTACTCCGACTCTGTCCAGGAAGGCGCAAGGTAACTTCGTCGTCAGTTGCATCCTCCTCCACCGCCTCTGTTGACCTCCTCGAGTGCCTGACTGTGGGTTGACAGTAGGTGGGATCTAGAACTTCCTCATCAATTGTTGTGTTTGCACTCCACTCACCCTCAGACCGAGCCTCTTCTTGCCCTGACCGAATATTTAAGTTGTCATCCCAATCTAGTATCTGCGTCTCATCGTCATCAGTATGTTCCTCATTGTTTATTACAACAGGTGTTTCAGTTTGTGAATATGGGTCAACATTATGCTCAGAAACTTGTTCATCACGGCCTGAATCTGAGTCACAAAGGTTCTGGGCATCACTGCAGACCATTTCGTGGTCTATACTCACTGTAGCTTGGGAGCAGACCTCTGATTCCCAGGCTATAGTGTGACTGAACAGCTCTGCAGACTCAGCCATCTCAGTTCCACCATACTGTGCAGGGCGGATGGAGACTTCAGAGCTGGGAGAAAGCAAGTGTGATTGGGATGACAACTCAGAGGACTGGTGTTTTTTGGATGCGGTAGTTGAGGTGGCGGAGAGGGCACTTGTTGGACCACTTGAGATCCATACAAGCATTTTCTTTTTTTGGCCATCATCTACCTTTGTTCCAGTTGTTCGTGTCCGTAAAAAAGGGAGCACATCGGATTGTCCACGGTAAGTAGTAGACATCTTACTTTTGCTGGAAGATGGTCTATCTTCAGCAGATGTTAATGGAGCTTTGCCACCTTCCCCACGGACAAACCCTTTTTTTCCTTTTCCAACACGCTTCTTCCCCTTTCCACCAGCATCTGTCATTTTGCCACTCATTTTGATTGCGACAAGATTGTGCACTTAAAATGTGGTAGTAAAAATTGAGAGGTGGTGTAGATTGCAGCGGTGGTCTATCTTTATTAACAGCAGAATAATCAACAATAACTATCCCTGACAATGCAACTGCAGCCCTTAAACTGGCAGCATAGTTTGCTAGTATAATGGCTTAGTAACAATGAGTTTGAGTGTGCAATGCAGAGGTGCTGCAAATAGATTTGCACTAGTGGGACACTAATGGAAGTCCAACAGCCACTTTTAGGATGCCACTAAGTTTACTCAGTGTTTGCTAGTATAATGGCTTAGTAACAATGAGCTTGAGTGTGCAATGCAGTGGTGCTGAAAATAGCTTTGCACCAGTGGGACAATAATGGAAGTCCAACAGCCACTTTTAGGATGCCACTAAGTTTACTCAGTGTTTGCTAGTATAATGGCTTAGTAACAATGAGTTTGAGTGTGCAATGCAGAGGTGCTGCAAATAGATTTGCACTAGTGGGACACTAATGGAAGTCCAACAGCCACTTTTAGGATGCCACTAAGTTTACTCAGTGTTTGCTAATGTCACGGGCGGGGAGGGGACGCTGCGCTCACCCACTGCTCGGGTCCGGCTGCTGCTGCTGCTGCTCGGTGGTGGCTCGAGCGGTGGTCCGGATCCCGGGGACTCGAGCGGCGCTCCTCGCCCGTGAGTGAAAAGGGGGAATGGTTGTGGGGATTTATTGTCCGTGACGCCACCCACGGTTGTGGTGAGGTTGTGACACCACCGCTGCTCTGGACGGGGATCCCTTTCCCTGCACCTGTGTTGTGTTCTCGGTTCTGGTGGCTTCCCACTGGTAACCCGCTCCCCAGCTTGGATGGATGCTGAGGGAGCCCCTTTTGCCCGCAGGCTCTGGCCCTGGAAACTGTAGCCTTGGCGGTGACTGTGTTTCCCTTCACGGTGTGAGCTGTTGCCTTCTATCGGGTCTTGACTGCTGGGAAACCCTGGAGGTTCCTTTCGCTAACGGATTTGACCGGTTTTACGGCGACTCCAAGCCTGGTCGGGGTCCGTAGGCCCTGCCGAATGGTGCTGGGCTGGCTTCCCTTTGTTCCCCGGTCCGGTACCGGCGGGCCACCGCCCGTCCCTGGTCCTTACAGTTCACTTCAATCTGCCTCGCCTGCAGACGGTCACCACCGTCTGCCAACCTTGCTGTATGTGCCTGGGCCACGCACCCGGACACGGTCAGTCTCCTCTACTACTTCACTCTCCAAACTGCACTAAACTCACTGCCTTTTCCCGCCTCCAGGACTGTGAACTCCTCGGTGGGTGGGGCCAACTGCCTGGCTCCACCTCCTGGTGTGGACATCAGCCCCTGGAGGGAGGCAACAAAGATTTTTGTCTGACTTCGGTGTGCCTAGCCGGGGTGTGGGGTGTGTTGTTGCAGTACCTGTGATGTCCTGGCTTGTCCAGGGCGCCACATTCCCCCTTAGTAAAATGCAGACCATCCGTGGGTTGCCCGTCCATCACCGGTTTTAATTTTGTTAACTGCAAAAGATAGAAAAAGGGTAAAAACATGTAAAAACATCACAAACATTTTACAACGGTACGGCTTCCGCTCTTCTCCCACCCTAACAACCTGGCCCTGATGCTGCCCCTAAGAAGCAGGCAGCACCCCTTGACCCCAGTCCAGCACCAAGTTGCCTGAGCGGGTTCTGTCTCTTTCAGGGGACCCGTGTCCATGGGGACCCCTGAACCCCCGGAGGATCGCCACCGGTTACGGTAGTGGCGGGCCTGGGCCATCCCTTTCCTCCAGGCCCATCCTCCCAAATCAGCCTCTCCGGAGGCGGTAACGGTTTAAGCCAAACATTTTTATTTACATCCCACAAGTTTGTGGTTGCCCTGCAAGTTCTCGGGCTTGTCCGTAAGCAGTCCCTTACGCAACGGTTGCAAAAGGTCCCTACGGGGACTAGTTGCCGGCAACGGCCGGTCCAATCACGGTTCCAATCAGGTAAACTTCGGTTGATCAATCTTATCATTCAAACTTTCTTAACTCTACACTCAACACACAAAGCCCCCTTTAAAGAGTAGTTTCCCGGTACCTAAGTGGGGGTCTACCTAGGTTGGGACGGGTGGACCTTCGGGGCCCGGTGTCAGTGGTAGCAGGCAGTGGGGCAGAGGCAACAACTAGTTCCTCCTTCCTGCTATCGTGTGGGGTAGGCAGAGGCGTAGGGGAGCTGGGTACAGGTACATCCCTGGGCACTGGCTCATGGTCGATAACTTCCATCACTTCTTCATCCACGGGTTGTGGGAACAGTATCACTGGAAGAATCACCGCGCCGTTCTGCGTAGGCCAGTCGGCCAGGAAATCACCCATCATGGTATGGATCACCTCTTTTCCTTTTTCCGCCGGTTGGGGAACTGGAGCTTCAGCTGCTTCCCTCAATGGTGGTGGGCATTGCTTTAGATGGTCCCAGGAAACCGTGGCCAAAGTCCTCCCCTGGTCACGGCTGATCTGGTAGGCCTTCCCATTCTCCCATCCAGTGGGCTGTACAACATACGGGGTCCTTTCCCATTGATCATCCAGCTTGTGGGTCCTTCTTTTCCGCTTTAGTACCACATCCCCAGGCTGGAAGGGACTGGCAGGCGCCTTTTTGTTGAAGCACTGTTCCTGCTGTCCCCGACTCTGGCACAAGTTCTTCTCAACATATTCTTGGACCTGTCGGTACTGTGCTCTCCGCCGGGTGTCCCATCCAGCTGTCGAAGGGAGTGCTTCTGGGGCTTCCAACCCCATTTCTAAGTCCACTGGTAGCCTGCCGGGGCGAGCCCTCATCAGGTATGCTGGAGTACATTTCGTGGAGCTGGAAGGGATGTTATTATACATATCGACCAGGTCAGGTAGCTTCTCCGGCCACAGGTTCCGCTCTTCCAACGCTCTTCCAACGGTAACGTCTTGAGGAGGCCCAGGACCAAGTGGTTCATCTTTTCACACATGCCATTGGTTTGGGCATGGTAAGGCATGGTCCGGATTTTCTTGCAGCTGTACAACTGGTAGAATTCTTGGAATACCTCCGCTTCAAAGGCCGGACCCTGGTCGGTAAGCACTCTCTCGGGGTACCCATGCGGTCGACAGAAATAAGCCTGGAACGCTCTAGCGGTGGTGCGGCCGGTTAAGTCCTTAACTGGGACAACCACCATGAACCTTGAATAGTGGTCTACAATGGTCAGAGCGTAGGTGTACCCACTTCGGCTGGGGGTGAGCTTCACATGGTCGAGGGCAACCAGCTCCAGCGGTTGATGCGTAATGATCGGGTGTAGGGGTGCCTTCTGTCTGGCCTCGTCCTTCCTTCTCAATGCGCAGGGGCCGCATTCTCGGCACCAGGCCTCCACAGATTCCCGCATTCCACTCCAATAGAACCGCTCCCTCAACAACATCTCCAGCTTCTTCCACCCGAAGTGCCCAGCACCATCATGGTAGGCCTGCAAGACGGTGGGTACGTTAGCCTGGGGAATCACTAGCTGGCGAACCTTCTCGTGGGTCTTCAGGTTAATCAGCTCATGATACAATTTCCCCTGGTGTAGGTACAGCCGGGTCCGTTCTCGCCACAGACGTTGGGCTTCGGCAGGAGCGGCAGGATCTATCCCAGCAGAACCCTGTTCCACTAGGGTCTTGACCAGACGGACAGCAGGTGCCTGGTCCTGAGCCTCTTGCCACTCCTGGCTGGGCAGCGGGTCTAGGTTCACCCAATGTTGATGGACATGCACCTTCTCAGCTAGCGGCCGGTGAAACGCAGGCAACTCGATCTCTTCGAGGTCATCATCCTCTGGCCCCTCTTCCGACAGATGGGGCATTCGGGAGAGTGCATCGGCATTAACGTTGGTACGGCCGGCCCGGTACTTGATGGTGAAATCGTAGTTGGCTAACCTGGCCACCCACCGCTGCTCCAGCGCACCCAGCTTGGCTGTATCTAGATGGGTTAGCGGGTTATTGTCCGTGTGAGTGGTGAACTTGGCTGCTGCCAGGTAATGGCGGAACCGCTCGGTGATAGCCCACACCAGTGCTAAGAGCTCAAGCTTAAAAGAGCTGTAGTTCTCCGGATTCCTTTCAGTCGCTCGGAGTTTTCGGCTAGCATAAGCAATCACCTTCTCCCTTCCGTCTTGGACCTGGGATAGAACAGCCCCCAAGCCCACATTGCTGGCATCGGTGTAGAGGATGAATGGGCGGCTGTAGTCGGGGTACGCTAGGATTTCCTCCCCGGTCAGAGCCGCTCTCAGCTGGCGGAAGGATTCTTCATGCTTTTCTTCCCACACCAATGGGGCTCCTAGGGGTCTACCACCCTTGGTCTGTCCCACGAGGAGGTCTTGCATGGGGGCAGCCAGTTTCGTGTACCCCTTAATGAAGCAACGGTAATATCCCACCAGGCCCAGGAGCTGCCTCACTTCCCTCACTGTGGTCGGTCTCGGCCAGTCTTGGATGGCAGTGATCTTCTCGGGGTCGGGGGCGACACCTTCCGCACCTACCACATGTCCAAGGTACTGCACTCTGGGCTTCAGCAGATGACACTTTGAGGGTTTCAACTTCATCCCATACTTGGCAAGGGACGCGAACACCTCGGCTAGGTGCTCCAGGTGGGCTTCATATGTCTGTGAGTACACAATCACATCATCTAAGTACAGCAAGACGGTCTCGAAATTTAGGTGCCCCAGACAGCATTCCATCAGCCGTTGGAAGGTTCCGGGGGCATTGCACAGCCCGAACGGCATGCTGTTGAACTCACAGAGTCCCATAGGAGTGGCGAAGGCAGTCTTCTCTCGGTCTTCAGGTGCCACGGCCACCTGCCAGTACCCACTGGTGAGGTCAAGGGTAGAGAAGTAAGTAGCGGTTCTCAGCGCGGCCAGGGACTCTTCAATACGGGGCAGAGGGTATGCATCCTTATGCGTTATCTGGTTAATCTTCCGGTAATCCACACACATCCGCATGGTACCATCCTTCTTTTTAACCAGCACCAATGGGGCGGCCCAGGGACTACAGCTGTCCCTAATAACCCCCGCCTTCTTCATGTTCCTCAACATGTCTTTGGCGCATTGGTAGTGTGCAGGGGGAATAGGCCTGTATCTCTCTTTAATAGGGGGGTGTTCACCGGTAGGGATGTGGTGTTGGACCCCTTTAATCTGCCCAAAATCTAGAGGATGTTTGCTAAAAACCTGCTCATACTCCTGTACCACCCGGTATACCCCTTCCTTGTAATGTGTGGGGGTATCATCAGTGCCGACGTGTAGCTCTCGACACCACTCGTCTAACTTCCCCAGGGATGGGTGAGAGCTGGCAGTAGGCGGTGAGATCGGGGGGACGGCCTCATGGATGGTGTGGGGATCTAGAGTGAGCAACTTGGCAAGGGTAGCGTACCGGGGAAGCCTAACCTCTTCCTCCCCACAATTCAACACCCTTACGGGCACTCTCCCTTTCTTGACGTCTACCACCCCTCGGGCGGCCATTACTGTGGGCCAGTGTTCGGAGGGCATGGGCTCTATCATGGCGGGGTAGTCTCGCCCTTGGGGTCCTACCACTGCCCTACACCAAATCATCATCTCAGTCCTGGGGGGCACAAGCAAAGGGGCCGCATCCATCACTCTCACTCCTCCAATCTCTCCTCCTGTCGAGTTCACATGCTGGCGATACATCAGGGCCCGGATCTCACGCTGCACAGCTCTCTGTCGGCTCCTCGCCGCTGTGGCGGCCAGCTGCTGCAGTAGGGTCAGCACCTCACTCATACAGTGCTCCATCACATTAGTCCCTAGCACTACTTTTGGGTTATGATCACTGGGTTCATTCATTATCACAATCAACCCCTGGTGTTGCAGTTCAGCTCGTCCCACAGTCATGGCCACTTGTTTGTACCCCACCTGGGTCAATGGGAGTCCATCAGCGGCAATCAGTGTCATGCTGCCATCTGGGGGGGCTAGTTCGTCCTTCCCCCAATACCGTTGATACAGTGTGTATGGTATTGTGGTTACCTGAGATCCAGTGTCCAGGAGAGCCATCAGTGGGATGCCGTCCACTGCCAGGGGGATGATGGGCCGGGCTCCGATGTACCGGTCCCGCTAGTCGGGGGGGCCACTGGGTTCTACTCCTGAGGATTGGCCCATGGCCCCAGGGGTTGCTTGTTTAACGGACACTGTCGGGAGTAGTGGCCGGGCTTGCTGCACCTGTAACAAATCGGAGGTCCATACCGTGAGTCATTGGCCCTTCTCCGCTGCATCCAGGGGATGTCCTCGGGGCTGTCGGCGAGCTGCATCTTCCCCGGGGGCTGGGACCTAGTCGGAGGCTGGAGTGCGGCGAGGATCTTGGCGAGGTCCCCATCCATGCGGCGGACCTGGGCAGCCAGTTCCTCCATCATTCCACTTGGGGCTGCAGGTACTGGGGGCGTTGAGAGAGCAGGGGCCACCACGACGGGAGCCGTGTCAGCTGGCCATGGGGCTGTCTCAAGGACTTCCGATGCTGGGGGCTGCAGCACTTTAATGGCCCGTTCCTTTAACACGGCAAAGTCCACATCAGGGTTTTCTAGGGCCCACAGCCGGAGTTGTTTGCGGTCCTCCGAGGACCTCATCCCCTGCACAAACTGCTCAACTAACATTTTGTTGCTGTCCGCATCATTAATGGTGTCTACCCGCTTTAGTGTGCGGAGGGCGGTTTGCAGACGCAAGGCATAGTCCCGAATGCTATCCGCGGGCCGTTGCCGGCATTGATAAAACTGCATCCGCAGCTCGGCTTCGGTACGGGTCTCAAAGACAGTCTGCTGCTTCTCAAAGACGGTGGCTACAGAGGCCCGGTCCCCCTCGGCCCAGGTCTCCGCCTCCTGCTCAGCCGCACCGGTTAGCTGCCCTAGCACTACCGCTGCCTGTTGCTTATCAGTCAGGGGGTACAGTTCTAATAGCGGGCTAAGCTTCTTCTGGAAGACCTGCAACGCGTCAGGCTTCCCATCGTACTGCGGCAGCCAGGTAGCTCCGAGCACATAGGGCAAGGAGAACGGCATCACCAGAGCGAGAGCTGGGCCGCGGCGCCCCCCGCCAGTGCGGCCGGGACCTGGGTGGGCCCATTCCCATCCACGGGTGCCGCTGTGGCTGCGACCGCCGCTCCTCCAGCGGCTCCGTCAGGCGCGGACATCTTGTTTCCGCCCCCCTTAGTCTTTTTCCGGCTCCTCCTCTACAGGGGCGGGGTTTCGGCTTTCGCACCTCCACTGCTCGAGGAGACGCTCGAGCGGGGACTTTTCGCGCCCAAAATGGCGGCTTCTCAAATTTTTCGGCCGGACACCTCCGGCGGTCACAAGGCGCACCTCTACCAGACAGCAGAGCGGTAAGATCCTGTTCGTGACGCCAAGTTGTCGCGGGCGGAGAGGGGACGCTGCGCTCACCCACTGCTCGGGTCCGGCTGCTGCTGCTCGGTGGTGGCTCGAGCGGTGGGCCGGATCCCGGGGACTCGAGCGGCGCTCCTCGCCCGTGAGTGAAAAGGGGGAATGGTTGTGGGGATTTATTGCCCGTGACGCCACCCATGGTTGTGGTGAGGTTGTGACACCACCGCTGCTCTGGACGGGGATCCCGGGAGCGATGACAGGGAGCAGCTTGGATGTTGTTTCTCCCCTCCGTGGGTAGGGGGGTTGGTTGTCCCGGGGCCCGGTGAGGGGAGGATGGCAGGTGGGTTACGGGACCTGGTGAGGTGCAGGGTCGCGGGGGCAGCGCGGTGCCGCACGGCACAGTGGTACTCACTTAGCCAATGATGAATACAAAGTCTCCGGTAAAACAAACGGTTGGATGGACGGGTCCCACAGACGGCTGCGGTGGTTCTTCTCCCGGTAGGTTGGTGGTGACTGCCTTTCCCTGCACCTGTGTTGTGTTCTCGGTTCTGGTGGCTTCCCACCGGTAACCCGCTCCCCAGCTTGGATGGATGCTGAGGGAGCCCCTTTTGCCCGCAGGCTCTGGCCCTGGGAACTGTAGCCTTGGCGGTGACTGTGTTTCCATTTACGGTGTGAGCTGTTGCCTTCTATCGGGTCTTGACTGCTGGGAAACCCCGAAGGTTCCCTTCGCTAACGTATTTGACCGGTTTTACGGCGACTCCAAGCCTGGTCGGGGTCCGTAGGCCCTGCCGAATGGTGCTGGCTTCTCTTTGTTCCCCGGTCCGGTACCGGTGGGCCACCGCCCGTCCCCGGTCCTTACGGTTCACTTCCTCGGACCATCTGCCTCGCCTGCAGATGGTCACCACCGTCTGCCAACCTTGCTGTATGTGCCCGGGCCACGCACTCGGACACGGTCAGTCTCCTCTACTACTTCACTCTCCAAACTGCACTAAACTCACTGCCTTTTCCCGCCTCCAGGACTGTGAACTCCTCGGTGGGTGGGGCCAACCGCCTGGCTCCACCCCCTGGTGTGGACATCAGCCCCTGGAGGGAGGCAACAAGGATTTTTGTCTGACTTTGGTGTGCCTAGACGGGGTGTGGGGTGTGTTGTTGTAGTACCTGTGACGTCCTGGCTTGTCCAGGGCGCCACACTAGTATAATGGCTTAGTAACAATGATTTTGAGTGTGCAATGCAGAGGTGCTGCAAATAGATTTGCACTAGTGGGACACTAATGGAAGTCCAACAGCCACTTTTAGGATGCCACTAAGTTTACTCAGTGTTTGCTAGTATAATGGCTTCGTAACAATGAGCTTGAGTGTGCAAAGTGCAGGAGGGTACAGTGGCAGGGTTGTGGGTCAGTGTACAGGAAAGGAAGCCTCACTTTCTATCCCTCCTAATGGGGAAATGCAGCGAGGAAGTCCCTGAGCTTAGCTACACAGACGCTGTTATCTTCTGTAGCTGTTAAAACCTGTTTCCACGGACCTGACTGTCACCTATGGCTCTGAGCCTGCTGTTATTAGCCCTTACAAGGGCTAATGGAAACTTCTATCCCTATTCTGTATAGCGCTGTGTGTAGAGCGTACACAGCAGTATCGGAGACAGGAGCTACGCCAGCGGTGACTGACACCCAGACGCAGAAGAGATAATGGCGTCCGGATGGGCAGATACCCATTTTTATAATGCAGGGACATGTGACATGGACATCCTATCACACATGCCGTTGCTTCTCTGGCTAAAAGTCCACTTAGCTGTGTGTGTGTCTGGGATTGGCTGACATGCTGGCCCGCCCCACTACACGCGCGCGCTTAGGGAAGGAAGACAAGGAAAAAGAAAAAAAGATGGCGATCGCCATGATCCCAGCAGCAGTGATCTGAATGCGCTGTTCCCGCACACTATACGCTGAAATTTCATAATAGTGTGAGTCACAGAGTGACTTACACTATTACAGTGGAAAGCCAGCTAGTAATTAGCTTGGCTTTTTGCTGCTAGAACTGTTCTCGAACGTAACTAGAACTATCGAGCTTTAGCAAAAAGCTCGAGTTTTAGTTCGATCTAGAACACCCCCCAAAATCACTCGAACCGCGAACTGGAGAACCACGAACCACGAACCGCGCTCAACTCTAATTATAAATGTACACATACAGTTAATAAACATTGCCATTACACTTACAAATCCATGCGACGCGTCCTGCACTCTGTCTCCCGCCGCTTTTCCTTCCGATAATCGCTGCGTCCTCCCGGTAACCAGCACTGATGATAGCACCTTCCGTGACGTCCAAAAAGCATGTGACCAATCACGTGTCTATTATCTCATTGGCTACAGACTGGTCACATGGCTAGACGTCATTGCTAGGTCTTGTCAGTGCATCTCTCCAGTACGCGGTGCTCGTTTGTGCATCCCCGTGTACCGGCGAGATGCTCTGGCACATGGATGGCTCCCCGTTCTGCTTCCCCGTTCCGTTATTTACCGGCTGCCACAGCCGTTCAATAACGGAGATCACCGTTGCTATAGCAACGTGCCTGTCAGCGGTGACGTCACTGCTTACAGCACGCTGCTGCTGCTTCCCGTGCAGTCTACATCACTCATTGAGTGAGCAGCAGCAGCGTGCTGTAAGCAGTGACGTCACCGCTGACAGGCACGTTGCTATAGTCTTCCTCCCAAGCAGTGCTGTCTGATGTAGCAGAGCTGCATAGGTTGAAGGAGAAAGAAGACAGAAGACCATGGATCATGGAGGGATGCGAGGGAGTAATAAACATGGAGGCTCTAAGTGTGTCTGTGTATTTATTTCTATTAAAGTATTTTTTCTCTGTGTGGTGTCTTTTTTTTTAACCCTTTATTGGAGA
The DNA here is from genome assembly GCF_048569485.1 of Anomaloglossus baeobatrachus. Classification (NCBI taxonomy): domain Eukaryota; kingdom Metazoa; phylum Chordata; class Amphibia; order Anura; family Aromobatidae; genus Anomaloglossus; species Anomaloglossus baeobatrachus. The sequence goes on along the minus strand of NC_134356.1, from coordinate 531,440,955 downwards.
TTCTTAATGGCCTGGTCAAACTTGGCTGTCATTGAGAATCTCTGACTTAATACTAGCTAGTAAAACAAAGCTAGTATTAACTCATTATTAGCCAGCAAGCCACCCGTCACCAGAGCAGCTGGAAGAGTTGGATGCAGTGCCAGATGATGGCGCTTCTATGAAAGCGCCATTTTCTGGGGCGGCTGTGGACTTCAATTCACAGCAGAGGGGCCTAGAAAGCTCGGACCAACCTGTGCTGCGGATTCCAATCCCCAGCTGCCTAGTTGTACCTGGCTGGACACAAAAATGGGGTGAAGCCCATGTTGATTTTTTTTTTTTTAATTATTTCATGAAATTCATGAAATAACTAAAAAAAAAGGGCTTTCCTATTTTTTTAGTTCCCAGCCGGGTACAAATAGGCAGCTGGGGGTTGGGGGCAGCCGTACCTGCCTGCTGTACCTGGCTAGCATACAAAAATATGGCGAAGCCCACATTATTTTTTGTGGGGGAGCAAAAAACACCTGCATACAGTCCTGGATGGAGTATGCCTTGTAGTTCTGCAGCTGCTGTCTGCTCTCTTGCATACACTAGTGAATGGAGCATGCTGAGCCTTGTAGTTCGGCAGCTGCTGTCTGCTCTCCTGCATACACTAGTGAATGGAGCCTGCTGAGCCTTATAGTTCTGCAGCTGCTGTCTGCTTTCCTGCATACACTAGTGAATTGAGCATGCTGAGCCTTGAAGTTCTGCAGCTGCTGTCTGCTCTCCTCCATACAGACAGACAGCAGCTGCAGAACTATAAGGCTCAGCATACTCCATCCAGGACTGTATGCAGGAGTTTTTTGCCCCCCAAAGAAATTACGTGGGCTTCGCCATGTTTTTGTATGCTAGCCAGGTACAGCAGGCAGCTATGGGCTGCCCCCAACCCCCAGCTACCTATTTGTACCCGGCTGGGAACCAAAAATATAGGGAGGTCCTTTTTTTTTTTTAATTATTTCATGAATTTCATGAAATAATTAAAAAAAAATGACGTGGGCTTCGCCCAATTTTTGTGTTCAACCAGGTACAACTAGGCAGCTGGGGATTGGAATCCGCAGCGCAAGGTGCCCAAGCTTTCTGGGCACCCCTGCTTCACCCCTGCTGCGAATTGCAGTCCGCAGCCACCCCAGAAAATGGCGCTTTCATAGAAGCGCCATCTTCTGGCGCTGTATCCAACTCTTCCAGCTGCCCTGGTGACGGGTGGCTCGTTGGGTAATAATGGGGTTAGTGCTAGCTGTATATTATCAGCTGGCCCTAAGCCCGAAATTCATGGTGTCACGCCAATATTAGACATGGCCACCATGAATTTCTAGTACAGATAAAAAAAACACATCACACAGAAAAATATTTTTATTAGAAATAAAACACAACACAATTAGTGACTCCATCTTTATTGAAATAAAGAACCCCCCTCCGCAGTAATCCTGGGTCAAGGGTCCCGCGCCGTCCAATCCGGATCCAATATAATCTGATCGGTTTGCTGGAAGGCAAAGCGATCAGATGATGTGTCAGGTTCAAGTGCCTGAATCACATGGCACAGCAGCTGACTGTATAAACGGCTTTTATACAATCAGCTGATGCATCAGTGCAAAAAAACCCACAAAAAACTACACAATTCTGTGCAGACTCCTGTCCGACAGCAGCAGCTGATAGTTTAGCCGGCCGGGTGGTAAAAAGCTAGCCTCACCGCTCGACTTTTAGTGTCAGCTGACTCCGTCAGGTGACCGTATCAGCTGATCATCGCCAGGTATGTGAGAGAGAAAAGAGAGAGAAAAGAGAAGAGAGAGAGAGAGAAGAGAGAGAGAAGAGAGGAGAGAAGAGAGAGTGAGAAGAGGAGAGAAGATAGAAGAGAGAGAAGAGAGAGAATAGGAGAGAAGAGAGAGAGAAGAGAAAGAGAAGAGGAGAGGAGAGAGAGAAGAGAGAGAGAGAGGAGGAGAGAAGAGAGAGAAGAGAGAGAGAAGAGAGAGGGAGAGAGAAAGAAGAGAGAGAGAGAAGAGAGAGAGCAAGAGAGAGAGAAGAGGAGAGAGAGAGGATGAGAGAGAGAGAGAACAAGAGAGAGAAAGAGAGAGAAGAGAGAGAGGAGAGAGCAATGCAGCCTCATTCCCTGAACTGCTCCGATTTTAGAGGTGTGGCCCGCGGCTCACACCTGATGTCCGGCTCCTCCCCTCAGTGCATAATTCAATTCAATTCAATTATAAAAAAATAATAATTAAAATTAAAAATAAATTAAATTCTTTACTGGGGCGGCCGGGACTTGAACTCGTGAACTAATGCTTCTTAGGCAGTAGCTCAAACCATTGAGCCACTGCCTCTAATGAGAAACTTAGGAAGATTTGGTTATCTTGACCTCTGCATTGTAGAGTGAAGTCTCCGGTGACAGCACGGCTCACTTCAGGTGCTGCGTGGAGAGGACACAGAGTGCTCGTCGAACGGTTCACCAATTTCATGTTCGAGTGATTTTGGGGGGTGTTCGAGTCGTTCGACGAACTCGAACGATTTGCTTAAAGTTCGGTAGTTCGAGTTACCGTTCGAGAACAGTTCGATCACCAAAAGCGTTGCTTTTCACAGCAAGTATGTGTGCACGTTGTGTGTTTGTATGCGTCCTGCGTCCCCAACACAATCCCTCTCTCTTTCCTACTCACCGATCAAGGGCGCCTCGCTGCACAGCTGTCACAAATCTCCGCCGGTTTTTCCTCTTTTGAAAATGGCTGCCACTTCATTATTCAATCAGGTATTCCATGCCTTCCCCGCCCACCCGCGCCCATGATTGGTTGCAGTCAGACACGCCTCCACGATGAGTGACAGCTGTCTCACTGCAACCAATCACAGCCGCTGGTGAGTGGGTCTATATCGTACAGTAAAATAAATAAATAAATAATTAAAAAAATTTGATACCAGCCAGGATAAAGCCACACGGCTGGAGGCTGGTATTGTCAAGATGGAGAGCGCCACGTTATGGGGAGCCCACCACCCTAACAATATCACCCAGCAGCTGCCCGGGATTGCCGCATCCATTAGATGCGACAGTCCCGGGACTCTACCCAGCTCATCCCGAATTGCCCTGGTGCGGTGGCAATCGAGGTAATAACGGGGTTAATCATGACAAGCGTTTCCCCGAGACACCTTCCATGATTAACCTGTAAGTGAAAGTAAAGAAACACACAGCAAAAAATCCTTTATTTGGAATAAAAGACAAAAAAAACCCTCATTTACCTCTTTATTAATCCCCAAACAACAATCCAGGTCCGAAATAATCCACACGACACTGTCAGCTCTGCTACATTAAGATGATAGGGAGCGCTCTGTGTCCTCTCCACGCAGCACCTGAAGTGAGCCTGGCTGCCACCGGAGACTTCACTCTGCAATGCAGAGGTCAAGATAACCAAATCTTCCTGTGTTTCTCATTAGAGGCAGTAGCTCAGTGTTTAGAGCTCCCACCTAAGGAGCATTACTTCATGAATTCAAGTCCTGGCCGCCCCGGTAAAGAATTCAATTTATTTTTAATTTTAGTTATTATTTATTTATAATTATAATTTAATTTAATTATGAGGGGAGGAGCCAGACATCAGCTGTGAGCCGCGGGCCACATCTCTAAAATTGGAGGAGTTCAAGGAATGAGGCTGCATTGCTCTCTCCTCTCTCTCTCTTCTCTCTTTCTCTTCCTCTCTCTTGTTCTCTCTCTCTCTTGTTCTCTCTTGTTTGCTCTCTTTCTCCCTCTTTATCTCTCTTTCTCCCTCTCTCTCTCTTCTCTCTCTCTCCTCTCTCTCTTCTCTCTCTCTATTCTCTCTCTCTCCTCTCTCTTCTCTCTCTCTTCTCTCGTCTTCTCTCCTCTTCTCTCCTCTCTCTCTCTCTCCTCTCTCTCTCTTCTCTCCTATTCTCTCTCCTCTCTCTCTTTCCTCTCCTCTTCTCTCTCCTCTTTCTCTTCTCTCTCTCCTCTCTCTTCTCTCTCTCGCTTCTCTCTCTCTTCTCTCTCGATCTCTCCTCTCCTCTCTCTTCTCTCTCCTCTCTCTCTTCTCTCTCTCTCCTCTCTCTCTTTCTCTCTTCTCTCCTCTTCTCTCTCTTCTCTCTCTCTCTATCTCTCTCGCCCTCTCTATTCTCTCTCCTATCTCTTCTCTTCTCTCTCTATTCTCTCCTCTTCTCTCTCTTCTCTCTCTTCTCTCTCTTTCTTCTCTCCTCTTCTCTCTCCTCTCTCCCTCTCTTCTCTCTCTCTCCCTCTCTCATCTATTTTCTCTCTCTTTTCTCTCTCTCAGACCTGGCGATGATCAGCTGATGCGGTCACCTGACGGAATCAGCTGACACTAAAAGTCGAGCGGTGAGGCCGGCTTTTTACCGCCCGGCCGGCTAAACTATCATCTGCTGCTGTCAGACAGGAGTCTGCACAGAAGTGTGTAGTTTTTGGGGTTTTTTTTGCACTGATGCATCAGCTGATTGTATAAAAGCCGTTTATACAATCAGCTGCTGTGTCATGTGATTCAGGCCCTTGAACCTGACACATCATCTGATCGCTTTGCCTTCAAGTAAACCGATCAGATGATATTGGATCCGGATTGGACGGCGCGGGACCCTTCCTTGACCCAGGATTACTGCGGAGTGGGGATCTTTATTTCAATAAAGATGGAGTCACTAATTGTGTTGTGTTTTATTTCTAATAAAAATATTTTTCTGTGTGTTGTGTTTTTTTTATCTGTACTAGAAATTTGTGGTGGCTATGTTTAATATTGGCGTGACACCATGAATTTTGGGCTTAGAGCCAGCTGATAATATACAGCTAGCACTAACCCCATTATTACCCAACGAGCCACCCGTCACCAGGGCAGCTGGAAGAGTTGGATAAAGCGCCAGAAGATGGCGCTTCTATGAAAGCGCCATTTTCTGGGGTGGCTGCGGACTGCAATTCGCAGCAGGGGTGCCCAGAAAGCTTGGGCACCTTGCGCTGAGGATTTCAATCCCCAGCTGCCTAGTTGTACCTGGCTGGACCCAAAAATTGGGCTAAGCCCACGTCATTTTTTTTTTTTTTAAACTATTTAATGAAATTCATGAAATAATTAAATAAAAAAAAAAAAGGGCCTCCCTATATTTTTGGTTCCCAGCTGAGTACAAATAGGCAGCTGGGGGTTGTGGGCAGCCCGTAGCTGCCTGCTGTACCTGGCTAACATACAAAAACATGGCGAAGCCCACATAATTTTTTGGGGGGGCAAAAAACTCCTGCATACAGTCCTGGATGGAGTATGCTGAGCCTTGTAGTTCTGCACCTGCTGTCTGCTGTCTGTCTGTATGGAGGAGAGCAGACAGCAGCTGCAGAACTACAAGGCTCAGCATGCTCAATCCACTAGTGTATGCAGGAGAGCAGACAGCAGCTGCAGAACTACAAGGCTCAGCATACTCCATCCAGAACTGTATGCAGGAGTTTTTTGCCCCCCAAAAAAATGACGTGGACTTCGCCATATTTTTGTATGCTAGCCAGGTACAGCAGGCAGGTACGGCTGCCCCCATTCCCCAGCTGCCTATTTGTACCTGGCTGGGAACTAAAAAAAATAGGGAAGCCCTTTTTTATTTCATGAATTTCATGAAATAATTAAAAAAAAAATCGATATGGGCTTCACCCCACTTTTGTGTCCAGCCAGGTACAACTAGGCAGCTGGGGATTGGAATCCGCAGCACAGGTTGGCCCGAGCTTTCTGGGCCCCTCTGCTGCGAATTGCAGTCCGCAGCCGCCCCAGAACATGGTGCTTTCATAGAAGCGCCATCATCTGGTGCTGTATCCAACTCTTTCAGCAGCCCTGAAGCCGGGTGTCTTGCTGGGTAATAATGGGTTAATACTAGCTTTGTTTTACTAACTAGTATTAAGCCAGAGATTCTTAATGTCAGGCAAGTTTAACCCGGCCATTAAGAATCTCCAATAAAGGGTTAAAAAAAAGACACCACACAGAGAAAAAATACTTTAATAGAAATAAATACACATACACACTTAGAGCCTCCATGTTTATTACTCCCTCGCATCCCTCCATGATCCTGGTCTTCTGTCTTCTTTCTCCTTCAAGCAATGCAGCTCTGCTACATCAGACAGCACTGCATGGGAGGAAGACGCTGCTGCTCCCCGTGCAGTCTAATCACTCAGTGAGAGTGAGCAGAGGCTGCGGGCTGTAAGCGGTGACGTCACCGCTGCCACCGTTGCTAAAGTAATCTGACAGGCGGTTACTATAGCAACGGTGCTCCGATCACGTGATTCCCGGTGCTGCAATTCACCGGCTGTGGCAGCCAGTCCTTGCATGTGGGCTGACTCTGTAAAGTGACTGATGCGACTGATCCATCGCAGATAGTGGTAAAAATGATGCGACAGAGCCTGTGAAAAAACGAATCCATTGTAGTGCAGTTGAACCCTGGTTTACGACAACAATTTGTTCTGGGAGTGTGCTCGTAAACCAATTTACTCGTCTAGCAAAGCAAGATTTCCCATAGCAAATCATTAGAATGCATACAATTCGTTCCACAACTTGTAGCATGTCCCATCCTGGTCCCCTATTGTGCCATTCCACACACGCACATACGTGCATAAACGCACACACACATGCACAAGCGCGTGCACACACACATGCACATTATGCTCAATTATCCTCCGTTCCTTCGCCGGCCTGGTTCTTGTAGTCCATGGCGGACGATGCAAGGGCTGCAGCTGTCAGGCTTTTAGTGGTTGTCGTCATGGGCATGAGCCGCTTGCCTCTGTGATTGGCCAGCGCGCTAACGTCAGAGGCATGAGCCGCTTACCTCTGATTGGCCAGGGTGCTGACGTCAGTGGCTTTGATTGGTCAGTGCGCTTCCATTGGAAAGCACAGCGGCAGCTCCTGTATCGGTCGCGCTGGTTACTGGATCCACAAACCGGCTGTTACGAATCGGCGCCACCATAGCCGCAAGCTGCCTACTGTGGTTCCAGTTCTGCCCAGGCGCTGGCCGCTGTTTTTGGCCGTGCCTCGGGTTGTCCAGCTGGCTGCTTGCTTCTCCACGTCTAAGTGTGTAGAGGTGGCTAGTGAACATGCGTGTGCCGATTTACCCCAGCCAGAGCCTAAGTCCAGTGTTTCGCTTAGTGAGCATGCTCAGCCTGATAGTGCCATTTCTGAGGCTAAGTCCTCGGTTCAGGCTACTGAGTATGCTCCTACATTTTTTGCGAAAAGCCTCTTTGCACATGTACTTAGACTTCGTGCCGTGTCAAAGTCCTGTGTTGTGCCTACTGAGCATACTCAGGCAGATAGTCTGAGTTCTGAGATTGTTGTTCAGGCTACTGAGCATGCTCAGGCACTTAGTACATCAGAGACTAGGTCTGGTAAGGACCTCACTGGGCATGTCCGTGAGGTGGCAGGCCCTGATAGGGCAGTGGGCATTAGGTGTCCTGATGACGTTGCCACTCCGGCCTCGCTCGCAGAGGCTCGCCCCTATGACCTGGCACCTCACCATTGGTCGTCAGACGATGACTGGTGAGGTGTTTGGGATGTGGCTGCCATGAGGTCATCAGTGACGTGGCAGTTCCGGATAGGCTGCTGGCGATGTCTCTGATGATGTGGCACTCCGCAATTGGCTCTAGGAGGTGCCATTGTGGTCCACCCAGGTTATAAAAGGGGCTGGCGACAACATGGAGGTGCGCAATCATCTTATGTCATTGCATTATGCACACCTCCATGCACTGAGTCCCTTTGCGGCCATATCCACTAGTTCTGGAAGCGGTAGGTAGGGTTAGGCGAATGGCGCTTGTCACGCCAAGATTCGTGGCCCGGCACATCAGGGTCAGGCGCTGTGCTTCCCTCCTACCGTTAAAGTCTTGCTGCAGAAGCCCAGTGGCGTTAACTGGGCTGCGGCTGCTGCGCCACCTGTCCGATTGTGCCTCCTACGTGCATGGACAGCATAACCCAGGACCTCTGTGGCGTTAACAGGGAGTTCCTGAGCTGGGTGAGTGGACCCTGTTATCCTCTTCGGCTTCCCAGTCAATGCTACTAGTGTGACCACCTGGTCTGACTTGTCCTTCACACATGTTGCCAGAAACGCTAATCGGAGGACCGCTCAGCCTGACGTGTCCTACACACGTGGCCGAGAGGGCGCTTTTGCGGCGTTCTTCCGGTCAATGCTACGTGGTAACCACCCAGCCTGACATGTTCCTTGCACACGTGGTTGGTGTAGCGCCCGGTACACCAAAACGCTAACTGGGTTGTCGTCTGGTCTGATGTGTCCCTACACACATGACCGGTTCCCAGGTCTCCACTGAGCCACCCAGCTCTGTAATCTCTGCCTAACCTTTGGGTTGCCAGCAGCTGCTTTGTCATCTGGAGCACGGTGGGCCCCTACTGGCGATTGGGATATTTACCACCTTATCCTGATCTGCCAGTCCCCCTGTAACACCGGTGAACTACAAGAACCAGGTATGAGGCCAGCATATGTGAGCATAATATGTGTGTGTTTGTGTGTGTTTATGCGTACGGAATCGGAAGTGTGAGCGGTATTTTGCTCGTACAGCAAAGCTTGCTCATAAACCGAGTTACAAATTTACAGCAAGCTTTGCTCGTATAGCAAAATACTCGCACACCAAGTTACTCGTAAACCGAGGTTTCACTGTATTTTTTTTTTTGGGGGAGAGAGAGAGAGAGAGATTTTTAACCAGAAAGGAATTTACACATCTGAGTATGCTCAGTTGCAAAAAGATGGATCCGTCACTGGAATCCATCATTTGACGGATTCTGATGGATCCCGCGCCCATAGGCTTCCATTATACCAAACGACGGACGCCGACGGATCCGTAGCTGTCCGTTTTTTCTATGAACACAAAAAATATTACGTTCTGTGTTGCTTCCACCCGACGGTCAGTCATTCCATGACTGATCCGTCGTGCGACAGATGCAACGCAATGCCATCAGTCGCAATCTGTCGTTATACAACAATATTGGGAAAAAACAATCCTGCAAAATATTTTGCAGGTTACTGTATTTTTTCAAGGCGACGGATTGTGACTGAGGGTAAAAGATGGAAATGTGAACGTAGCCTTAGCTGAAATTTGTCGATTCTCCAGAATGAGGTTGTGCACAGCATCGACAATCTCCAGAAAACCACTCTCGGTTGTCCAGGACGTTCCTCATCATTGGTGCTGAAGTGGCCATTTTGAAATTTGGCAACCCAGTTCTTAACTGTGGAATATGAAGGACATTGATCCCCCAATGTCTGCGACATATCACCATGACTTTCCTTGCAGAAACAAGAATTTTATCACTCCTCTGCTCTGTTGCTGTAAAAATCGCATTAAACTCTGCCATTTTGTTTTTTCGCGTGCAAAGAACACTGTAGCCATAAGGAACAAACACAAAATTTTGATAACAGATATTAGACACATAAGGCTTTCATGTGATGTAACATTCGTTACCATAGAAACAAAATAAAGATCACAAAGCCAAAGACTTATCCGCAGCCCCTCGCATTTGCTATCGCTACTTTGAGAAATGTCTGCTCTATCAAAATATATAAAAATTACGGTTTCTTGGCCACCGCAACAATGCAATATAATACAGTAAGAGGCAATCAAAACATTATATCTACCTGAAAATGATATCGGTAAAAATGTCAGCTTAGGGCACAAAAATAAGCCATCAATAAGCCCAGATTCCAAATAATAAAAATGTAACTGTTCTCGGAAAATAGCGCCAAAAGCAAACATTTTTTTCTTTCTTTCAAACATCTGAATTTATTTTCATGACTTAAAAAAAAAAATATATATATATAATTAACTATACGTTTGGTCTGTATGTATTTGTACTGACTTGGGAAACCATACTGGCAGTTCAGTTTTCTCACAGTGAACATGGTAAATAATAATTCCAAAAAACAATTGTGGAATTACACTTTTTTTTGCAATTTCACTGCACTTAGATTTTTTTTCAATACACTATATGATAAAATGAATGGTATAAATCAAAATCCTCCAGCAAAAAAACAAGTCTTAATAAGGGTATATTGAAGGAAATATAAAAAATAATATGGCTATTGGAAGAAGGGGAGGAAAAATTGAAAGTGCAAAAACATGGAAAATCACAAGGTAGTGAAGGGGTTAATAGTATTTGGTTTCTCCTAGGGGCCAAAGGAACCTTTAGGATACTCTCACATGAGCGTAATACTTGGATCAATGTTAGTCAATGAGGGTCAGCTTTTTTGTCATCCAGATTCTGGATGAGCGAAAAATCGCAGCATGCTGCGGTTGTCAGCGAGAGACGTGTCACTTGCACCCATACAAATCTATGGGTGCGAGTGAAACATCGGACTGCACTCAGATGATATCCAAATGCAGTGCGATAATCGCATCAGCTGACAATGGAGGAGATGAGGAGATTAATCCCTCCTTCTCCTCCGCAGCGCCCACCCTCTCCTCCACAGCTGTGAGCCGATCACAGGATCGGATTACAGTTGAATGACACTCGCAGCACAGTGTGAGCCGAACAACGGAGCTGAGGGTCATTAGCATATCGCATCCAATGCACTCGCATCGGATGCAATGCCATAGTGTGAATCCAGCCTTATAGAGATCCTAGGCTACAGGGCTCAGGTGTGACTGCACCATTTGCACCCATTGTAATTATGTCCCTATGTCTCACTATCATTATTTGTAATGCTTATGAAATAAAACTGCATTGGGTACTATACTATAAAAATATGTTAGTATAACAAAATGATGTAGGTGAAGTTAAACATGGTAGAGCACATACTAAGGTACTGTGATTACAGCAGCACCAGCACTATTTCTAGCAAATTAAGAATGAAAGCGGCAAAATAGGATGAAGTTATGGCAAATGCAATGTTAGCAGGCTGTTTAAATAAGAAATGGCGAGTAGCTGCATACCCACTGTATACAGTATATATCAGAAATCAATGATAACAACCTTCTGTTGCAGTTGCTACAAATGTGACTTTCTAGTTTTTCTATACCATGCAATTTCTACTGTCTCTGATGATAATGTTTGTAAGTGTAGTTTACATATAATTTGTAAAACAGGAAATGTAGTTCACTATGTTAATGTTCCCCAGAAATATTTGGTGCCCAACACATACTTGGCAGATGGTCAGGATGCTTTTACTGCAATTCCTCCAGGGCAAGTTGGCTATCGGCATGAATAATTGCTATGATTAGGTCTCAAGAGTTTTTGTAGGACAATCAGTGGGATTAACAGAATGTGCCTTTTAAAATTTGCCTTTGTTAGATTATTTAACAGTTCCATACTGCTTGGATTTCTATATACATTACATCTCAAAAGTGAATACACCCTTTACATTTTTGTAAATACAGTATTTTATATCTTTTCATGAGACAACACTGAAGATATGACACTTTGATACAATGTAAAGTAGTCAGTGTACAGTTTGTGTAACAATGTTGATTTGGTGTGCCCTCAACACACAGGCATTTATGTCCAAACCACTGGCAACAAAAGTGAGTACACCCCTAAGTGAAAATGGCCAAATTGTGCCCAAAGTGTCAATATTTTGGGTGATCGTTATTTTCAACACTGCCTTAATTCTCTTTGCATGGAGTTTACCAGGAGCCACTGGAATCCTCTTCCACTCTCATGATGACATCACGAAGCTGGTGGATGTTAGAGACCTTGCACTTCTGCACCTTCCATTTGAGGATGTCCTAGAGATGCTCAATAGGGTTTAGGTCTGGATACATGCTTGGCCAGTCCAGCACCTTTACCTCGGTTTCTGTAGCAAGGCAGTGGTCGTCTTGGAGGTGTGTTTGTCGTCGTTATCATGTCCTGCAGCCCATTTTCTGAAGGGAGGGGAACCTGCTCTGATTTATTATGTCACAGTACATGTTGCCATTCATAATTTCCTCAATTAACTGTTGCTCCCCACAGCCGGTAACACTCATACAGCTCCAAAACATTACACTCCTATCACTATGATTGACTGTAGGCAAGACACACTTTTTTTTTGTACTCTTCTCTTGGTTGTTGTTACACACACTTGACACCATCTGAAACAAATAAATTTATCTTAGTCTCATCAGACCACAGGACATGGTTCCAGTAATCCATGTCCTTAGTTTGTTTGTCTTCAGCAACCTTCAAGCTTTCTTGTGCATCATGTTTAGAAAAGGACTTCCTTCTGGGGCGATAGATATGAAGATCAATTTGATGCAGTGAATGAATTGATAACTGTCAAGCTGACTCCCCCAACCACTGCAGCAATGCTGGCTGCACTTATACATCTATTTTGAAAAGACAACCTCTGGATATGATGCTGTGCTCATGCAGTCAACTTATTTGGTCAACCATGGCAAGGTCTGTTTTAAGTGAAACCTGTCTTGTTAAACCGCTGTATGTTTTTGGCCCCCGTGTTCCAGCTCAGTTTCAAGGTGTTGGCAATCTTCTTATATGTGTGCAGTGTGTTCACTTTTGTGATATACTGTACTTGGCATTTATAACTTTATAGATATTAACTCCTTCACCAGCCGGAAATTTTCTATTGTTCGTTTTAGTTTTTTCCTCTCCTTGTTCCAAGAGCCATAACATTTTTATTTTTCCGTCCACATAGCCATATGCGAGTTTGTGTTTTGTGTGATGAGTTGTACTTTTGAATGGAATGAATAACTTTACCATATAGTATACTAAAAAATGAGAAAAAAAATTCCAAGTGTGGTGAAACTGCAAAAAAGTGCAATTCCACAATTGTTTTTTGGGTTTTTTATTTACCATGTTCACTATATGGTAAAACTGACCCTACGGCATGATTCTCCAGCTGTGATGCTAAATACGGGGAAGTACCACGCGTACGGCGATAAGGAAAGAAAACCCTGTGTCAGTCAACACCACAAAGCGCTAAATAAGATACAGGGAACACAAACGGGGAAGTAAGCAAATAACTCATCTCCCAGAAGACTCAGGGAGAGGAACAACAACAAACAACAATGTTTCATCAGATGAATGCTGTCACGGCCAGGTGTGCGGGCAGGCCCAGGAGGTGGATCCACTGGACCGAACTCCTAGATGGTAGGAAAGAGTCCGGCAGCTGGAACACTAGAAACAGCAGAACAGTCCTTGCACACGGGAATAGCGGAGAAGTCCCTGGGACCACGGAGTTACGGGTGGTAGTCCGGGTGACGCAGCTCAGGTTCGGAAGCCGAGATGATGTCAGGCGGGGTCCGGAACCTTGGGAGCAAGATGACGGGTCACCGCAGGGATCCGAGATGGTGCGGACTGTCAGGATGGCAGAAGGACAGCGTTCGGGGTTCAGGATACGGCAGACTGGATGGCGAAGCAAGCACGGCTCTACAAAGAGAGATAGGTGAGTACACGCACTGAAACACCAGGAGACCTGACTCCTAGCTTAGGGAACACGAAGATCAGGCCCTGCCCCCTTGGACAATACACCCCTTTATACCCTGTACCTGATTAGCCTCATTACCTGTTAATGGACGCTGGCCCTTTAAGAAAGGGTCAGTGACCGCGCGCGCGCCCTAATGCGCATGCGCGCAGCCCGGGTGCCAGAAGCCAGGGAAGGAGGCTGAGAAGAGGACGCAGGGGAGCCGGCCAGGGCCTGGGAAGCCGTCGGGCGCCGCGATCGGGGACCAGGGGGCCTGGGAAGGACGGGGACCGGAGGCTGGAGAGCGGGGAGCGTGGCAGGTGAGCCGGGGAGCGGGGCTGAGGACCCGGGGAGCGGAGCAGAGGACCCGGGGAGGGAAGCCAAGGACCCGGGGAGCGTGACAGTACCCCCCCCCCCACGCCCCCCTCCCCGCAACCGGGACATGAAGGCACGGATCAGAGGAGTGCCCACGTTCTCCCTGGGCTCCCAGGACCTATCCTCAGGACCATACCCTTCCCAGTCCACCAGGAAGAACTGGCGACCTCGTACGGTCTTCATGGCCACGATATCCCTTACCGCATAGATGTCGTCATCGGCAATAGGTGGAGGAGCCGGACAGGCAGCAGCGGAGAAGGGACCAAGGACGACCGGCTTGAGCAGGGAGACGTGGAAAGAGTTGGGAATCCTCATCGTGGCCGGGAGCTGTAGCTTGTAGGAGACCTCATTGATCTTGCTGAGGACCTTAAACGGCCCGATGTAGCGAGGACCTAGCTTGTAGGAAGGTATCTTCAATCGGATGTACTGGGAAGCAAGCCAGACCAGGTCACCAGGAGAGAAACACGGAGGGTCCAGACGCCTCTTGTCAGCGTGTTTCTTCATCCGCTGGGAAGCGCGTCCAAGGGACGCCTTGACAGAGTCCCAAATGGTAGCGAAGTCACGGGCTACAGTATCAGCCGCAGGGACATCCGAAGAAGGGGATATAGGCAATGGAACGGAGGGCTGTAGTCCGTAAACGACATGGAAGGGAGATTTGGAGGACGACTCACTGATATGGTGGTTATGTGAGAATTCAGCCCAAGGCAGAAGCGTGGACCAGTCGTCGTGATGGGCGTTGACATAGTGACGTAAGAAGGATGTCAAGATTTGATTGACCCTCTCCACTTGGCCATTAGACTGAGGATGGTATGCGGAAGAAAAGTCCAGAGTTACTCCCAGATGCTTGCAGAGCGCCCTCCAGAAGCGGGAGGTGAACTGAGTTCCTCTGTCGGACACGATGTGGGATGGAAAGCCATGCAAGCGGAAGATGTGATGTATATAGGCTTCCGCGAGTTCCTGAGCAGAGGGCAGTCCGGCCATAGGGACGAAGTGAGCCATTTTGGAGAACCGGTCCACCACGACCCATATGACTGTGTGTCCGGAGGATAATGGCAAGTCCGTAATAAAATCCATCGCTATGTGTTGCCACGGAACTGAGGGTATAGGCAGAGGCAGAAGACGGCCATAGGGCAGGTGTTTGGGCGTCTTGTTCCTGGCACAAGAGGAGCAGGCAGAGACATAAGCAGCGACGTCCGTGCGAAGGGATGGCCACCAGTAATGGCGTACAATCGCACCCCATGTTCTCTTCTGGCCTGCATGACCGGCTGTTTTGGAGGCATGACCCCAGTGTAACACTTTTTGCCTGTCAGTTTCAGAGACGTAGGTCTTTCCGGGCGGTATCTGGGCCAGAGTGACAGGGGCCACCGGAATAATCTTGCTAGGAGGGATGATAGGTTGGGTAGTCTCTTCCTCCTGCTCCATGGGCACGAAAGACCTAGACAAGGCATCAGCGCGTACATTCTTGTCCGCGGGTCTGAAATGGAGCTGGAAGTCAAACCTGGCAAAGAATAAGGACCACCTGGCTTGCCGTGGGTTCAGTCGCTGAGCGGACCGCAGGTATTCCAGGTTCTTGTGGTCCGTGTAGATAATCACGGGGTACACTGCTCCTTCCAGGAGGTAGCGCCACTCCTCCAGAGCCAGTTTGACCGCCAATAGTTCTCGGTCACCGATGGTGTAATTACGTTCCGGCGCTGAGAAGCTCTTGGAGAAGAAACCGCAAGTCACCATCTTGCCGGAGGAGGATTTCTGCATGACCACTGCTCCAGCTCCCGAGGAGGAGGCATCCACTTCCAAGGTGAACTGGCGGTTTAACTCCGGACGATGGAGTACAGGAGCGGAGGCAAATGCTCGCTTCAGGGAGCAAAACGCGGCGTCGGCTGCAGGTGACCAGTCCTTTGGATTAGCCTCCGTTTTGGTCAAAGCGGAGAGAGGAGCAGTCAGGGCAGAGAAGTGAGGGATAAACTGGCGGTAGTAGTTGGCGAATCCCAGGAACCGTTGGATTGCCTTCAGTCCAGAAGGAGGAGGCCAGTTGAGTATGGAGGAGACCTTCTTTGGATCCATCTGCAGTCCAGTGCCCGATATGATGTATCCCAGGAAAGGGAGAGAAGACTGCTCAAAGACGCATTTCTCATATTTGGCGTAAAGACGATTCTCCCTCAGTCTTTGCAGAACCAGCTGTACGTTCTCTCTATGGGTCTGGAGGTCCGGAGAGAAGATAAGGATGTCATCCAGATAAACTACGACACAGACGTAGAGGAGGTCCCGGAATATGTCGTTCACCAATTCTTGGAAGACAGCTGGTGCGTTACACAGGCCGAAGGGCATCACGCAGTATTCATAGTGCCCATCGCGAGTATTAAACGCGGTCTTCCATTCGTCCCCAGAGCGGATACGAACTAGGTTGTAGGCACCCCGAAGATCCAGCTTGGTGAACACACGGGCTCCCCTGAGCCGGTCGAACAATTCGGGGATGAGCGGCAGAGGGTACTTGTTTTTGACGGTGATCTGATTCAGACCCCGGTAGTCGATGCATGGGCGTAGGTCACCCTCTTTCTTCTTCACGAAGAAGAAGCCTGCTCCCGCAGGAGAGGAGGATCTCTGGATGAATCCTTTAGCCAGGCTCTCTGTGATGTAGGTAGACATGGCCCTGGTTTCGGCCGGAGACAACGGATATATCCGTCCTCGAGGTGGTGTTGTTCCTGGGAGCAGGTCGATGGCACAATCGTAGGGACGGTGTGGCGGAAGTACCTCAGACTCCTTCTTGTCAAAAACGTCTGCGAAGGACCAATAGGCCGAGGGCAGTTCCGGTAGGTTCTCTGGAACCGGAGGTCGTCGGATAGGTTGTATGGGCTTCAGACACTTCTCATGACAAGCAGCACCCCATCGGGTGATTTCGCCAGTACCCCAGCTGACTGATGGTTCGTGTGTCCGCAACCAGGGAAGTCCCAGCAGGATTTGATGGGACATGTGTGGAAGGACGTAGAGAGTGATGTTCTCGGTGTGCAGGGCACCGATACGCAGTTCGACCGGTCTGGTGACCCAGGAGATGGTATCAGAGAGGGGTCTCCCATCCACAGAGGCAATCACTAGGGGCTTCTCGAGTAGAGTAACAGGCAGCTGGTACTTGTCCACCGTGGCCTGCTGGATGAAATTGCCTGCTGCTCCAGAGTCGAGGTATGCCTCAGCCGTGAAGCGCGTCTCTCCCGTTGACACTTGCACAGTCCACATAACCGGGTCTGAGAGAGTCCCAGCACCTAGGGTGGCCTCTCCTACCAACCCTAGGCTTTGGAGTTTCCCGGCCTTTCCGGACAGGAGCGTAGGAGGTGAGTGTCCTCTCCGCAGTAAAAGCAGAGGCCCTTGGCGAGCCGCTCTGCTCGACGTTGTTCAGATTGCCGTACTCGGTCGATCTGCATGGGCTCATGGACGGGAATCCCAGCTGTTGATGACTGCGATACGGAGGACTTCTGTGGAGGAGGGGAATGCCGTACCGGACGTCTCTCCCGAGACAGCTCTTTGGAGCGCTCCTGAAAACGAATGTCCACTCGAGTTGCTAGGGCAATCAGGGCATCTAGGGTGGAGGGCACGTCACGACCCGCCAACTCATCTTTGATGCGACTCGAGATTCCTTCCCAGAAGGCGGCTGTTAGGGCCTCATTATTCCACCCGAGTTCAGAAGCCAACGTGCGGAAACGGATGGCGTATTGGCCCACCGTCAGTGTTCCTTGACGTAAGCGGAGGAGGGATGAAGCAGACGCAGAGGCGCGTCCCGGCTCGTCAAAGGTGCTGCGGAAGGCCTGCAGGAACTCTTGGAGATCCTTGGTCATAGGGTCCTCCTTCTCCCACAACGGGTTCATCCACGCCAGTGCCTCGCCCTCCAGGTGAGACATGATGAAGGCGACCTTGGCTTGGTCGGAGGCAAACAGATGTGGCAGCTGCGTGAAGTGGAGGGAGCATTGGTTTATAAACCCCCTGCAGGTCTTGGGATCTCCGGCGTACCGGGGTGGTGAGGCCAAACGCAGTCTGGAAGCATCCGAAGAAGCGGCCACGGGAGCGGGGGACGTGGCTTGACTAGTGGCGGCTTGGGATGTTGTAGACGTGACTGCCGCTTGTAGCGTGGTCAGGCGGGTGTCCACGGAAGTCATGAAGTTCAGCATGCGGGTCTGGACTTCACGCTGGCGTTGGAGTTCCTCTTGCAAGGCCGCTAGTGCTGCAGCGGGATCCATGGCCTGATCTTACTGTCACGGCCAGGTGTGCGGGCAGGCCCAGGAGGTGGATCCACTGGACCGAACTCCTAGATGGTAGGAAAGAGTCCGGCAGCTGGAACACTAGAAACAGCAGAACAGTCCTTGCACACGGGAATAGCGGAGAAGTCCCTGGGACCACGGAGTTACGGGTGGTAGTCCGGGTGACGCAGCTCAGGTTCGGAAGCCGAGATGATGTCAGGCGGGGTCCGGAACCTTGGGAGCAAGATGACGGGTCACCGCAGGGATCCGAGATGGTGCGGACTGTCAGGATGGCAGAAGGACAGCGTTCGGGGTTCAGGATACGGCAGACTGGATGGCGAAGCAAGCACGGCTCTACAAAGAGAGATAGGTGAGTACACGCACTGAAACACCAGGAGACCTGACTCCTAGCTTAGGGAACACGAAGATCAGGCCCCGCCCCCTTGGACAATACACCCCTTTATACCCTGTACCTGATTAGCCTCATTACCTGTTAATGGACGCTGGCCCTTTAAGAAAGGGTCAGTGACCGCGCGCGCGCCCTAATGCGCATGCGCGCAGCCCGGGTGCCAGAAGCCAGGGAAGGAGGCTGAGAAGAGGACGCAGGGGAGCCGGCCAGGGCCTGGGAAGCCGTCGGGCGCCGCGATCGGGGACCAGGGGGCCTGGGAAGGACGGGGACCGGAGGCTGGAGAGCGGGGAGCGTGGCAGGTGAGCCGGGGAGCGGGGCTGAGGACCCGGGGAGCGGAGCAGAGGACCCGGGGAGGGAAGCCAAGGACCCGGGGAGCGTGACAAATGCAAGCTGACTGCTTGCATCTAAAGCTTGTATAGGAATATAACTATCAGTAGCAAACACCAAGGGGAAATGTGTATATTTAAGGACACAAGGGGAAGTGATGATGATTAACAGCTGAAAGGTGAGGATGTCTGCAGGGTACTATCAGGAAAGGTATTAACCCCAAGCAGATAGGATACATAGAATACCATTTACATCACAGCAGGAAGAATAGAATATCAAGGAGCAGTTTGTGTAACCAAAGGCTGCGACCTTCTACAGCTGGACACCACAGGACTGTATGAGTATGCCAATACCAAACATGTATAGTTTTAATTTTAGTTAATTAGTGAAAACAATCTGGGATAAGTGATGGCTTATTTTTGCACCCTAAGCAAACAATTTTTCTAATACCATTTTTGGGAAGATGCGATGTTTGATCACTTATTATTGCATTTTATTGAAAGGCTGCCATGGCCAAAAAATGTAATTGTGGAATTTTTAATTTTTTTGGATTAATTTTTTAATATTTTGATAGATTAGACATTTCTGTATGCAGTTATACCAAATACTTTATTCTTTACTGTTTTATTTCAATGGGACAAAGGGGTTGATTTGAACATTTGTGTATTTGTTATTTTTTTTCATATTTTTTAACCCCTTTGCCTATCTCCCGTTATCGCAGGCTCCAGCAGCAAGCCAGCGGTAATCCCCGCACATCTCTGCTGATCTGATCAGCAGAGATGTGTTGCTAACAGGCGCAGGTGGATCAGAGACACCAGAATGATCTGAATAACCAGCACCCCCTGCTGGAGGCAGAAGGTATTTATCCAGGCCGGAAGTGGACATCAGCAGGAACAGCTAAGCTCCTTTCAGGAGTCTGCTGCGGCAACAGAAACTGACATTAACCCCTAGAATGCCTTAAGAACGAAACACGATTAGGCAACAGTCACAAAAGGCAAAAAGACAATGGCCCTAAGCACGTCACAAGTCACATAGCCCATAGTGACTAATGTGACACAAACTGATCAATTTCACCGGGACCTGCAAATATAATAACATTGAGCGCAAGTTTAATTTGCATCAAATTGATTTGGTTACATTAATTTTAATGCAACAAAATACTGAAATAACTTCCTTTTTGACTATTGTCAATCAAAACCACAGACACTATAGTGTATGATCATTCAAGTTGGTTGAAGTAAATGTAACCAATATTTCTGCAGAAATGTAATTTGAAGGTGAAAAATGTGAACAAAAACAAAATATTAGGTCTTATTACATAGAGACAAAATATTTGCTGTTTTTACAAAAGAGATAACAACCATTGTCTATACATGTTCGTATGAAAGAAGGAACACTAATTTATCTAATTTGCACTCAGGAGATGTGTAGGTGTATTATATATAGAATTATGGAGTTATAAAACAGGCTTGTAATATAGTGCGGGTGCACAATAGTAACTGAGCTTTATTGTATACTGAAAGTTTATTTTCCTTGAAGAGCATTTTCTATTATATATACAAGCTTTATATGCACGCTAAACATAATTCTGGTAAAACAGAGAGCTCTCTGCTCCATCTTAGCTGGTTCGTCTTGTACTTGAACTACAAAGCATTAATGCTGGAGTAGAGAGGGGGTGGAGGAATTGCAATATTGCCAGTGTTATGTGCCTAGTGCATGTAGGGGTAGGTAAAAAGGATGAATTTTATGTGAAGCTTCAGCCAATAGCTGTACACAGGGCCAGAATGAGGTATCTTGGTTCCCTAGGCAAATGTGGCAAACTGCACTTAACCCACCCCTCTGCACAGTCATCCTGTACCAATCCCCAATTCTACAACATATATCACCCCTATGCATGGATTCACATGTAATCATATATACAGTGCTCAACACAAATACTTTGTCAGTAAACCTTTAGTTTCCTTTCAGAATCAATATTTTTTACTACAATTACTCCCACAAATGCAGACCATTTGTGGGATTATTTATTTTGCATACCGAAGAAGGTACTTTTCCTAACAAATTAATTCAAGACCATATTACAAGAATGAGTACACCCCAATGAAATTCTTAAAAGCAGGGCTAAAGTTTAGCCTACAAATTTCTAATTAACACGAATTCCACCACAAGTAAGTCTAACTATTCATTTAAGGGAATATGTCAGTAGGATGAACCCTCCTAAGCAGTCTATATGGGCATGAAGGTCACAGAAAGTTGAATAAATTGATACCTTGATATCTGTAATCCGATATCTTATTCCAGAGAAATACACGCTTTTATTATATATAAATGAGCTACTCAAGGCTCATGGGCCCGACACTGATCTGCAGGAGAGTCTGCCTCCAGAGCTTAGGAGGAGTGTCTGGAAATGTTACTGCTCTAAAATGCAGACTAGCAGACCTCGCCAACCTCCGGCCCATAGCCCCATCCATCGCATGTGCTGCTTCTTCCTCCTCTGTCACCGTGGCAAATATTCTCACACAGGTCTCCAGCTGCGGATCCTCCACTTGTTTACTCACTACAACCGGGGTGAGTGAGAGCCCGTCAGCTGTTACGGAAGTGGACATGCCTGCTGTTTTTGACCTATCTCAAACAAAGAGTGTGCCGCCCCATGCTCGGCTGCAACCAAGCCGCTCGGGTCCGGACCTTCAGTGGGTGGCTCGAGGGTCTCCGGACCCGGGGTCCACGGTCACTCCGATCTAAAAGGGGTTGGTGGTTTGGGGACGTAGGTGTATGGCCGGAGCCGTGTTTTAAGTTCGTGATGCCACCCATGGGATGTGGTGAAGGTGGACACCACCGCTGCAGTTACGGGGCACCCGGGGGAGATGGTATGCAGCAAGTTGTTAACCCCTCCGTGGGCAGGGATGGTGGCCCTGGGACCCGTTGGGGGTGCTTTGGCGGTGCAGGGAGATGGGCGGCTGGAGGGCACTGGTGTACTCACTATTGGAATGAAACACTCGAGTCTCTGGTAAACCAAGATGATCGTGGTCGGTGCCCGCAGCCGGCTGCAGTCGGGTTCCCCCACCTGGTTGGTGATCTCTGCCTTTCTCCTGCACCTGGTTGTGATGATGGACTACCTGAACTTGCAATACAGGAGTCCGCTCCCCGGCTTGTGCATGTCGGAGGAGCCCTTTGCCCGCAGATGCTGGCCCGTGGGATCTCTGAGCCATGGCGGTGGCTGCTTATCCCCCCTCATTGGGCTGTTGTCTTCTATGAGGGACTTTGGGTTGGAAAGGACCTAAAGTCCAGACCGCAATCAGTTAATTAACTCAGTCCAGTAGTTTCTAGACCTTGTTCCAGGGTCTGAGTACCCCCTCTTGTGCTCCGGTTTCCGAGTCAGTTCCCTGGGTCGGTACCGGCGGGCCACTACCCTGTCCCGGTCCACCACGGTTCCACCGAGCCGTCTTCCCAGCTCCTGCAGGCAGAGGCCTCCGTATGCCTCCTAGCCAAAGGTGCCCGGGCTCCAACCCTGGCACCTGTCAGTCTGTCACAGGCCTGTCACACCGGCCTGACCTCCTCTACTCCACTCTCAAACTCCACTCTCCGACTACACCTGATCTGTGTTGTGTTTCCTGCCTCAGGCTCTCTGAACTCCTCGGTGGGCATGCCAACCGCCTGGCTCCGCCCCCCTGGTGTGTCCATCCCGCTTTGAGGGAGGTGACTAGGGTTTAATGTGGTTGGCTGGTGTTACCTAGTGAGGGGACTGGTGATGTGTGGGGCTCTATCTGTGACTACCTGGCTTGTCCAGCATACCACATTTTTCTCAATCCACCATAGCATCTCCATCTGCAACTCCCTTACAGTGCACCAGTTTGTGGTGTACACCCTACTAAACCATCTCTCAGCACATTAGCCAGCCCTCGGTCCCACAGTTGTGTTCACATAAAAGATTATTTCCTCCTACATATGCCAAAGCTAACAGCTTAACCATATTCAATCTGTTGGCCCTGTAAATTATTATTATTATTATTATTATTATTATTATTATTATTATTTATAGCTCCCATTTATTCCATGGCACTTTACATGTGAAAAAGAGGTATACATAAAAGAAAATACAATACTCATGGACAATGCAAGGCACAGACTGGTACAGGAGGAGCAATAAACCTGACTGTGAGGGCTCACAGTCTACAGGGATGGGTTAGGATACATTAGACGAGGACAGAGCTTGCCATGATTTGTCAATTACAATCACACATACCTCTCCAGCGAGATCAGGAGAGCAGAGAGCGGCCATCACACATATATACAAGTAGAGATGAGCGATGTTCAATTCAAATCGTTCGCCAATTTCAAATTAGAGTGATTTTGGGCGGTGTTCGAGTCGTTCGACGAACTCGAATGATTTGCTTCATGTTCGGCCATTCGATTTTCCGTTCAATAACGGTTCGATCACCAAAAGAGTGGCTTTTCACAGTAAGGCTATGTACGCACGTTGCGTATCTGCATGCGTCCTGCGTCCCCAGCACAATCCCTCTCTCTTTCCTACTCACCGATCACGGGCGCGGCGCTGCACGGCTGTCACAAAGCTCAGGCGGCTTTTCCTCTTTTGAAAATGGCTGCCGCTCATTATTCAATCTGGTATTCCCTGCTTTCCCCACCCACCGGAGCCCATGATTGGTTGTAGTCAAACACGCTCCCACGCTGAGTGACAGCTCTCTCACTGCAACCAATCACATCCGCTGGCAAGCAGGTCTATATCGTGCAATAAAATAAATAAATAAATAATTTAAAAAAA
The DNA here is from genome assembly GCF_048569485.1 of Anomaloglossus baeobatrachus. NCBI lineage: Eukaryota > Metazoa > Chordata > Amphibia > Anura > Aromobatidae > Anomaloglossus > Anomaloglossus baeobatrachus. Next base: position 531,417,500 of record NC_134356.1, on the reverse strand, counting down.
AAAACCAAAAACCTGCGGTTCCCCCAATTATGATACCAGCCAAGATAAAGCCACACGGCTGGAGGCTGGTATTGTCAGGATGGGGAGCGCCACGTTATGATGAGCCCACCACCCTAACAATATCAGCCAGCAGCCGCCCGGAATTGCCGCATCCATTAGATGCGACAGTCCCGGGACTCTACCCGCCTCATCCCGAATTGCCCTGGTGCGGTGGCAATCAAGGTAATAGGGTTAGGTTAATCATGACGGGCATCTCCCCGAGATACCTTTCATGATTAACGTGTAAGTGAAAGTAAATAAACACACACAACGAAAAATCCTTTATTTGGAATAAAAGACAAAAAAACCCTCATTTACCTCTTTATTAATCCTGAATAACAATCCAGGTCCGAAATAATCCACACGACACTTTCAGCTCTGCTACATGAAGCTGACAGGGAGCGCCGTAGAACACAAGCGCTCTATGTCAGCTCCACGCAGCAACAGAAGTGAGCCGTGCTGTCACCGGAGACTTCGCTCAGGTAGTGCCTGCGTGTGATATCTCTCTGATATCTATCTACACTGAAGGGAGGAGCCGGACATCAGCTGTGAGCCGCGGACCACACCTCTAAAGTCAGAGCAGTTCACGGAATGAGGCTGCATTGCTCTCTCCTCTCTCCTCTCTCTCTTCTCTCTCTCCCTCTTTCTCTCTCTCCCTCTTTCTCTCTCTCTCTTTTTCTCTCTTTTTCTCTCTCTTTTTCTCTCTTTTTCTCTCTCTCTTTTTCCCTCTCTTTCTCTCTCTCTCTTTCTCTCGCTCTCTCGCTCTCTTTCTCTTGCTTTCTCTTTCTCTCTCTTTTTCCCTTTTTCTCTTTCTCTCTCTTTCTCTCTTTTTCCCTATTTCTCTTTCTCTCTCTCTCTTTTTCTCTTTCTTTTTCTCTCTTTTTCTCTCTTTTTCCCTCTTTTTCCCTTTCTCTCTTTTTCTCTCTCTTTCCCTCTTTCTCTCTCTCTCTCTTTTTCTCTCTCGCTCTCTTTCTCTCTTTTTCTCTTTTTCTCCCTCTCTCTTTCTCCTCTTTCTTTCCCTCTCTCTTTTTCTTTCTTTTTCTCTCTTTTTCTCTCTTTCTCCCTCTCTCTCTCCTCTTTGTAGCTGAATAATCCAATTCTGGATTCTCTACTGCAACACAGAGGTCAAGATTACCAAATCTTCCTATGCTTTTCATTACAGGCAGTGGCTCAATGGATAGAGCTGCCGCCTAAGGAGAATTAGTTCACGAGTTCGAGTCCCGGTAAAGAATTTTATTTATAATTTAAAATTTTAAATATTATTTATTTATAATTCTAATTTAATTTAATTATTCACTGAGGGGAGGAGCCGAACATCAGCTGTGAGCCGCGGGACATACCTCTAAAATCGGAGCTGTTCACGGAATGAGGCTGCATTGCTCTCTCCTCTCTTCTCTCTCTTCTCTCTCTCTTCTCTCTCTCTCTTTCTCTCTTTTTCCCTCTTTCTCTCCTCTTCTCTCTCTTTCTCTCTTTCTCTCGCTTTCTCTCTCTTTTTTTTCTCTTTCTCTCTTTCTCTCCTTTTCCCTTTTTCTCTTTCTCTCTTTTTCTCTCTTTTTCCCTCTTTCTCTCTCTCTTTTTCTCTTTTTTTCTCTTTCTCTCTTTTTCCCTTTCTCTCTCTCTCTCTTTTTCTCTTTTTTTCTCTTTCTCTCTTTTTCTCTCTTTTTCTCTTTCTCACTTTCTCCCTCTCTCTCTTTCCCTCTTTTTCCCTCTTTCTCTCTTTCTTTCTCTCTCTTATTCTCTCTCTCTCTTTTTCTCTCTCGCTCTCTTTTTCTCTTTCTCTCTCTTTATCCCTCTCTCTCTTCCTCTCTTTCTCTTTTTCTCTCTTTCTCTCTTTCTCTCTTTCTCTCTCTCTCTTTCTCTCTATGTCTTTCTCCTCTTTCTTTCTCTCTCTCTTTTTCTCTTTTTCTCCCTCTCTCTTTGTAGCTGAATAATCCAATTCTGGATTCTCTACTGCAATACAGAGGTCAAGATTACCAAATCTTCCTATGCTTGTTATTACAGGCTCTATGGGTAGAGCTGCCGCCTAAGGAGAATTAGTTCACGACTTCGAGTCCCGGCTGTCCCGGTAAAGAATTTAATTTATTTATAATTTTAAATTATAATTATTATTTATTTATAATTATAATTTAATTTAATTATGCACTGAGGGGAGGAGCCGGACATCATCTGTAAACCGCGGAACAAACCTCTAAAATCGGAGAAGTTCACGGAATAAGGCTTCATTGCTCTCTCCTCTCTCTCTCTTCTCTCTCTTCTCTCTCCTTTATCCTCTCTCTCTCTCCCTCTCTCTTTTCACTCTCCTCTTTTCTCTTCCCTCTTTTCTCTTCCCTCTTTTCTCTCTCCTCTTTTCTCTCTCTTTTCGCTCTCTTTTTTCTCTCTCAGACCTGGCGATGATCAGCTGATGTAGTCACCTGACAGAATCATCTGTCACTGTAAGTCAAGCGGTGAGGCCGGCTTTTTACCGCCCGGCCGGCTAAACTATCAGCTGCTGCTGTCGGACAGGAGTTTGCAAAGAAGTGTGTAGTTTGTTTTGGGTTTTTTTTGCACTGATGCATCAGCTGATTGTATACAAGCCGTTTATACAATCAGCTGCTGTGTCATGTGATTCAGGCCCTTGAACCTGACACATCATCTGATTGCTTTGCCTTCCAGCAAACCGATAAGATATTGAATCGGGATTGGACGGCGCGGGACCCTTGAACTAGGATTACTGCGGATGGGGGTTCTTTATTTCAATAAAGATGGAGTCACTAATTGTGTTGTGTTTTAGTTTTAATAAAAATATTTTTCTGTGTTGTGGTTTTTTTTATCTGTATTAGAAATTCATGGTGGCCATGTCTAATATTGGCATGACACCATGAATTTCGGGCTTAGGCCCAGTTGATAATATACAGCTAGCCCTAACCCCATTATTACCCAGCAAGCCACCCATCACCAGGGCAGCTGGAAGAGTTGGATACAGCGCCAGAAGATGGGGCTTCTATGAAAGCGCCATTTTCTGGGGCAGCTGCAGACTGCAAGTCGCAGCAGGGGTGCCCAGAAAGCTTGGGCACCCTGCACTGCGGATTCCAATCCCCAGCTGCCTAGTTGTACCTGGCTGGACACAAAAATTGGGCAAATCCCACGTCATTTTTTTTTTAATTATTTCATGAAATTCATGAAATAATTAAAACAAAAAAGGGCTTCCCTATATTTTTTGTTCCCAGCCAGGTACAAATAGGCAGCTGGGGGTTGGGGGCAGCCCGTAGCTGTCAGCTGTACCTGGCTAGCATATAAAAACATGGCGAAGCCCACGTATTTTTTGGGGGGGGGGCAAAAAACTCCTGCATACAGTTCTGGATGGAGTATGCTGAGCCTTCTAGTTCTGCAGCTGCTGTCTGCTGTCTGTCTGAATGGAGGAGAGCAGACAGCAGCTGCAGACCTACAAGGCTCAGCATCCTCCATCCAGGACTGTATACTAGAGGGAGAGGCAGGGGGAGCAGAACTGCAAGGCTCAGCACTTCATCCACTAGTGTATGCAGGAGAGCAGACAGCAGCTACAGAACTAAAAGGCTCAGCATACTCTATCCAGGACTGTATGCAGGAGTTTTTTGCCCACTAAAAAAATGACGTGGGCTTCGCCATATTTTTGTATCCTAGCCAGGTACAGCAGGCAGGTATGGCTGCCCCCAACCCCCAGTTGCCTATTTGTACCCGGCTGGGAACTAAAAATATAGGGAAGCCCTTTTTTAGTTATTTCATGAATTTCATGAAATAATTTAAAAAAAAAAAAGCGACATGAGCTTCGCCCCATTTTTGTGTCCAGCCAGATACAACTAGGCAGCTGGGGATTGGAATCCGCAGCAGAGGTTGGCCCAAGCTTTCTGGGCCCCTTTGCTGTGAATTGCAGTCCACAGCCGCCCCAGAAAATGGCGCTTTCATAGAAGCGCCATCATCTGGCGCTGTATCCAACTCTTCCAGCAGCCCTGATGCCGGGTGGCATGCTGGGTAATAAAGGGTTAATACTAGCTTTGTTTTACTAGCTAGTATTAAGCAAGAGATTCTCAATGTCAGGCAAGTTTGACCCGGCCATTAAGAATCTCCAATAAAGGGTTAAAAAAAAAAGACACCACACAGAGAAAAAATACTTTAATAGAAATAAATACAGAGACACACTTAGAGACTCCATGTTTATTACTCCCTCTCACCCCTCCATGATCCATGGTCTTCTGTCTTCTTTTTCCTTCAACCCATGCAGCTCTGCTCCATCAGACAGCACTGCATGGGAGGAAGACGCTGCTGCTCCCGTGCAGTCTATTTTTTTTTTCCCCCATGCAGTCTAATCACTCAGTGAGTGAGCAAAGGCTGCGGGTTGTAAGCGGTGACGCCATCACTGCCACCGTTGCTATAGTAATCTGACAGGTGGGTTACTATAGCAACGGTGATCTCCGATCACCTGATTCCCGGTGCCGCTATTCACTAGCTTTGGCATCCAGTTCCTGCATGTGGGCTGACTCTTACTTGGGGAGCCAAGCATGTGCCCAAGCATCTCGCCGGTACACGGAGATGCTCAAACGAGCACCGCGTACCGAAGAAATGCACTGACAGGACCTAGCATGACATCTAGCCATGTGAAAAGTCTATAGCCAATGAGATAATAGACACGTGACTGGTCACATGCTATGATGTTGTCACGGAAGGTCCTATCATCAGTCCTGGTTACCGGGAGTGCGCAGCGATGATCGGAAGGAAAAGCGGCGGGAGACAGAATGCAGGACGCGTGGCAATGTTTATTAACTGTATATACATGTATAATGTGTTTGTATGTGTTTGTGTTTGCCTGCCATTGTTTTCAATGTGGTTCAAAGGTGTTCGTCGAACAAACCCGCCGTTCGACAAACCGAACTCGAACACTATGGGGGTGGCTCAACACTATATACAAGTACTTCTCAATAAATTAGAATATCATCAAAAAGTTAATTTATTTCAGTAATTCAATACAATAAGGGAAACACATATATTATATAGAGTCATTACACACAGAGTGATCTATTTCAAGTCTTTATTTCTGTTAAAGGGAACCAATCACCAGGATTTTCGTATATAAGCTAAAGCCAGTGCTATACTGGCACTATCAGGCTGATTCTCTACATACCTGTAGTGGACAGCTTGGATGTTTAGATTTTGAAATCCAAGAAAGTCAAGTTTATAAAATGAGCTGCTTATTAAGTGACAGCAGCAAGGGACCAGATAATATATTCATAGTTATCCCCTCCCTTCTTTAGAATTAGCATAAGTATTATACAAATGATTCACTTTGTCTTTAGCAGGACCTCATTGTTGATGTACCCTTTCCCTTTCAAACAGATGTTTTGCAAACCTAAGCCCTCACCTGTCAGACACCTGACACAAAAGATAGATTATTTATTTCCTTTTTGAGTTGACAATATTGTGAAGGCACTAAAAAGTACCACTATCTACAAATGTGTTTCAATGCGTAATTTGGACCAGACATGGAAAAGCACTAAGAAGACCTTTTTAACTCGTTCAATAGCAAATTTTCAGCAGGCACTAATAACAATACCTATAAATGTGTTTCACTGCAGAATTTTGAACAAGCAATTAAAATTCCCAAGAACAACATTTTAGCTAGTTGCCTAGAATATTTACAGCAGCCCAGGCACTGCTCACTAACAATACCTATAAATGTGTTTCACTGTGGAATTTTCAGCAGGCAAATAAAATTGCCGAGAACAACTTTTCAGCAGGTTGCCTAGAAGATTTACAGACAGGCCAATTAGCAAGGACACCTTTTTAAATACTTCCCTAGCAACTTTTTAGACCAGGTACTGCTAACTAGCAATACCTATAAATGTGTTTGTGTAAATTTAAGCAGGCAATTAAAATTGGCAAGAACCACTTTTTAGATACTTCCCTAGCAACTTTTTAGGCCAGGCACTACTAACTAGCAATACCTATAAGGGTATGTGCACACGTCTCTGCGTTCTATTCCGCAGCATTTAAGTCGCTGCATGTGTGTTTCAAAATGCAGCCGAAAAGCTGCATTTTGAAAGCATTGTGCATGCGGAATTCATGCGTTCTGGATGCTTGCCATTGACAGAGTGGGGAAAGCATCTGGAACGTACAAAAGAAGGGACATGTTGCTTTTTAGAACGCAGCACTTTGGCAAAATATTTCAGCAGCTGAAACGCTGCGTTCTAAAATGCAACGTGCGCATGGAATTTGCACAATCTTCATAGATTGTGCTGGGGACACAGAACGCAGCGTAAAAGCATGAAAAAAGCACACGTGCACACACAGCCTAAATGTCTTTGAGTAATTTTGAGCAGGTGATTAACATTGGCAAGAACCAATTTTAATATACTTCCCTAGCTACGTTTTAGGTAAGGCACTGCTAACTAGCAATAATAGAAATAATATAAATGTGTTTGTATCATTTTGAGCAGGCAATTAAAATTAGCAAGGACACCTTTTTAGATACTTCCCTAGCAACCTTTTAGACCAGGCACTGCTAACTAGCAATACCTATAAATTTGTTTCCATAATTTTCAGCAGGCAATTAACTGAACTTGAGCCTTTAACTGAGCTAACTGCTTAGGGTGAAAAAGCTTTGGTTAGTTAAAGGGGTTTTCCAATGAGCAAACTTAATTTTAACATTTGGGGAGGAAAAGTATACAGACATTACAGCACGGGATCACAAATTATTCTTTCTTTGAGGTAAAACATTTTTTTAAAATGCATTTCCTCACAAAAAGAATCAGCTGTAATCCTGTTTTGTAATATTTAATACTCTTTTGTTCCCTCCGCGGCCCAGGAGCTGTGGTATGATCAGACCATGTCCCTGCTCAGTCAGACTCGGCCATTACACAGTACATAGCAGAGACACATATATAGGATCTCAGCCCAGGAACATTTTCTTTAAACATACCCAATTGTGGAACTCATCCTTATTCCAAAATCTATTGATTAAAATTAACTTTGATTGTGGGAAAACCTCTTTAAAGTTGAATTAAAAGCCAAACAAAAATAATTTTATTTTTATTTATTTTCTATATTGAACTTATGAACTTTTATGGAATTTTAATTCCTTTTTCTGTGTTTTTGCTTTTAATTTTAGTATAGGACTGACAAGATAATGAGGACCCTTGACGTGGGTTATGAGCTTGTGTATTTTGGCCAAAATATTGACTGATGCCATATAAATTTATTATATATATTTTTACACATTATATCTTTTTTTATGCAGGATGTGGCCAAGCCCATCTATGTTGGTCCTGTAAACTAGGGTGTCTGTGATGGTGGGCTGCACTGATAGAGAGCTGGGCAGCCTGCCTAATCTAATACTATGGGCATCACTAATATGCTGTAAGCCAGGCACTGTGCATGTCATATGTGTGTGACCAGCACCCTTACAAGCTTTATCGGTGTGCAATGTTAATACTGATCAGTATTTTGCACCTGTGTTACCTCCATCTTTATCATGGAGGGCTGCTGCATCATGTTACTGCATTAGATTATGTGACCTGGGCAGATAAATACTGTTGCCCTTTTGTTTGCTATATTGAATTTTGATTCTATTTCTGTGCCTTTACTTTTAAGTTTAGTTTAGGGACTCACAAAACAATGAGGTCCCCTGACGTGGGCCAAAACCTTGCATATTTTGGCCAAATATTGACCAATACCTCATATATTTATCATATATTGTATACCATATATTTATTTTTATGCAGAATGCAGCCAATTCCATCTGCGGTGGCCTTGTAAGCTCGGATATCTGCCCTCCGGTGGAGTTCAATAATAGAGTGTTGGGCAGTCCATCTGATCTAATATTATGAGCTTCAGTAACAGGCTGTATGCTAGGTACTGTGCACTGCACGTGTGTTACCAGTGCCCTATACAAATATTATCCACAATAGAATCATTTTTCAGATTTGCATATTTTAATATACTATATGCTAACTCCATTTGCATGCAGTTTTGAAAATCAGGAAAAGGAATCTTTCTGCATAAATATAAAACTGAACAATTTTATTAAAGATTTACCATTAAAAACATGTTTTTTGTATGAATCACAGTTCATGTGTGCTTCAATCCTCATAGCACAACTATGCAATACAGTAAATAGGTAATACATTTGAATATCCAGGCATCAGGTTAAAAGACATGGGTACAATCATTTATATAAGTATATGTTACTAGAAGGTGGCCCGATTCTACGCATCGGGTATTCTAGAATTTATTGTGTAGTTAATCTATGATTTTTGTTATATATATATATATATATATATATATATATATATAGATGTTGTTGTGTGTAGTTACCAAGTGTTTGTGTAGGGCGCTGTAAATGTTCTGGGTGTTGTCTGGCTGTGGCGGGGGGTGAGAGCGGTGTTTGTGTGTTTCGTTGTGTGTTGCGTTGTTTGTGGAGCGCTGTGTGTCTGCAGTGTTGTCTGTGTGTGGTGCTGTGTGTGTTGTGCAGTTTATGTGCGTGTGGGTGTGGGGTGCGTGTGTGTGTTTTGGGGGGAGGTATGTTTTGTGCAATGTGTGTGTGTTGCGCGGTATGTGCGTATATTTGTGTGTGCCGCGGTTTGTGTGTTGTGTGTGTGCGGCGTTGTCTGTGTGTGTGGGTGTCTGTGTAGGCAGGTGTTTGTGGTTGCCAGTGTGTGTGGTGTGTTGTGCGGTGCGTGTGTGGCGGTGTGTGTGTGTTTTGGGGGGAGGTGTGCACCCCCATCGTGCTCCATCCCCCATGCTGCACACCCCCCATCGTGTTTCATCCCCCCATTCTGGGCACCCCCCATCGTGTTTCATCCCCCCCATTCTGGGCACCCCCCATCGTGCTCCATCCCCCCCATGCTGCACCCCCCATCGTGCTCCATCCCCCATGCTGCGCACCCCCCATCGTGTTTCAACCTCCCATTCTGGGCACCCCCCATCGTGCTCCATCCCCCATGCTGCACCCCCCATCGTGCTCTATCCCCCTGCTGCGAACCCCCCATCGTGTTTCATCCCCCCATTCTGGGCACCCCCCATCATGGTCCACCCCCCATGCTGCACCCCCCATCGTGCTGCATCCCCCATGCTTCACCCCCCATCGTGCTCCATCCCCCATGCTGCAAACCCCTCAGAGAGGAGTATAATAGTATAATGGGAGGAGTTGTCCTGGGGGGAGGTGTACAGGTGCCCAATGTGTGCGGGGGGTGTGGCCTAGCGGCATAGTGGGGCGTGACATAGCAGCAGAGTGGGGCCGTGGCCTAGCGGCAAAGTGGGGGTGTGGCCTAGTGGTATAGTGTGAGGGGGCATGGCCTAGCGGCATAGTGTGAGGGGGCGTGGCCTAGCAGCATAGTGTGAGGGGGCGTGACCTAGCACCATAGTGTGAGGGGGCATGGCCTAGTGCCATAGTGTGAGGGGGCGTGGCCTAGCGCCATAGTGTGAGGGGCATGGCCTAGCGCCATAGTGTGAGGGGCGTGGCCTAGCGCCATAGTGTGAGGGGCATGGCCTAGCGCCATAGTGTGAGGGGCATGGCCTAGCGTCATAATGTGAGGGGCGTGGCCTAGCGGCATAGTGTCAGTGGGCGTGGCATAGTGTGAGGGGGCGTAGCCTAGCGGCAAAGTATGAGGGGATGTGGCCTAGCTGCATAGTGTGAGGAGGCGTGGCCTAGCGCCAGTGTGAGGGGGCGTTGCCTAGCTGCATAGTGTGAGGGGGCGTGGCCTAGCGGCACAGTGTCAGGGGGCGTGGCCTAGCGGCACAGTGTGAGGGGGCGTGGCCTAGCAACAGTGTGAGGGGCGTGGCCTAGCAACAGTATGAGGGGCATGGCCTAGCGGCACCATGTGGGGGGCATGGCCTAACGGCACCATGTGAGGGGCGTGGCCTAGCGGCATAGTGTGAGGGGACGTGGCCTAGCGGTACCGCGTGAGGGGCGTAGCCTAGCAACACCGCGTGAGGGGGCGTGGCCTAGCGGAACCACGTGAGGGGCGTGGCCTAGCGGCACAGCGTGAGGGGGCATGGCCTAGTGGCACAGCGTGAGGGGCGTGGCCTGGCCAAATGGCCAATCCATGCGGGGGGCGGGGCCAGGGCGAGCCCAGCGGCCAATCCGTGGGGGGGGCGGGGCCAGGCCGAGCCCAGCGGCCAATCCGACGGTTGTCACTGTAAGGACACAATTTTGGAGCAAGACAGACAGACAGACAGAATAAGGCAATTATATATATAGATAAGTTACACCTGTTACTGTACATATCACAGTAAATTCATGGATGTCATCTATATAGGTGCAGTGGGCAGTAATACATGAGCTACGCTCTACAACAGGGGAGGGGAACCTTTTTTACAGCCTGAGGGCACATTCCCAGGGACCGCAGTGTTCGGGCTGCAGCCGCGGTCTTGCCGGCTGCCGGGTCCTTTAAATCTCAATGTATAATGCGAGGATGCGCACGCAACATTTACTACGTTCACAGCACTCCCTGTGCTGTGTACTCCTCACTGTTGTCCATGCCCTCCCCACTTTTGTCCGTGCCCTCCCCAGTGCAGTCCATGACCCCTAGTGCTGTTGTAGCGCCCCTGAATATATCAGGGTGCTACAGGGAACTGCATCCTTTTCCTAGGATGCAGGGCCTACCCCCCATGGTTCCAGGTTCCCAACAATCGGTGTCACTACCATCAGCACCACAAATCCCAACCAGCCCTCATATCATGCCTGTCAGACACACCAGTGGGTTGGTTTAGCTGAAATAGGGCCACTCACCTAGGGGTCAGACAGACTGGTGGGAGGGAAGGACAGAGGAGTAGAGTGAGAGCCCTCAAAGTGTGAGGAGCTGGGAGTAGTAGCTCCCAGGGAGCTAGATTAAGGGTGGGTCACAGACAGTAGTCTGGGACCAGAGGAGTCGGGGACCGGTTGCAGGGACGTTGGACAGGGGTGTGACGGACATAGTCTTGGAGGACTGTCAGCACCAGAAAGCTCAATAACCGGACCGGTACCGAGCATGACGGGATACAGGACCCTAGGTCAGGAACGGATTCAACGTCCTGATAATTAACCTGGGAGGGAGAGTATCTTCACAAACTTCCCCTAAGAGTTCAGAGATTGAAGGCATCAGCACAATGCGGGGGACAGGGTTTTCCAGCCAAAAGCAGCCCACTGAAGTCCCAAGTGCCAGCCATCAAGAGCACAGCTACACTACACATAGTGAGTTGGGCCCTAACAGCTTCAAGCCAGAGGGCCACAAACAGACATCTAAACTGTGCACGGAGGCAGTCTCCGGATTACCAAGTGACACCGGTGGGAGCAGATACCTGGACGGGCTCCCCGCAGTGGCAGTGATACACTTTGGTTTACCTGCAAAAAATCAGCCTGGGGTTTTCCCAAGAACAAAGTTAATTTCAAAGCTGATTTTAATCAATAGATCTTAGAATAATAATAATTTATACAAGTGGATGTGTTTAAAAAATGTTCCTGGTCTGAGATAATCTTATATTCATGTCCCTGTTATGTGCTGTGTAATGGCTGTGTCTGACCGTATAGGGACATGGTCTGATCATACCACAAAAAAAACAAGAGTATACACTTAGCACAGCATGAGATCGTATCCGATTCTTTTTATTTAGGTAAAGCATTTCCCAGCCTGTATATAAAAAATATTTTACCTTATAGAAAGAATAATTTGCAATCCCATGCTGTAATGTCTCTATACTTTATTACTTTCTCTCCGGCCCAGGAGATGTGGTATCATCAGACTATGTTCCTGTATGGTGGTCAGTTAAAGGAAAAAAGTTTTGGTACCATGTTAGCCAGTTGAAAAAGGATTGATTGCTCTCAGTATTATACAATTATAATTTTGTTTCTCTCACTGAAAGCAATCATTCATCTGTGCGGTCAGACACGGCCATTACACAGTACATAGAAGGGACACATATATAAGATTATCTCAGCACAGGAATATTTTTTTTAAACATATCAAATTGTATATATTATTATTATTTTAAGATCTATTGATTAAATCGACTTTTAAATAAACTTTGTTCATGGCAAAAACCCCTTTAAGGATGGGCTGTTACTCATGGCCCCACTGCTATGTGCTTGCCCCTCAGACTAAAATTTGCCAGCCAGCACCTGATCATTAATACAGGTAATTAAGAATAGAGGAACCTAGAAGTGCCTTCAGTTATTAGGTGAAATGTTGAGAGTATAAGGTGGCCAGTGTGGGCGGAGGGGGAATAAATGCTGCCAGATATTGCGCTGTAGTAAACTTTAGCTTTGAAAAAAGTCTGAATGAATTTAAAAAATGAATCCAAGGTAAATTGTCGTGAACAAAAAAAATAATTTTCTGTTTTCCAGACCTGAAAACTACTTGGACATGTTTTGTACCAGACGCTTTGTAAAATATTGTATTCACTGTAAACAGCCTCCAGCCAGCAGTATAACCGTCTGTTGCTAAGAAACTGCCCATCCCCAAATTCATTGTTAGGCCAATTTATGCAATGTCTTACAGACGTTTTGTGGTTGTAGACATGATTCTTTTTTTTCTGGCACTGCTTTTGTTAAACATGGAAAGTTATGTAGACATATTTCATCATTTTCGAAGTCAATTCAGAATTAAGAATGTGCCTGTGCCGTGCCTGTATTCTCCGGCAGCTGTGCTTACTACAGTGGTCGCCCATTAGTTCAGGTAGACTAACCTTTAAAGCGCATTCTTCAATGCTATTGCAGTGATCTAATTGCCAGCTCTTAGCTCAATGATAGGGCAGTATTCATCCATTCAACAATGAACATCTGGTGTCCTGTCCATTTCCATTGTTATCACAAGGTGCATATTTCAGTCCTGAAATATTTGATTTTATATTCCTCGGGGTAGTTGTGTGCCGCTGTATATTATACTATGGTGCAGCTGCACCTAACATTTATGTTTTCTTCAGGTGAGAATGGCAGGTTTAAAAGAGGGGTATAATTAAATGTACTGTGAGGGCTGAGTGCTACGGGGTGGAGAAGGGGTGTGCTTAATGGTGACCATAATTAGGCAGCTGCAAAGAAGCAGTTAATGAACAAGGCAACCGCTAATAAACACATTTCTGGCTGCAGTAATTGAAGGTTTTTCAAAGTTCACATCCGCATTAACCCTTTACCGTGGTGGGAACAGAGGATGGCTTGTAGTCCTTGATTGACGTACGGTCACCTCTTCTTCAGACCTGACCACTCTCCTAACTTTAGCATCGGTAGCAATGTGTGCAATGGGGACTGCACAAAACATAACTTTCATTGATTTTCTATAGTTGTTTCAAGAGGCCAGGTGCTAAATTGTATATAATTTCCTGTTCTGGAGTGGAGGGTATTGTGGGAGAAAATTAGCACTCAAGATGGGACATCAGCCAAGAGCAGAGGCAGGAGCAAAGTCAAGGAGATTGGATCAGTGATGTGTGAGGATGCCGTTTCCGCCTCCTCGAGAGGCATGCCTGATCATTACGTTTGCAGGCCATTGCTGTCTGTAGTTACATTACATTTAGTCAAATTATTTACACATATCTAAGGCTCAAAACATTGTATGCAAGGTATTAAAACATTGGTGAAAACTTTTAGTTGAATTATTTCCACGTATCTAAGGCTCAAAACATTGTATATGAGCTATTAACACATTGGTGAAAACTTTTGGTTTTTCCCTTGAAATCTCCCACTGATATAGTAATATTTTCAGCTATACAATGCATCAAATATAGTGTGAAAGTACATTATGTAAGCCTGGGAGAATGTAGGCGTCATTTTGACAATCTTAGAGAGCCATTGTATGTGACTACCGCACGCACATCTCTTTTCTTCCCACTGAATATTTTCCATCTTACCTATTACTGTGTAATCTTTACTGAATTGCAATTACTGCACCTAATAAATGACCCAAAAACATTTTTTTTTGCTTATATTTACAAAGAATATTGAAATGAAGATGCAGCATTTTCCTAAACCCTCCTAAATATGTGTGTGATGTAGTGCAAGAGCATTAAATTACTTGCCAATTGCCCTCTTCCCTGATCTCCAGTGCCGCTCTGGTCCTCTTCTGGCTCACGTGACCTGAAAACAGACTACCCAGCTCACACAGGGGTTAATATAGAGCGGAAGTCACTTTGCTCAATGTGAGTCTTATTTTGGTCCTTTAGACTTACATTGGAAAAGGAGCACAACTCCACAAAGTGTGGAAGCTTGTCACATAGGCCAGAAGAGAACCGGAGCTGTGCTGGACACTGGGTAAGATGGCGATTGGTAAAAGTATATTAACAGACCTGCACTTCATTACTTATATATTTAAGAAGTTTTCGAAGAAATAGATGTTACTTTGACCTGTTTAAAAAAAAAATAAAATCAAGGCTAAAACTCCTTCAGGAGCTATTCATATGGTTTCACCTAACTGCAAATTTCATGTCTTGTTTTGTCTTTTTATTTTACTCTTCTTTAGTGCAGAGAATAGTCTGTGCTAGTTCATAATTCCTGAGGTTTTGTTTTTTTTTATTATTATTATTATTATTATTATTATTATTTTTATTATAGCGCCATTTATTCTATGGCCAGTTACAAGTGAAATGGGGTATAAATAATCAAACCAAGAACAACAATCATGGACAATACAAGGCACAGACTGGTACAGGAGAGAGAACCCTGCCTGCGGGGACTCCACATGGGATGGGTGAGGATACAGTAGGTGAGGGTGGAGATGGTCATGCAGAGATATAGAGGACTGAGGGTTATTGTAGATGGTAGGCTTGTCGGAAGAGGTGGGTCTCCAGATTCCTTTTGAAGGTTTTCACGGTAGGCGAGAGTCTGATCTGCTGTGGTAGAGATTTCCAGCGTATGGGGAATGCGCAGGAGAAATCTTGTATGTGATTGTGGGAAGAGGAAATGCGAGGGCAGTAGAGAAGGAGATCTTATGAAGATTAGAGGTTGAGTGGAGGTAAGTACCGGGAGACTAGGTCACAGATGTAAGGAGGAGACAGGTTGTGGATGGCTTTGTATGTCATGGTTAGTGTTTTGAACTGGAGTCTTTGAGCAGTGTGAGCCAGTGAAGGGATTGGCAGAGAGGAGAGGCCGGGGAATAGTGAGAGGACAGGTGAATTAGTGGGGCAGCACTGAATGGATAGTGCTAGTTTATTTTGCCTGAACAATATTAAAAGGATTCTCCAGTTCATAGCAAGTTAAAAGTAGTCTGTCACCCCACTACACAAATTAAACCATTTGACAGACTTCATTTAAGCTACAAAGAGCATCTCTCGCTCCGGAAGAACCATCATACCCATGATTGTAAAATGGGAAATTCCAGCAGCAGGAAGAAATCCTTATAAGACATCAAGCCTATTTTATGAACATTGAAAATCCAGAGCTGCTACGGTCCATGGCCATTCAGAGGACAAATCTGTCTGGAACGCCTAGTCTGCTAATACAGACACTTGAGTTATAATTCACATGCAGTGAACTAGATATTTTATAAGGATTCTCCTGCTGCTCGAATGTCACATTTTACATGCCAGTATTGTCAATCGAGTCAGCCATAGGAATAAAGGCTGACTGCTTATTTTGTCAGCCATCATGCCCCGATTCCTGTGTTAGCAGTGTAATTCTTAATCTCTCCTGTGGTGGCAGTGTAGGAAAATTTAATAATGGCCACTAACTTTCTGCATAGGCTACAGATAATCACATGGGATCCACTATTGGAGCACCCAGCAACTAATGTACTCTAAAAGGACCTTTCTAATTAAATAGGATTAGGCAGCATAGTCTTTAATCTGGTTGATAGCCATCTGAGTACATATAGCTGCAGTACAAGCTTTCTGGTCTGCATCCTCTATCTATACTCCTACCATAGCTGACATTTTTACTATGGTAAGAATAATCATATTCCATACTGTCACAAATCAGTAATCTACAGTTACTTAGAATGACGGCAGACATTTTTCTAGAACCTGTAAAACCCTTTTAATTTGTCAATGCTCAAATGGATATTAGTTTTCCATTAGCAAAAGGGAATCTGTCACTAGGTTTTTGCTACCAAGTCTGAAAGCAGCATAATGTAGGAAAAAAGACCCTGATTATGCTGTTGTGTTACTTACTGGGCTGCTTGCTCTACAGTATATAACCTCATCCCCACTACTGATTAGCAGCATTTTGTGTACACTGTGCATAGACAGAAAGCTTCCAAAAAGTGGGGGGGGGCAAGTGTCACGAACAGCCGGGGGAGTCACTCAGATATCCCGCAGCTGTTCACGGATTTGTCAAGAACACGACTACTCTCTAGTGCCCCCTCAGTGTCAGGTCAATTTTCGGAACTGCCGGACAATAAGTAAATGAAGCTGCTGACCTAATACTGCTCAGGAGGTCTCACAGCAAGGGTAAATGTATATATCACCGATTCCCGCTAATGGAATATATATACCTCGGTACCCTTAATGATAGCACCCCAATAATTCTATACAACAATAATTCTGCTGCCACCACCGAAACTTAGTACAGGAAGTTCGGACACCCGTTACAGATAGCATAGGGTGCTTCGGGTTGTGGATTCATAAATATAGAGCATGAGGAAAGAAACTATTACATTTTATATATTTAATCCAAAATAGAAGGCAGTGTTTATAAAAATATACAAGAATTTACAAAAGGGAACAATACAAATACAGTAGGCAGTTACATAAAATAAAAAGGAAAAAAAATGAAAGATTGCTACACCTGGTCACAGATTTTGGCTCAGATATAGGGGGAGAGGCAGCCCCTTGGAACTGGACAATCCTATGCACATCATGCATATCCTCTGGCATTGACCCAGTGTGTACTAAGACACTGGCTTTTAATAGCCTCTGTCTCACCCGCAGCCCCCACCTCTGCTGACATCATGTAAGGGAGGGGGTTTTCCCCTCTTCCAAAATTATGGAATCTTCATGGTCCTCATATCTCCGTGTGGGAGCATCCCACAAGGACGATATTACCGTCGTATTTTATTTTAGGATTTTAGCAGAAGGTGGATACCACACAAGGGGGATCTGGTATGTTCTGGGGGCCAGATATTAATTTGTGGCTCTTCTGTATGTCCTACTATTAAGCTGAAATATGTGAAATGTGCATTATAGAATTTTGAGATCAGTGGTATGCCCGCCATATCTGGTGGACATATGTATCTCGCAATATTAATACTTCCCCAACGGAGACAATACAGCTGCCCTGGCCCTTTGATCATCTAAGCTATATTCCTGCAGGAAACTTGCACTCCGCCCCTGTTTATAGAGATTGTAGTCGGAGCATCTCTGGCTACGCAGGGAGTCTTTGAAGAGCTGGGGGGAAGTGTTGTAAGGTAATTGAAAGGTACGTGTTAAATTACAAGGCAATCTTTTCCTGGCTGTTAATTTGGGTAGGGCTCTGGGGGGAGGGGGAGGGGGGAATCACCCCTGATTCAGAGACCATGAAAATATATCTGGTTATTATATTTTCATGACACCTCCCCCTTCTTGACTGCGCTATGGAGGCAGGACCTCTCGGTACTCCTCCAGGCGCAGTTCCACAGTCTCCTGCTTGGCTTAGGCCCAACAGCGTGTGCTCTGGGTTGTTCCGCGAGTTGCCCTGGCTGAACGCAGAACTGAGGTCCAGGCCCAACCTTCCTGGATCCCACGGTACCCTTTCAGTTTTGGTCTCGGAGACAGGAATCTCCGTGGGGTCACTCGATAGCTCAAGATCGGCCTCTGCTGGCAGGGCAGTCCACACCCCCTGACTAAGGGTAGCCAGAAGTGGTGTTAAGGCCCCAACTCTACAGGAGCCCTCTTGGACCTGTCGTGGGTCAGCGATTGGTTCCTTTAGCCCGTTGCAGGCTGAAGTCCCAGAAGGCAGTGCATTGCCTGCATTCTGAGTGCCCAGATGGCAGGTGACTGTAGCTACATAGCCTGTCTCCCCGGTGGATAAAGAAGACACCTTTCCATCAGCCTGACTGGCTGGGGACCACACTTTCCTGTCACCCTGACCGGTTTGGGATACAACTTTCCGATCACTCTGCCAAGCTGTGGGCAACACTGGTGCCTCATCTTGACATGTGGTGGGAGATTCTTTCCCGCCCTGCTGACAGGGGATGGGTACGTCTGTCCCATCCCTCTGACAGACAGTGGATCCAACTTTCCCATCATCTGGACAGGCGATGGGTACAAATTTCCCATCATCCTGGCCAGCTGGGGAAAAACCATCCTCACTACCTTGGTATGTTATGGGTTCTGCTTCCCCATCACATTGACAAGTAGGGAGCACAACTTTCCTATTTCCCTGGCAGGTTAGGAGGGCTGTCTGCCCCTCCCCCTGACAGGTAGTGAGCACCACCCTCTCACCCTCCATACCAGCGATGGGCACAGCTTTCCCATCATCCCGAACGGCTGTGAGAGACACTTTTGCACTACCGTGACAGGTTATGGGGTCTGCTTTTCCATCACCCTGACAGGCAGCAAACATAACTTAACCATCGTCCGGGCAAGTCATGGATACGACTGTCCCATCACCCTGTCCAGCCGGAGAAAACATTTTCCTCTCATCATATCGTACCACAGAATCAGGGCTAATCATGGAGCAGGTACCACCGGCTATGTCACAGTCCATCGTGACACTGACACAACCACCTTCCCCATGGCTGCCGTGCCTGTCTCCATCTCCCTTAGCAACGATTCTTACAGCTGTGAGGGGATCGTCAGCCACATCACCCCGCAGTGTGACATGGCTGAGTTCTCCTGTACCATGAGACGCATCACTCTGTGAGACCTCAGGGACAGTGCTATTTATGGGGCAGCTACCACCGTCCATGTCACAGTCCGTCGTGACACTGACAAGCTGCATGTGACCATATTCCTCATGGTCCCCATGCCTGCCTCCATCTACCTTAGCACGGACACTCACTACCTTGGGGAAATCCTCAGCAGCGTCACTCTGCAGCGTGACGTGGTTGAAGTTCCCCGCACAATCATCCACTTTATTTTCATGCACAACATTAATAATCACCTTCTGATCATCAATATTCGGGTCACATGACTTAACAGGGCTTACATCACAAAACTTATCAACGGCCCTTGCATCACATGACTTATTAACAACATTTGCATCACATAAATTCTCAACGGCGCTTGCATGACATGACTTATCAGATTGGGGAAGATTGTCAGGGACGTATTGTGCCACCAACCGCCCCAAATCGGTTCCCAATAAAACATTTGCTGGAAGGTCTCGGGACACCCCCACATCTTTCCATCCCCTCCCAGCACCCCAGTCCAGAGAAACTCGGGCCATTGGGAGAGATTGGCGAACACCCCCAATCCCAGTGACAGTCAGGGTCTTCCCCAGGATAGTTCACCAGGCAACACGAATTCAGGGCGGATGAGAGTTCGTTCTGCACCAGTGTCCTTGAGGCCCTCAGTGATGGTGTCGCCCATGGTAACGGGCTGCCAGTTCTCACAGGCTCGACCACCTGTCTCAACCACAAACAGGACATTGGCACTAGGCCCTCGGGCCTCAGGTGTGGGGCTCCTTCTTTGCCTCTCGGGACAGGCGAAGCTGATATGTCCTGGTTGGTCTCAGGTGTAGCACCGGCGGGTATCAGATGTAGGCCGGGTGCTAGAAGATGGGGCAGAACCTTCAGGAGGTCGGCTGGCAGGGGCAGGGTTGGTTGTAGTCATCTTACCCCCTTTCCAGCTGGCAGTGGAAGGCTTCCGTACCCCCGATGCACGGTTGGTCTCATGCATGTCGGCAACCTGGGCTACTTTCGCGGCCTCCCTGGGCTCTCGGTGCATAACAAACTGTCGAACCTTCACAGGACAAAGATGTAGGAGTTGATCCTTTACCATTAGGTCCCTTAGCTCCTCAAAGGTTGTAATAGACAGTCCTTGGATCCACTGATCAAAGGTGGTTCGGAGCCCATCACCCATATCACTTTAGCTGTCATGAGGTCCATGCTGGAGGGTCCGGAATTTTTTGCGGTACACCTCTGGAGTCAGCTGATACTTCCGTATTAGGGCCTGCTTTATGGCCTCATAGTCTCCATCTAGTGCTTGAGGGAGTGCAGCAAACACTTCCAGGGCCTTGACTCGCAGCCCTGGTGTTAGGTATCGGGCCCACTGGCCACTGGGCAACTGGTACTGACGGCAAGTCTTTTCAAATCCCCTCAGAAAAGTGTCCAAGTCCCTGTCCTTTTCCATTACAGGAAAGTGCTCAGGTCGGGGTTTGAAGCTGCTGGCATTATTGGACTCAGTTCAGTGGGGAAGAGGTCTGGTGCTGGTGTTGGAGAACCTTCAGTTCGTGGTCTCTCTGAGCTTGGGCCTCTCGCTCTGTTCTCTCAGCTCTCGCTCAGCTCTCTCAGCCTCTCGCTCGGCTCTCTCAGCCTCTTGCTGGGCCTGGTGCTAAGCAAACTCACGCTCTGCTTGGCGTTCTTGTAGCACAGACTGTAGCCACGCTCGAGAGTCACATTCTCCCAATTGCTGCAGAATCAAAGGCAAGTAAGAGTCCCTTCCACTCCGGGAGCTGGGGTTGCTGCCAGACCCCTTGGAATCAGACAGTTCTGCGGACCGTCCTGGAGCTAGATCCATGGCAAGGTCTCCGGGTGCTTCACTGGTCCCATGCTCTTGGGCTACATCGTGCTGGTCTTTGAAATGATCCTCCACCAAGGCACAGATTAGCATCTCTTTGGTCTTGTTGGACCCATCGAGGCCTCGCTCCTCACACATTTGGATCAGCACAGCGTTCTCATGCTTCTTATAAGCAGCTGCCATCCTAGCAGTCACTTGCCAAATAAAAGGTAGGATAGAAAAACAAGAGAGGGGAGGGGGTAACTGCTACACATACAGTATTGTTCCAGGTATATTTAAACACTGAGCTCGATTCTTAAAACTTTTGCAAGTTTTTAGTGAAAGGGATGATTGCTCAAACTAGATCATTAATGCTCTATATCCCACTGCTGCCACCAATTTGTCTCAAACAGCCAGGGGAGTCACTCAGATATCCTGCAGCTGTTCACGGATTTGTCAAGAACACAACGACTCTCTAGCGCCCCCTTAGTGTCAGGTCAATTTCGGAACTGCCGGACAATAAGTAAATAAGGCTGCTGAGCTAATTATGCCAAATATTGGAGGTTTCACAGCAAGGGTAAATGTATATATCACCGATTCCCGCTAATGGAATATATATATATATATATACCTCGGTACCCTTAATGATCGCACCCCAATAATTCTATACAACAATAATTCTGCTGCCACCACCGAAACTTAGTACAGGAAGTTCGGACACCCATTACAGATAGTATAAGGCCCTTCGGGTTGTAGATTCAAAAATATAGAGCAGGAGGAAAGAAACTATTAAATTTTATATATTTAATCCAAAATAGAAGGCAGTGTTTATAAAAATATACAATAATTTACAAAAGGGAACAATACAAATACAGTATGCAGTTACATAAAATAAAAAGGGAAAAAATGAAAGATTACTACACCTGGTCACAGATTATGGCTCAGATATAGGAGGAGAGGCAGCCCTTTGGAACTTGACAATCCTATGCACAGCATGCATATCCTCTGGCATTGACCCAGTGTGTATTAAGACACTGGCTTTTAATAACCTCTGTCTCACCCGCAGCCCCCACCTCTGCTGACATCGTGTAAGGGAGGGGGTTTTCCCCTCTTCCAAAATTATGGAATCTTCATGGTCCTCATATCTCCGTGTGGGAGCATCCCACGAGGACGATATTACCGTCGTATTTTATTTTAGGATTTTAGCAGAAGGTGGATACCACACAAGGGGGATCTGGTATGTTCTGGGGCCAGATATTAATTTGTGGCTCTTCCATATGTCCTACTATTAAGCTGAAATATGTGAGATGTGCGTTATGGAATTTTGAGATCAGTGGTATGCCCGCCATATCTGGGGGACATATGTATCTCGCAATATTAATACTTCCCCAACGGAGACAATATGGCTGCCCTGGCCCTTTGATCATCTAAGCTATATTCCTGCAGGAAACTTGTACTCTGCCCCTGTGTATACAGATTATAGTCGGAGGGTCTCTGGCTACGCAGGGGGTCTTTGAAGAGCTGGGGGGATGTGTTGTAAGGTAATTGAAAGGTACCTGTTAAATCCCCTAACAAGGAAATCTTTTCCTGGCTGTTAATTTGGGTAGGGCTCTGGAGGGAGGGGGGGGGAATCACCCCTGATCCAGAGACCATGAAAACATATCTGCTTATTATATTTTCATGACAGCAAGATTATACAGAGCTCATGAATATGGAAGACTACATGGCATCAGGTTTACTAATCCTCTAGTGTTAATCTCCTGCTGATAAAATGGTGATTTTTATCAATAGTACAGCAGAAAAGTAACACATCGCTGGAATTAGGGTCTAAAGGCCCCGTTACACGCAACGACGTATCTAACGATATATATCGCCGCGGTCACGGATTCTGTGACGCACATCCGGCATTGTTAGCGACGTCTTTGCATGTGACAGCAAGGAGCGACTGTTAACGATGGAAAATACTCACCAAATCGTCTATCATTGACACGTCGTTCCTTTTCAAAAAATCGTTGATTGTTGAGCACGCAGGTTGGTTGTCGTTCTCGAGGCAGCACACATCGCTACGTGTGACACCTCGGGAACGACAAACTACAGCTTACCTGCGGCCGCTGGCAATGTGGAAGGAAGGAGGTGGGCGGAATGTTACGTCCCGCTCATCTCCGCCCCTCCGCTTCTATTTGGCTGCCGCTTAGTGACACCGCTGTGACGCCGCACGAACCGCCCTCTTAGAAAGGAGGCGGTTCGCCGGTCACAGCAACGTCGCTAGGCAGGTAAGTCCGTGTGACGGCTCTTAACTATGTTGTGCGCCACGGGCAGCGATTTGCCCATGACGCACAAACGACGGGGCGGGTATGTTCGTAAGTGATATCGCTAGCGATATCGCTGCATGTAATGGGGCCTTTAGTCTCTACATTATGCTGCTCTCAGATTAGGTGGCAAAAAGCTGGTGACAGATTCTCTTTAGATCTTGCTAAGCTTGGACTGTACTTTTGGGTTGGCCTCATTCACACATTCATATTTAAATGTGAAAAAAAGGTACCAGTGTCATCAGTGTACGTTCCATGTGTCCATTTTTATCATCAGTGTGTCATCAGTGTACGGTCCATGTGGCCATTTTTATTATCTGTGTCTTGGATCACTGGTAGTTAGTTAAAGTATGTCCATTTTTGCCATCAGTGTGTCATCAGTGTATGGGCCGTGTGTCCATTTTTGTTGTCAGTGTTTTGGATCAGTGTCATTAGTGTACAGTCCTTATGCCCATTTTTACCATCAGTCATCAGGGGTTTTCATGAATGGAAAAAGAAATAAATGATAAAGCTTCTCCTATACTTTGCAATCTTAAACAAGTAAAGTGCACAGATTTCACATTGATGCTATCTGTGAGCTGTAATGTGTACGTGTATTATCTGTGGAAAAATGGAGGCAACATTTACATACAACACGAATGTGTGAATGAGGCCTTATACAAAGCCATGTCCTGCTCCCATCATTGAGCTGTGGCTGCCTGTAAGGCTCTGTGCACACGTCGAGTTTTGTCACGCTCTCCGGGTCCCCTGCTCTGCTCCCCAGCTCACCTGCCACGCTTCCCTGCTTCGCTCCCCGGCTCCTCTGTCAGGCGTCCCCCGCTCCACGGTCTCCAGCCTCCATCACCTGCGGTCCCCAGGCGGCCCGGTCCCCGCTCCCTGCGCCCGTCGGCAGCCCTGCTCCAGGCCGGCTCCCCTGCTTCCTATACACCGCTCCCTGCCCTGGCTTCTGGCACCCGGGCCTCGTGTATGCGCATTAGGGCGCGCGCGCGGTCATTGACCCTCTCTTAAAGGGCAGGGTCCACTGACAGGAAATTGAACACACAGGTACAGGGTATAAAGGGGTTTAATGTCCAAGTGGGCGGGGCCTGTTCTTCGTGTTTCCTAAGCTAGGAGTCAGGTCTCCTTGTGTCTCTGTGATATACTTACCTGTCTCTCTTCTAGAGCCGCTCCTGCCTCGCCATCCGGTCCTGCCGATTCCCGAACCCCGAACGCTGACTATCTGCCATCCCGTCAGTCCGTACCATCTCTGATCCCTGTGGTGACCCGTCCTCTCGCTCCATCGGTTCCGGACTCTGCCTGACAACATCTCGGCCTCCGAACCTGAGCTCCGTCACCCGGACTACCATCAGTGACTCCGTGGTCCCAGGGACTTCTCCATTCCACTCTTTTGCACGGACTGTCCTGCTACCCGTAGTGCTCCGGCTACCGGACCCCTTGCCTTCATTAAGGTGTTCGGCCCAGTGGATCCACCTCCTGGGTCTGCCCATCCACCTGGCCCTAACAGTAAGAACAGGCCATGGATCCCGCCCAAGCACTAGCGGCCTTGCAGGAGGAATTCACACGCCAGCGTGAGACCCAGACCCGCATGCTGAACTTCATGTCTTCTGTGGACGCCCGCCTGAACACGCTGCAAGCGTCGGTAACATCTTCGGCATCTCGAGCTTCCACTGTACAATCCACGGCCACAGCTCCCGTGGCAGCCTCCTCGGATGCTTCCAGACTTCGTTTGGCCTCACCACCCCGGTACGCTGGAGATCCCAAGACCTGCAGGGGTTTCATCAATCAATGCTCTCTCCATTTCAAGCAGCTGCCGCACTTGTTTGCCTCCGACCAAGCCAAGGTCGCGTTCATGATGTCCCATCTAGAGGGTGAGGCGCTGGCCTGGATGAACCCCTTGTGGGAGAAGAAGGATCCGGTGACCACCAACATCCAGGAGTTCCTGCAGGTGTCGCGGGCGGGGAGGAGGGTGTCAGCACACCGCGCTCACCCCTTCTGCTCGGGTCCGGCAGCTGCTCAGTGGTGGCTCGAGCTGTGGGCCGGATCCCGGGGTTTCTCGAGCGACACTCCTCGCCCGTGAGTGAAAGGGGGGTTTTGTGGTTGGGTGTGGGGATTGTGATAGTTCGTGACGCCACCCACGGTTGTGGTGATTTCACCACCGCTGCTCAATATGGGGATCCCGGGGATGGTGATGCGGAGCAGCCAGTTGTTGTGTTGCCCCTCCGTGGGTAGGGGTTGGTGATCCCGGGGCCCGGTGATGGTGAAGTAGGTGCGGGGCCTGGTGGGCGCAGGGACGCGGGGGCAGCGCTGTGCCTTGCGGCACTGTGGTACTCACTCAGCCTGAGACACGGACACAGTTTGTACGGTAAACCAAACGGCTGGTAGGACGGTCCCACAGACGGCTGCACCTGCACTCCCGGTAGGTGACGGTGATGTCCCTCTTCCTTGCACCTATGTTTGACTTGTGGTAGCGGTGGATTCCCTCCGGTTACCCGCTCCCCGACTGCAATCTGGGCCGGAGGAGCTCTACACTTTGCCCGCAGGCGCTGGCCCTGAGAAACTGGTGCCCTGGCGGTGGCGGTGTCTCTCTGCTTCAGGTTGGGCTGTTGCCTTCAATCGGGACTTGGTTGTTGGGGGATCTGCGTCCCCGTCACTGACGGATTCGGCAAATTTGGCGACTCCTAGCCTTGCCGGGGTCCGAGAGGCCCCTGCCCTGGTGCTGACTGTCCTTCGGAACACTGCTCCAGACCACCGGGCACACAGCCAACGGGGTCCTTCCAGGAACTTCCAAACGGTCCCCCTCCAGACAGTCACCGCCGTCGCTGACCTTGTTGATCTGGCCCTACACAAAGCTGGACCTTCAGGCTTTCTTTCTTTACTGTCACTTCACTTGCTTTCCTCCTTTACTACTTTCTTACTTTCACTTCTTGTTTACTCTCTCTCTTAGCTCCTCACTCCTGCTCCTCCCTGAGCTGACTCCTCGCTAGCCCTCAGCTAGACTTCAACTGCCTGATTTTCCCGCCTCCAGAGTTGTGAGCTCCTCGGTGGGCGGAGCCAACCGCCTGGCCCACCCCCTGGTGTGCATCATCAGACTCCTGGAGGAAGGCAACAAGGATTTCTGGTTAGCATAGATGTGCCTACCTGGAGTGTGGGGTGTGGTGGTGTTGTGACCCGTGTCCCCTGGGTTGCCCAGGGCGACACACAGGCATTTCGTGGCACCTTTGACGAGCCCGGACGCGCCTCCGCGTCTGCCTCATCTCTCCTCCGGCTACGTCAGGGGACTCTGACGGTGGGTCAATATGCCATCCGTTTTCGCACCTTGGCTTCGGAACTCGGGTGGAACAATGAGGCTCTAACCGCCGCCTTCTGGGAAGGCCTCTCGGGTCGTATCAAAGATGAGCTGGCTGGTCGTGACGTGCCGTCCACCCTGGATGCCCTGATTCCCCTTAGCAAAATGCAGACCGTCCGAGGGCTGCCGTCCTACACCGTTTTATTTTTCTGTAAAAGGGGTAACAAGGTTAAGAAAACATGAATAACATTTTTAATCAAAACTCTTCCCAAGACGGGAGGCACATTCACTTAAACGTTGCAACGGTTTACGGCTACGGTTTCCGCTCTCTTCCACCCAAGCAACCTGGCCCTGATGCTGCCCCTAAAACCCAGGCAGCACCCCTTGACCCACAGTCCAGCACAAGTCACCCGAGCGGGATCTGTCCTTCCCCTCCAGAGGGTGGCCACCGGTTCCTTTGGTGGCTGGGCCCTGGCCTGCTCTGCTCAGGGCCCTCCCTCCAACCTGCCTCTCCGGAGACGGTATTGCGGAAACGGTAACGGTAACCAACATATTTACAAGCCACTTAACGTTTGTGGTGCCCTGCAAGTTCACGGGCTTGTCCATGGATAGTTCCCATGCAAACTTAAACGGTCCCCACGGGGACAACGGTGCCGGCTCCTGCCGGTTCAATCACAAAAGCAGATCAGGTAACTTTTCGGTAATTTTCATTTTCTTATCATTTTCAACTTTTCAAACAAACAACAACACTCTTTCACATTTGCAGACCCCTTTTACTCATAGAACGGTCTCCCTGTACCTAAGTGTGGGTCTACCTAGGTTGGAACGGGTGGACCTTCGGGGCCCGGTGTCAGTGGTGCTAGACAGTGGGGTAGAGGGAACAATCGGTTCCTCCTCCCTGCTACAGTGTGGGGCAGGCGGAGGTGTAGGGGGGCTGGGTACAGGTTCATCCCTGGGCACTGGAACTGGTTCTGGCTCACGGTTAACCGCTTCCACTACTTCTTCATCCACGGGTTGTGGGAACAGTATCACTGGAAGAATCACCGCGCCGTTCTGTGTAGGCCAGTTTGCTGGGAAGTCACCCATTACCGTGTGGATTACGTCTGCTGCTTTCTCCCCTGGTGGAGGAACCGGTACTTCAGCCTCTGTCTTTAACGCTGGGGGGCATTTTTTTAGATGGTCCCGAGAAACTGTGGCTAGGGTGCCCCCTTGGTCACGACTGATCTGGTAGGTCTTCCCATCTCCCCATTCTGTGGGTTGTATGACGTAAGGGACTTGCTCCCACTGATCATCCAGCTTGTTGGCCTTTCTCTTCCGTTTCAGCACCACATCTCCTGGCTGGAAAGGACCTGCGGGCGCCTTCTGATTGAACCGGTGCTCCTGCTGCTCTCGACTTCGACTGAGGTTTTTCTCCACATACTCCTGGATTTGCCGGTACTGTGCCCTCCTTTGACTTTCCCACTCCGCCGTTGAAGGAAGTGCTTCCGGGGCTTCCAACCCCATCTCCAGATCCACCGGCAGGCGGCCAGGCCGAGCCCTCATCAGATACGCTGGGGTGCACTTCGTCGAGCTAGATTTTTATTGTACATGTCGACCAAGTCAGGTAGCTTTTCCGGCCACATGTTCCGTTCTTCCAGCGGTAGCGTTTTGAGGAGCCCCAGGACCAAGTGGTTCATTTTCTCGCACATGCCGTTAGTTTGGGCGTGGTACGGAGTGGTCCGGATCTTCTTGCAGCCGTACAACTGGCAGAATTCGTGAAACACCTCTGCTTCAAAAGCCGGGCCTTGGTCAGTCAGCACTTTCTCGGGGTACCCATGGGGTCGGCAGAAATAAGCCTGGAACGCTCGAGCAGCGGTTCGACCAGTTAGGTCCTTAACGGGGACTACCACCATAAACCTTGAGTAGTGGTCTACCATGGTCAATGCGTAGGTGTACCCACTTTGGCTAGGGGTGAGCTTGACATGGTCC
Organism: Anomaloglossus baeobatrachus; assembly: GCF_048569485.1. Classification (NCBI taxonomy): domain Eukaryota; kingdom Metazoa; phylum Chordata; class Amphibia; order Anura; family Aromobatidae; genus Anomaloglossus; species Anomaloglossus baeobatrachus. The sequence goes on along the minus strand of NC_134356.1, from coordinate 531,389,354 downwards.
AGGGCGACCAGCTCCAACGGCTGATGGGTGACTATGGGATGTAACGGTGCCCTCTGGCTAGTCTCGTCCTTTCTCCTCAGTGTACAAGGACCACACTCTCGACACCAGGCTTCCACCGATTCACGCATCCCACTCCAATAGAACCGCTCCCTCAACAGCATCTCCAGCTTCTTCCACCCGAAGTGGCCAGCACCATCATGGTATGCCCGCAGGACAGTAGCGACCTCAGCTTGAGGAACGATCAACTGACATATTTTCTCATGGGTCTTCGGGTTGATCAGCTCACGGTACAGCCTCCCTTGGTGCAGGTAAAGCCGTTTTCGTTCTTTCCACAAGCGTTGGGCTTTGGCTGGAGCGGCAGGGTCTACCCCCATAGCACCTTGTTCCACCAGAGTCTTGACAAGGCGGACAGCCGGCGCTTGGTCCTGGGCGTCCTGCCACTCTTGACTGGGCCGCGGGTCCAGATCTACCCTCTGCTGGCATATTTGCACCCTCTCAGTAGGCGGCTGGTGAAACGCAGGCAACTCGATCTCCTCGAGGTCGTCATCCTCGCACCCCTCTTCTGACAAATGGGGCATCCGGGAGAGTGCATCAGCATTTATGTTAACACGACCAGCTCGGTACTTTATGGTGAAATCATAGTTGGCTAGCCGGGCTACCCACCGCTGCTCCAGCGTGCCCAACTTGGCCGTGTTTAGGTGGGTCAGCGGATTGTTGTCCGTAAACGCGGTGAAGGTTGCTGCCGCCAAGTAGTGGCGGAACCGCTCCGTGATAGCCCATACCAACGCCAATAGCTCGAGCTTGAAGGAGCTATAATTCTCGGGGTTCCTTTCAGTCGGCCGGAGTTTTCGGCTAGCGTAGGCAATCACCCTCTCCTTTCCATCCTGGACCTGGGATAGGACCGCTCCTAGCCCCACGTTACTGGCGTCCGTGTGGAGGATGAACGGGCGCCCATAGTCAGGGTGCGCCAGGACCTCTTCTCCGGTCAAGGCCGCCTTCAACTGGCAAAAGGACTCCTCATGCTCGTCCTCCCACGACAGTGGGGCTCCAAAGGGTCTACCACCTTTGGTCTGTCCCACGAGGAGATCTTGCATGGGGGCAGCCATCTTCGTGTACCCCTTTATAAAGCGCCGATAGTACCCCACCAGACCCAGAAACTGCCTTACTTCCCTCACTGTAGTTGGTCTCGGCCAGCTCTGGATGGCAGTAATCTTCTCAGGGTCGGGGGCGACACCATCCGCACTCACCACATGCCCTAGATACTGAACCCTGGGTTTCAGCAGGTGGCATTTTGAGGGCTTCAACTTCATCCCGTACTTGGCAAGGGACGCATACACCTCGGCCAGGTGCTCCAGATGGGCTTCATACGTCTGGGAATAAACAATCACATCATCCAAATACAGCAGGACGGTCTCGAAATTTAAATGTCCCAGACAGCACTCCATCAACCGTTGGAAGGTCCCGGGGGCATTGCACAGCCCAAACGGCATGCTATTGAATTCACAGAGCCCCATCGGGGTGGTGAAGGCGGTCTTCTCCCGGTCCTCGGGGGCCACGGCCACTTGCCAGTATCCGCTGGTGAGGTCAAGGGTCGAGAAGTAGTTTGCAGTTCTCAGTGCAGCCAAAGACTCTTCAATACGAGGTAAGGGATAGGCATCTTTATGGGTTATCTGGTTGATCTTCCGGTAGTCCACACACATCCGCATGGTACCATCCTTCTTCTTGACCAGTACCAACGGAGCGGCCCAGGGACTACAGCTGTCCCGAATAACCCCTGCCTCCTTCATATTCCTCAACATATCTTTGGCACACTGGTAATGTGCAGGGGGAATAGGTCTATACCTCTCTTTGATAGGGGGATGTTCACCTGTGGGAATGTGGTGTTGGACCCCCTTGATCTGCCCAAAGTCTAGGGGGTGCTTACTGAAAACCTGTTCGTACTCCTGCACCACCCTGTGTACCCCGGCCCTGTGATGTGTAGGGGTATCATCAGTGCCTACATGTAGCTGTTGGTGCCACTCCTTTGTGTCCCCCTGGGGTGGGGAAGTGCTGGGGGTAGGTGGGAGTGTGGATGGACTGGCTTCATGGATAGTGTGAGGGTCCAGGGTGAGCAGCTTGGCAATGGTGGCATACCGGGGGAGCCTGACTTCTTCCTCCCCACAGTTCAACACTCTAACGGGCACTCTCCCTTTCTTCACATCTACCACCCCTCGGGCGACCACTACAGTGGGCCAGTGCTCGGAGGGCATGGGCTCCATCATCGCAGGGTAGTCACGCCCCTGAGGCCCTACTGCTGCCCTACACCAGATCATCATCTCACTCCTAGGGGGCACAGTCAATGGAGCAACATCCATCACTCTCACTCCACCAATCTCCCCTCCTGTTGAGCTTACATGCTGGCGGTACATCAGGGCGCGGATCTCACGCTGCACAGCCCTCTGCCGGCTCCCTGCCGCTGTGGCGGCTAGCTGTTGCAATAGGTTCAACACATCAGCCATGCAGTGTTCCATCACATTGGTTCCCAGCACTATTTTCGGGTTATGATCACTGGGTTCATTCAAGATCACAATCATACCCTGGTGTTGCAGTTCAGCTTGCCCCACTGTCATAGCCACTTGTTTATACCCCACCTGGGTCAATGGAAGTCCATTAGCGGCAATCAAATTTATACTATTGTCTGGAGGCGCCAGCTCGCCTGTGGCCCAATACTGCTGATACAACGTGTACGGTATGGTAGTTACCTGTGATCCAGTGTCCAAGAGAGCCATCACTGGTATGCCGTCCACAGCCACGGGGATGATAGGGCGGGCCCCGATATATCGGTCTCGCCAGTCCGGGGGGCCACGGTGTTCTACTCCTGAGGTTTGGCCCGGGGCCCCAGGGGTTGCTCGTTTAACGGGCACTGTCGGAAGTAATGGCCCGGCTTACGGCACTTGTAGCAGATTGGGGGTCTGCTCCGTGGGTTGTTAGCACTTCTCCGCTGCATCCAGGGAACATCCTCAGGACTGTCAGCAAGCTGTATCTGTGCTGGAGGCTGAGATCTGGTCAGAGGTTGCAGTGCAGCAAGGATTTTGGCAAGGTCTCTGTCCATGCGACGGACCTGGGCTGCCAGTTCTTCCACTGTGCTGCTCGGGGCTGCAGGTATTGGAGAGGTTGGTTTGGCTGAGGCCGCCACAACGGGAGCCGTCTCAACGGGCCACGGGGCGGGTTCCAGAACTTCGGCAGCTGGGGGCTGTAGTGCTTTAATGGCCCGCTCCTTTAACACAGCAAAGCCCACATCAGGGTGTTCCAGGGCCCACAGCCGGAGTTGTTTACGATCCTCAGGGGACCTCATCCCCTGCGCAAATTGCTCCACTAACATCTTGTGCTATCCGCCTCATTAATAGAGTTCACCCGCTTCAGCGTGCGGAGGGCGGTCTGCAGACGTAGAGCATAGTCCCGAATGCTATCCCCAGCTCGTTGCCGGCACTGGTAAAACTGCATCCTCAGCTCAGCTTCAGTCCGGGTCTCGAAGGCAGTCTGCAGCTTCTCGAAGATGGCGGCTACAGAGAGCCGGTCCCCCTCGGCCCAGGTCTCCGCTTCCTGCTCCGCCGCACCGGTTAACTGGCCTAGCACTATCGCTGCACGTTGCTTATCAGTCAGGGGGTACAGCTCTAGCAACGGGTTAAGCTTTTTCCGGAAGGCCTGTAGGGCATCCGGTTTCCCGTCATACCGCGGTAGCCAGGCAGCTCCAGCTGCATAGGGCAAGGAAAACGGCATGACCTGAGCAAGCGCGGGGGCCGCGGCACCTCCCGCCGGTACGGCCGGGACCTGGGCAGGCCCATTCCCATCCGCGGGTGCCGCTGCGGCTGCAACCACCGCTCCTCCAGCGGCTCCGTCGGGCGCAGACATCTTGTTTCCGTCCCCCTTAGCTCTTTCCGGCCCCTCCTCTCTCGGGGCGGAGTTTTGGCCTTCGCGCCTCTACTGCTCGAGAAGACGCTCGAGCGGGAACTTTTCGCGCCAAAGATGGCGGCTTCTGAAATTTTCCTGCCGGATGCCTCCGGCGGTAACAAGGCGCACCTCTACCTGACGGCAGAGCGGTATGATCCTGTTCGTGACGCCAAGTTGTCGCGGGCGGGGAGGAGGGTGTCAGCACACTGCGCTCACCCCTTCTGCTCGGGTCCGGCAGCTGCTCAGTGGTGGCTCGAGCTGTGGGCCAGATCCCGGGGTTTCTCGAGCGACACTCCTCGCCCGTGAGTGAAAGGGGGGTTTTGTGGTTGGGTGTGGGGATTGTGATAGTTCGTGACGCCACCCACGGTTGTGGTGATTTCACCACCGCTGCTCAATATGGGGATCCCGGGGATGGTGATGCGGAGCAGCCAGTTGTTGTGTTGCCCCTCCGTGGGTAGGGGTTGGTGATCCCGGGGCCCGGTGATGGTGAAGTAGGTGCGGGGCCTGGTGGGCGCAGGGACGCGGAGGCAGCGCTGTGCCTTGCGGCACTGTGGTACTCACTCAGCCTGAGACACGGACACAGTTTGTACGGTAAACCAAACGGCTGGTAGGACGGTCCCACAGACAGCTGCACCTGCACTCCCGGTAGGTGACGGTGATGTCCCTCTTCCTTGCACCTATGTTTGACTTGTGGTAGCGGTGGATTCCCTCCGGTTACCCGCTCCCCGACTGCAATCTGGGCCGGAGGAGCTCTACACTTTGCCCGCAGGCGCTGGCCCTGAGAAACTGGTGCCCTGGCGGTGGCGGTGTCTCTCTGCTTCAGGTTGGGCTGTTGCCTTCAATCGGGACTTGGTTGTTGGGGGATCTGCGTCCCCGTCACTGACGGATTCGGCAAATTTGGCGACTCCTAGCCTTGCCGGGGTCCGAGAGGCCCCTGCCCTGGTGCTGACTGTCCTTCGGAACACTGCTCCAGACCACCGGGCACACAGCCAACGGGGTCCTTCCAGGAACTTCCAAACGGTCCCCCTCCAGACAGTCACCGCCGTCGCTGACCTTGTTGATCTGGCCCTACACAAAGCTGGACCTTCAGGCTTTCTTTCTTTACTGTCACTTCACTTGCTTTCCTCCTTTACTACTTTCTTACTTTCACTTCTTGTTTACTCTCTCTCTTAGCTCCTCACTCCTGCTCCTCCCTGAGCTGACTCCTCGCTAGCCCTCAGCTAGACTTCAACTGCCTGATTTTCCCGCCTCCAGAGTTGTGAGCTCCTCGGTGGGCGGAGCCAACCGCCTGGCCCACCCCCTGGTGTGCATCATCAGACTCCTGGAGGAAGGCAACAAGGATTTCTGGTTAGCATAGATGTGCCTACCTGGAGTGTGGGGTGTGGTGGTGTTGTGACCCGTGTCCCCTGGGTTGCCCAGGGCGACACACAGGCATTTCGTGGCACCTTTGACGAGCCCGGACGCGCCTCCGCGTCTGCCTCATCTCTCCTCCGGCTACGTCAGGGGACTCTGACGGTGGGTCAATATGCCATCCGTTTTCGCACCTTGGCTTCGGAACTCGGGTGGAACAATGAGGCTCTAACCGCCGCCTTCTGGGAAGGCCTCTCGGGTCGTATCAAAGATGAGCTGGCTGGTCGTGACGTGCCGTCCACCCTGGATGCCCTGATTGCCCTAGCGACTCGAGTGGATCTTCGTTTTCAGGAACGATCCAAAGAGGTGTCCCGTGAGAGACGTCCGATACGGCATTCCTCTCCTCCGCAGAAGCCCGCCGTACTTCAGTCAACGTCATCTGGTGTCTCCGTCCACGAGCCCATGCAGATCGACCGTTTGCGGCAGTCTGAACAACGCCGAGCAGAACGGCTCGCCAAGGGCCTCTGCTTCTACTGCGGAGAGGGCACACACCTTCTACGCTCCTGTCCAGAGAGGCCGGGAAACTCCAAAGCCTAGGGTTGGTAGGAGAGGCCACCCTAGGTGCTGAGATTCTCTCAGACCCGGTTACGTGGACTGTTCAAGTGACAACGGGAGAGACGCGGTTCACGGCCGAGGCGTACCTCGATTCCGGGGCAGCAGGCAATTTCATCCAGCAGGCCACGGTGGACAAGTACCAGGTGCCTGTTACTCCACTCGACAAACCCCTAGTGATTGCCTCTGTGGATGGGAGACCCCTCTCTGACACCATCTCATGGATCACCAAGCCGGTGGAACTGCGTATCGGTGCCCTGCACACCAAGAACATCGCTCTCTATGTCCTCCCACACATGTCCCATCCAATCCTGCTGGGACTCCCCTGGTTACGGACACACGAACCCTCAGTCAGCTGGGGTACTGCTGAAATCACCCGATGGGGCTCCTCTTGCCACGAGAACTGTCTGAAGACTATTCAACCCATCCGACAACCTCCGGTTCCAGAGTCCCTACCGGGACTGCCCTCGGCCTATTGGTCCTTCGCGGACGTCTTTGATAAAAAGGAGTCAGAGGTACTGCCGCCACATCGTCCTTACGATTGTGCCATCGACCTGCTCCCGGGAACTACACCACCTCGAGGACGGATATATCCGCTGTCTCCTGCCGAAACAAGGGCCATGTCTACCTACATCACAGAGAACCTGGCAAGGGGATTCATTCGGAGATCCTCCTCTCCTGCTGGAGCAGGCTTCTTCTTCGTTAAGAAGAAAGAGGGCGACCTACGCCCATGCATTGACTACCGGGGATTGAACCAAATCACGTGAAAAATAAATACCCCCTGCCGCTCATCCCCGAATTGTTTGATCGGCTTAGAGGACCTCGTGTGTTTACCAAGTTGGATCTTCGGGGTGCCTACAACCTGGTCCGCATCCGCTCTGGGGACGAATGGAAGACCGCGTTCAATACTCGCGATGGGCACTATGAATACTGTGTGATGCCCTTCGGCCTGTGTAACGCACCAGCAGTCTTTCAGGAATTGGTGAACGACGTGTTCCGGGACCTTCTCTACATCTGTGTGGTGGTGTATCTTGATGACATCCTGGTCTTTTCTCCGGACCTCCAGACCCACAGAGAGAACGTGCAGCTGGTACTACAAAGACTGAGGGAAAATCGTCTGTACGCCAAGTACGAGAAGTGTGTCTTCGAGCAGTCTTCTCTTCCCTTCCTGGGTTACGTAATCTCCGATACCGGACTGCAGATGGATCCGGAGAAGGTCTCTTCCATTCTCAACTGGCCCCCTCCTTCTGGACTGAAGGCAATCCAACGCTTTCTGGGATTCGCAAACTATTACCGTCAGTTCATCCCTCACTTCTCGGCTCTGACTGCACCTCTCTCCACCTTGACCAAGAAGGGGGCTAATCCAAAGGACTGGTCACCTGCGGCCGACGCCGCGTTTGGCTCTCTGAAGCGGGCATTTGCTTCCTCCCCTGTGCTCCACCGTCCGGAGTTAAACCGACAGTTCACCTTGGAGGTGGATGCCTCCTCCTCAGGAGCCGGAGCAGTGCTCATGCAGAAGTCCTCCTCCGGGAAGATGGTGACCTGCGGTTTCTTCTCCAAGAGCTTCTCAGCGCCTGAACGCAACTACACCATCGGTGACCGAGAGCTATTGGCAGTCAAACTGGCTCTGGAGGAATGACGCTACCTTCTGGAAGGAGCAGTGTACCCCGTGATCATTTACACGGACCACAAGAACCTGGAATACCTGCGGTCCGCTCAGCGACTGAACCCACAGCAAGCCAGGTGGTCCTTGTTCTTTGCCAGGTTCGATTTCCAGCTCCATTTCCGACCTGCGGACAAGAATGTACGCGCAGATGCCTTGTCCAGGTCATTCATGCCCATGGAGCAGGAGGAGGAGACATCCCAGCCCATCATCTGCCCTAGTAAAATCATTCCGGTGGCCCCTGTCACCCTGGCCCAAATACCGCCCGGGAAGACCTATGTCTCTGAGACTGACAGGCAAAAAGTGTTGCACTGGGGCCATGCCTCGAAAACAGCCGGCCATGCTGGTCAGAAAAGAACATGGAGTACGATTGTACGTCATTACTGGTGGCCATCCCTTCGTACTGACGTCGCTTCTTTTGTCTCAGCCTGCTCCTCTTGTGCCAGGAAGAAGACGCCCAAACATCTGCCATATGGCCGTCTTCTGCCTCTGCCTATACCCTCAGTTCCGTGGCAACACATTGCAATGGACTTCATTACGGACTTGCCCCTGTCCTCCGGACACACAGTCATATGGGTCGTGGTGGATCGGTTCTCCAAAATGGCTCATTTCGTCCCTATGGCTGGACTGCCCTCAGTCCAGGAACTCGCTGACGCCTACATACAGCACATCTTCCGGTTGCATGGCGTTCCATCACACATTGTGTCCGACAGAGGAACTCAGTTCACCTCCCGCTTCTGGAGGGCTCTCTGCAAACATCTGGGAGTGACTGGACTTTTCTTCAGCCTACCATCCTCAGTCGAATGGCCAAGTGGAACGAGTCAATCAGATCTTGACCTCCTTCTTACGTCACTACGTCAACGCCCATCATGACGACTGGTCCACGCTTCTTCCTTGGGCTGAATTCTCCCATAACCACCACGTCAGTGAGTCCTTCTCCAGCTCTCCCTTCCATGTCGTTTACGGACTTCAGCCTTCCGTCCCATTACCTGTATCCTCTTCCTCGGATGTCCCTGCTGCTGATGCTGTAGCCCGTGACTTTGCAACAATTTGGGACTCTGTCAAGGCGTCCCTTGGACGTGCTTCCCTGCGGATGAAGAGACACGCAGACAAGAGGCGTTTGGATCCTCCGTGTTTCTCTCCAGGAGATCTCGTCTGGCTTGCTTCCAAGTACGTCCGATTGAAGCTACCATCATACAAGCTGGGTCCTCGCTACATCGGGCCGATCAAAGTCCTCAGCAAAATAAACGAGGTCTCCTACAAGCTGCAGCTTCCGGCCACGATGAGAATACCCAACTCCTTCCACGTCTCCCTGCTCAAGCCGGTTGTCCTTGGCCCCTTCTCCGCTGCTGCCAGTTCGGCTCCTCCTCCTATCGCTGATGATGACATCTATGCGGTAAGGGATATTGTGGCCATGAAAACTGTACGGGGCCGACAGTTCTTCCTGGTGTACTGGGCAGGGTATGGTCCTGAGGATAGGTCCTAGGAAACCCCGGGAGAATGTGGGTACTCCCCTGATACGTGCCTTCCTGTCCCGGTTGCAGGGAGGGGGGCGTGGGGGGGGGGGGTACTGTCACGCTCTCCGGGTCCCCTGCTCTGCTCCCCAGCTCACCTGCCACGCTCCCTGGCTTCCCTGCTTCGCTCCCTGGCTCCTCTGTCAGGCGTCCCCCGCTCCACGGTCTCCAGCCTCCATCACCTGCGGTCCCCAGGCGGCCCAGTCCCCGCTCCCGGCGCCCGTCGGCAGCCCTGCTCCAGGCCGGCTCCCCTGCTTCCTATACACCGCTCCCTGCCCTGGCTTCTGGCACCCGGGCCTCGCGCATGCGCATTAGGGCGCGCGCGCGGTCATTGACCCTCTCTTAAAGGGCCAGCGTCCACTGACAGGAAATTGAACACACAGGTACAGGGTATAAAGGGGTTTAATGTCCAAGTGGGCGGGGCCTGTTCTTCGTGTTTCCTAAGCTAGGAGTCAGGTCTCCTTGTGTCTCTGTGATATACTTACCTGTCTCTCTTCTAGAGCCGCTCCTGCCTCGCCATCCGGTCCTGCCGATTTCCGAACCCCGAACGCTGACTATCTGCCATCCCGTCAGTCCGTACCATCTCTGATCCCTGTGGTGACCCGTCCTCTCGCTCCATCGGTTCCGGACTCTGCCTGACAACATCTCGGCCTCCGAACCTGAGCTCCGTCACCCGGACTACCATCAGTGACTCCGTGGTCCCAGGGACTTCTCCATTCCACTCTTTTGCACGGACTGTCCTGCTACCCGTAGTGCTCCGGCTACCGGACCCCTTGCCTTCATTAAGGTGTTCGGCCCAGTGGATCCACCTCCTGGGTCTGCCCGTCCACCTGGCCCTAACAAGTATATGCAGCAGATTTTTCTGTGGCAAAAAAACAGTGTTGGAAGGCAAAACGTTGCGTAAAATAAGTGAGTTTTTAAAGCGTTTTTACTTGCATTTTTTCCCCATTTATTTGAATGGGTGAAAAATATGGCAAAAATAATGAAAAATTAACATGCTGCAAATTTGAAAATGAAAAAACTGTTGTGCATGTGCATAAGATTTCAGGTATTTCATTCACGTGTACTTCACTGGTACTGTAAAGTACAGTATTTTTTACCCTTGACAAATGTGCTGAAAAACAAAATGCGTCAAAAAAGCTGGGTGTGAATAAACTCTAATAATAATCTATAATACAACTGAATGGAATTGGAGCCTCCCTGCTGTATCCTGTCTGCAGGAATGATCATTAAAGGGATTTTCCCACAAGCAAAGTTAATTTTAAAGTTTATTTTAATCAATAGATCTTGGAATAATAATAATTTCCACAATTGAATGTGTTTAAAAAAATGTTCCTGTGCTGAGATACTCTTATATATGTGTCCCTGCTATGTACTGTGTAATGGCCGTGTCTGACCGTACAGGGACATGGTCTGATCATGCCACTGCTCCTGGGCAAGGGAGGACACAAAAGAGTATAAAGACATTACAGCAAGGGATCATAGATGATTCTTTTTGTGAGGTAAAACATTTCTGTCTGGTTTTTAAAAAATGTTTTACCTCAAAGAAAGAGATATTTTCAATACTGTGTAATAATGTCTGTATACTTTTTCACTGTCTCACCATCGGCCTAATGTTTCTTTCAATCATTCATTTTTAGGTTTAGTGATTTTTTTTTAAGGCTGTGTGCGCACTTTGCGTTGTGTTAGTTGCAGTTCTAAACGCCTCATCTGCAGAAATGGTCTTTGTCAAATTTGGTTTTGACCACAAAAACACTATAAATATGCTTGTGTTTTTACCGTGTTTTTACCGCATTTTACCTGCTTTTTCATTCCTTAAAGTCAGATGCGTTTTGATTACAAATACACTATTAAACAAAGTTTAAACATTCAAACACTATGAAAAAAACCGGAAAAAATTATAACAAATATCATGAGTAAAATCATTCACAAAATAACTAATTTTATTAAAATTATAACTGTGTTCTAATATTTATGCATAAATAAACGTAAAATTATGGATTTTCATAAATTTAATTGTCGGACCATGTGTGTGTGTAAAGGGACGTATCATGCCCTTATTATAAAGTAAAAAACGCATGCGTTTATTTAGTTAAAAAAGCATGTAAAGCGCTAGGATTTTGATGTAGGAGGCGTTTTGAAAGTTCTCATTGACTCTAATGTTAGCAAAACGCTGCCAAAATGGCAAAAACAATTGACGTGTTGCTTCTTTAAACGCTGAGTTTTTGCCAAATTTTCTGCAACTAAAACGCTGTGTTTTTAACAGCATTGTGCGCACAAGAAAGCCCAATTTCCCATAGACTTTGCTTGAAAATCAAAACGCATGCATTTTGGCATTAAAACGCTGCAGAAAAGCAGGTAAAAAAGCAAAGTGCTCACATAGCCTTAGACCATATTCAAAGTGCAGTAGTTATGCAGAATCCAAATATTGTGACCATAGGAAACTATAGAACTGTAATGAACCTCTCAGAGAATCCATTAGGACATTATTTTGCCATGTTTAAACTTCCTCACAGAGGTAGGACTTACAGTGCACTCAGTGCTGTATATATATATATATATATATATATACACAGTGCCTACAAGTAGTATTCAACCCCCTGCAGATTTAGCGGAATTAACTTGGCATTGTGACATTTGGACTGTAGATCAGCCTGGAAGTGTGAAATGCACTGCAGCAAAAAAGAATGTTATTTCTTTTTTTAAATTGTGAAAAGTTTATTCAGAGGGTCATTTATTATTCAACCCCTCAAACCACCAGAATTCTGTTTGGTTCCCCTAAAGTATTAAGAAGTATTTCAGGCACAAAGAACAATGAGCTTCACATGTTTGGATTAATTATCTCTTTTTCCAGCCTTTTCTGACTAATTAAGACCCTCCCCAAACTTGTGAACAGCACTCATACTTGGTCAACATGGGAAAGACAAAGGAGCATTCCAAGGCCATCAGAGACAAGATCGTGGAGGGTCACAAGGCTGGCAAGGGGTACAAAACCCTTTGCAAGGAGTTGGGCCTACCTGTCTCCACTGTTGGGAGCATCATCCGGAAGTGGAAGGCTTATGGAACTACTGTTAGCCTTCCACGGCCTGGACAGCCTTTGAAAGTTTCCACCCGTGCCGAGGCCAGGCTTGTCCGAAGAGTCAAGGCTAACCCAAGGACAACAAGGAAGGAGCTCCGGGAAGATCTCATGGCAGTGGGGACATTGGTTTCAATCAATACCATAAGTAACGTACTCCACCGCAATGGTCTCCGTTCCAGACGAGCCCGTAAGGTACCTTTACTTTCAAAGCGTCATGTCAAGGCTCGTCTACAGTTTGCTCATGATCACTTAGAGGACTCTGAGAAAGACTGGTTCAAGGTTCTCTAGTCTGATGAGACCAAGATCGAGATCTTTGGTGCCAACCACACACGTGACGTTAAGAGACTGGATGGCACTGCATATGACCCCAAGAATACCATCCCTACAGTCAAGCATGGTGGTGGCAGCATCATGCTGTGGGGCTGTTTCTAAGCCAAGGGGCCTGGCCATCTGGTCCGCATCCTTGGGAAGATGGATAGCACGGCCTACCTGGAGATTTTGGCCAAGAACCTCCGCTCCTCCATCAAGGATCTTAAGATGGGTCGTCATTTCATCTTCCAACAAGACAACGACCCAAAGCACACAGCCAAGAAAACCAAGGCCTGGTTCAAGAGGGAAAAAATCAAGGTGTTGCAGTGGCCTAGTCAGTCTCCTGACCTTAACCCAATTGAAAACTTGTGGAAGGAGCTCAAGATTAAAGTCCACATGAGACACCCAAAGAACCTAGATAACTTGAAGAAGATCTGCATGGAGGAGTGGGCCAAGATAACTCCAGAGACCTGTGCCGGCCTGATCAGGTCTTATAAAAGACGATTATTAGCTGTAATTGCAAACAAGGGTTATTCCACAAAATATTAAACCTAGAGGTTGAATAATAATTGACCCACACTTTTATGTTTAAAATTTATTAAACTTTAACTGAGCAACATAACTTGTTGGTTTGTAAGATTTATGCATCTGTTAATAAATCCTGCTCTTGTTTGAAGTTTGCAGGCTCTAACTTATTTGCATCTTATCAAACCTGCTAAATCTGCAGGGGGTTGAATACTACTTGTAGGCACTGTATATATATAAAGTTTGGACACACCTCCTCATTCAAAGAGCCTTCTTTATTTTCATGACTCTAAAAATTGTAGATTGACATTGAAGGCATCAAAATTATGAATTAACACATGTGGAATGAAATACTTAAAAAAGTGTGAAACAACTGAAAATATGTCTTATATTCTAGGTTCTTCAAAGTAGCCACCTTTTGCTTTTATTACTACTTTGCACACTCTGGAATTCTCTTGATGAGCTTCAAGAAGTAGTCACCGGAAATGGTTTTCCAACAGTCTTGAAGGAGTTCCCAGAGATGCTTAGCACTTGTTGGCCCTTTTGCCTTCACTCTGCGGTCCAGCTCACCCCAAACCATTTCGATTGGTTTCAGGTCTGGTGACTGTGGAGACCAGGTCATCTGGCGTAGCACCCCATCACTCTCCTTCTTAGTCAAATAGCCCTTACACAGCCTGGAGGTGTGTATGGGGTCAATGTCCTGTTGAAAAATAAATTATAGTCCAACTAAACGCAAACTGGATGGAATAGCATGCCGCTGCAAGATGCTGTGGTAGCCATGCTGGTTCTGTATGCCTTCAATTTTGAATAAATCCCCAACAGTGTCAGTAGCAAAGCACCCCACACCATCACACCTCCTCCATGCTTCACGGTGGGAACCAGGCATCTAGAGTCCATCCGTTCACCTTTTCTGCAAAGACAAGGTGGTTGGATCCAAAGATCTCAAATTTGGACTCATCAGACCAAAGCACAGATTTCCACTGGTCTAATGTCCATTCCTTGTGTTCTATAGCCCAAAGAAGTCTCTTCTGCTTGTTGTCTGTCCTTAGCAGTGGTTTCCTAGCAGCTATTTTACCATGAAGGCCTGCTGCACAAAGTCTCCTCTTAATAGTTGTTCTAAAGATGAGAAGGTGTGTCCAAACTTTTAGTCTGTACTGCATATATAAACAGATATATGTAGAGATAGATATATATATATAATTTTATGGATATATATATATATATATATATATATATATATATATTACAGTGCTGGCTAAAAGTATTGGCACCCCTGCATGGTATTATTATCTTCATTTAATTTGTCTTCAATGAAAAAAAAAAAATTGTCATAAAGCCAAATTGGATATAATTCCACGCCAAACATAAAAAAGGGCGTGGACAAAAGTATTGGCACTGTTTGAAAAATCATGTGATGCTTCTCTAATTTGCGTAATTAACAGCACCTGTAACTTATCTGTGGCACCTAACAGGTGTTTGCAATAAATAAATCACACTTGCAGCCAGTTGACATGGATTAAGGTTGACTCAACCTCTGTCCTGTGTCCTTGTGTCGCGGGCGGGGAGGAGGGTGTCAGCACCGCGCTCACCCCTCTGCTCGGGTCCGGCTGCTGCTGCTCAGTGGTGGCTCGAGCGGTGGGCCGGATCCCGGGGGTTCTCGAGCGGCGCTCCTCGCCCGTGAGTGAAAGGGGATTGGGTTATTGGGATGTTGTCTATTGTCCGTGACGCCACCCACGGTTGTGGTGATTTGTTAGCACCACCGCTGCTCGGTGTGGGGGATCCCGGGAGTGATGGTGTGAAGCAGCAAGTTGTTGTGTTGCCCCTCCGTGGGTAGGGGTTGGTGATCCCGGGGCCCAGTGATGAGGTGGGAGATGCAGGGCTTGGTGGGCGCAGGGACGCGGGGGCAGCGCTGTGCCTTGCGGCACTGTGGTACTCACTCAGCCTGAGACGTTGACACAGTTCTCGGTAAAACACATGGCTGGAAAGACGGTTCCCACGGACGGCTGCACTTGCTTTCCCCAGTAGGTGACGGTGATGTCCCTTTTCCTGCACCTAATGTTGTTGATGGTCTCGATGGGTTCCCACCGGTAACCCGCTCCCCGGCTTCAAGCTGGACCGGAGGAGCTCTACTCTTTGCCCGCAGGCGCTGGCCCTTAGAAACTGGTGCCCTGGCGGTGGCGGTGTCTCTACTGTAATGGTTGGGCTGTTGTCTTCAATCGGGACTTGGTTGTTGGGGGATCGACATCCCCTTCACTGACGGATTTGGCAAATTATGGCGACTCCTAGCCTTGCCGGGGTCCGAGAGGCCCCTGCCCTGGTGCTGACTGTCCTTTGTACACTGCTTCAGACCGCCGGGCCACCACCCGTCCGCGGTCCTTCCAGGAACTTCCAAACGGTCACCCCTCCGGACAATCACCGCCGTTGCTGACCTTGCTGACTCTGTCCTGCACACAGCTGGACCAACTTCAGGCTTTTCTACTCTCACTTTTACTCCTTTACTCCTCTACCACTTCACTTCCTTCACTGTTCTACTTGTTTACTCCTCACTCAAGCCCTGCCTGGGCTAAACTTTCACTCCTTCCACTTCCTCCTCCAAACTCTATCTGCCTGGGTGTTCCCGCCTCCAGGGCTGTGTACTCCTCGGTGGGCGGAGCCAACCACCTGGCCCACCCCCTGGTGTGAACATCAGCCCCCGGAGGAAGGCAACAAGGATTTTGGGTTAGCTTTGATGTTCCTAACTGGGGTGTAGGGTGTGGTGGTGTGATGACCTGTGACCCCTGGCTTGCCCAGGGCGTCACACTTGTGTGTACCACATTGAGCATGGAGAAAAGAAAGAAGACCAAAGAACAGTCTGAGGACTTGAGAATCCAAATTGTGAGGAAGCATGAGCAATCTCAAGGCTACAAGTCCATCTCCAAAGACCTGAAAGTTCCTGTGTCTACGGTGCATAGTGTCATCAAGAAGTTTAAAGCCCATGGCACTGTGGCTATCCTCCCTAGATGTGCAAGGAAAAGAAAAATTGACGAGAGATTTCAACGCAAGATTGTGCGGATGGAGGATAAAGAACCTCCACTAACATCAAAACAAGTTCAAGCTGCCCTGCAGTCCGAGGGTACAACAGTGTCAACCCGCACTATCCGTCGGCATCTGAATGAAAAGGGACTGTATAGTAGGATACCCAGGAAGACCCCACTTCTTACCCCGAGACATAAAAAAGCCAGGCTGGAGTTTGCCAAAACTTACCTGAGAAAGCCTAAAACGTTTTGGAAGAATGTTCTCTGGTCAGATAAGACAAAAGTAGAGCTTTTTGGGAAAAGCCATCAACATAGAGTTTACAGGAATAAAAAAGAGGCATTCAAAGAAAAGAACACGGTCCCTACAGTCAAACATGGCAGAGGTTCCCTAATGTTTTGGGGTTGCTTTGCTGCCTCTGGTACTGGACTGCTTGACCATGTGCATGGCATTATGAAGTCTGAATACTACCAACAAATTTTGCAGCATAATGTAGGGCCCAGTGGGAGAAAGCTGGGTCTTCCTCAGAGGTTATGGGTCTTCCAGCAGGACAATGACCCAAAACACACTTCAAAAAGCACTAGAAAATGGTTTGATAGAAAGCACTGGAGACTACTAAAGTGGCCAGCAATGAGTCCAGACATGAATCCCATAGAACACCTGTGGAGAGATCTCAAAATGGCAGTTTGGAGAAGACCCCCTTCAAATCTCAGGGACCTGGAGCAGTTTGCCAAAGAAAAATGGTCTAAAATTCCAGCAGAGCATTGTCAGAGACTCATTGATGGTTACCGGAAGCGGTTGTTCACAGTTATTTTGGCTAAAGGTTGTGCAACCAAATATTAGGCTAAGGGTGCTAATACTTTTGTCTGGCCCATTTTTGTAGTTTTGTGTGAAATGATCAATGATTTGAGTTTTGTTTCATTCTCTTTTGTGTTTTTTCATTGCAAGCAAAATAAATGAAGATAATAATACCAAAGAATTTGTGATTGCAATCATTTTCAGGAAGAAACTGAGTATTATCTGACAGAATTGCAGGGGTGCCAATACTTTTGGCCAGCACTGTATCCATAAAATTATTTTCCCTCTCCTACCTGAACTGTGTTGCTTTAATCTTGCCCTTGGAATGTTAAAAGGAGTGCGTCACCAGAAAACAACTATCTAAGGTTTGAATCAATTTTTACTTTTTTTTTTTTTTTACATTTTAGTAACTATTTTTAATATCACAATCTGTATTAAAATAAGTCTGTATTACAAAATTAAAGAAAAAAATCTTGACATTTTCACAGTGCCCACTGGGACTAGTCTGTCCTTCCTATTCTTTCAGGAAATCCACTTTTATTAGCTGCAATAGACTGATAGGCTATTTTTTCTACCATAGATGTAGAAAAAGACATGGATTAGACACTCAATGTACATTGCTTTGGTGTAAAAATTTACAAAAATGAAAACAAGGTTCTAAGTTTAACATTTTGATCAGACTGTATGAAGCCCACTGCCACGTCACGGCGAACCTCTGAGTGGGTCCATGACCTATACGGTGCGCCACTGTGTGCCGACAACCACTAACACAAGACTACAACCAGCAGGGGGAGTGGACATGGTGCCCCACAGAACCCATGCTGCAATGCAGAGACCCCATAACTCCAGGTCATACCACCCAATAAGCACAGCATCACATCAGCAATGGCAGCAACACATCACCAACACCAAATGAAAGGAGCTTAAAAAAACCCCAAAAACCTCACCTTCTGCATGGTCTCATTCCGGAAGGACTAAAAGCTGACAGCAAAATAGATGAAGCCCTTCTTGTAGTCTCCCGCTAATTAAAAACAACTGACCGAAATGAGAGGGGTGCTGATGTCAAATAAAAGCCAAAAACAAAAGGACAGACAATGCAATACATCACAGCTGTAAAAAAAGGCATGGATCGAACATCCAAAACGTTTTAATATTTTGTATTTTACACTGTATTTTAAAATCTAAGAGCATGTCCAAAGTCAGTTGTGTAAAGAGGTGTTACTATTGTAATACTGCCTGTGATGATAATGAGACTACTGAAAACTCTATAGTGAAGAACATGACAAATGAATCTAGAATAGCCCCAGTGGACAGGGGGTTAAATATCAAGATTTCTAATTTTTAATTACAGATTGTTATACAAAAAATTGCCAAACATTTTTTTAAGTTAATTTAAAATGAACATGTCACATGGTCAAAAGTAGAAAGTTTTGTTCTTATTTTCTTTTTCACTGCTCCCCTAAGTATTCCATTTTTTTACTTTTAAAATATGTCATATTGTTTAAGAGATATCGGCCTTTTTAATTAATCCTAATTAATATGGTGTTTACCAAACGGGCATGATTCACAGGGTAATAATGCTTCCCCATAATGCCCTGCAGCTATAATGTCTTACGAATTATCAAACCTTGCAGAAACCAAAAAACTGCATCTCCAAATATAGCAAGGGTAAACAAGTACTGTTAAAACTACACAAAACACAAATGAAGGGTTACAGCAGCACTCTGTAAGCGCCAAAACATATTAAAAAATAAAATATGACATTTAAGCTGTATTAATGTTATATATAATATACTTAGAAAAATGAAGGTTCTTTGCCCAAACATTGGATTCTTGTGTGCCCATCAACCACGGCAAGGTGACCATTCTTTGATGGGACCTTATACTAATGTCATGCCTCGACCTTTTACAGTAGTGGGCAATACCTGGGCCACACAGATCAGTGGTTCCCAGCAGAGCACAGTGTGTACGGCAGAGTCATTTTACATCTCCAGAGTCACTGGGTAAGTCTCTCCTGTAGAGTGTAAGCTCTTTTTGTCAGCTGGGTTCTCTCGTTCTCTCTCTTCTCCCCACGTATTTTTCCAGTAATTGTAAGATTTCTAGGATTCAGATTTTCACAAATGTTTTCACTGGAAATCAATTTTTTGGGAAAATTCATCAGAGCAGGCAAATTAGAAACTCAAAAGATCCGTTCCTCTCTAGTGACAAGTCCTCTTTAACACATAAAACTCATCATCAGTATCGGACCGGAGGATGTCCAACATCAGAGACCTTCAGTAATCAACTGTGTGCAGGTCCTAGTAAAGCCGGGGGCCAGATACCATCTGTAAACTGTATAGTGGCCATGATTAAGTACTGGTATTTAACTCCTATTCACTTCAATGGGAGCTCAGTACACCATTTATTTCCAACCACCACAGGACCTGCAAACAGCTGATTGGTGGATGTGTGGCATGTCAGATCCTGTCACGTCTCCACTAGAGTCCACTCCTGCGACTTCTGCTTCGATCACCAGGCACCGCCGTATTTCCACCGTGGGTGGTGCTGGTGATAGGAAAGGAGTCAGTGCCAGTGGATTTGATGGGCTCAGGCTCTGTCCATCCACTAAGCTGGGATTTCCTGGGACCTGCAGTACCACTGGCTGACTGTGGTGGCATGTGTCTTCCAGCTTAAATTACCACCTTTCAGCTACAGCCATTGGGAAGAAACCACACCCTTCTAATTCCCCCTACTGTCTGCTGGTCGCCGCCAGATATAGTCTTGTAGTAGTTCTGCTTGTCTCTGGTTCGCACCCTGCTCCTGAACTTCTGATCCCTGTGTTTTGACCTCTGCCTGTTCTGACTACTCTCCGACTGCCGTGTTTTGTAGTTCGCTGCCATCTCCGATTTGATCTTAGCTTAATTTCCTGACCATCCTCTTGCCTGACGATTTTGTCCCTTTTTGTCCCTCCTGGTCCCTCCTGGTTTAGACCCTACCTGATGACTATTCTTTCCTGGATTGCAGCCTTCCATAGGCAGCGATCTCTTGGACCCTGTAGTAATTCCAGATCCCTGTATGGGGGTTAAAGGGTTTTGGGTTTCTTGGGATCCTGCTGAGTGGGTGGCTAGCCTCTAGTCTGTCCGTAACAGCCATCCTGAGACTGTGGTCCCGGGCATACATCATTTATGTAGAAGAAAGAAAAATCCAGCTTCCGGCGTAGTAGTAAAACTGATGCAATTTTATTAGTGACAAAAGTAGGGAGCCCATATGCGGCGTAAGGCCTTACGCCGCATATGGGCTCCCTATTTTTGTCATCGCATTAATTTTTACGTCCTCTAATAAAATTGCATCAGTTTTACTACTACGCCGGAAGCTGGATTTTTCTTTCTTCTACTGGACCCTTGCACTGCCAGAGTGTTATCCCTGCATGCCGGACTTTGCCCCAGTTGAGCTGGATCACTTGTTTTTCCTTCTCATACATCATTTATCCCCATTTATCTGATGTTAATGATATATTATTATTATTATTATTATCTAAGTCTCGGAAGCTCATTTAATACTAGTTGGAAAAACTTTTATATTAAATACAGACCATATATTATTTATTTTCATTTTATGCACAATTATTCTTTAGAAGAGCGATTTTTATCAGAAAAGTACTGATGTTACAGAATACTATTTGTTTTATGTCACATACGGCAATAAAACCTTTCCGTAGCTACATCAAATCTATAAACTGTTGGCACAGACAGTTTTCCAGCAGCTGCTTTAAATTTCCCACGATAAAAACTACATTATGCAATACCCACAGCACCTCCTGCCAGTCCTCTTCTTTTTCTTTTCCCCTTAAGCAACAGTGATGTCATCATCAGTCAGCCCTGGGAACTCGCATTGTTTCACTAACAAATAGAGAAATCCCCACTCAAGCATTGAAAATGAGGGCAGGCAAGCTGAAAAACCTACAAGTGGATGGGGGCCGAGGAGGCTTGAGTTGTCTGGTTAATTCAACGTTCATCTGGCAGAGAAGCTGCTGGGCAGTGGAAATAATGGCTAGAAGAATTTATTTAGGCATGTGGATTAACACGTTTGCAGATGGAGGGACGCAAACAATTCCCAAAGTCAGTATTTTTTCCTTTTTTCTGTTATTAGAACACTAGAGAGACAATAATAGACATAAATCACATAAATTGTAGAAATAGAATAAATGCATTTTACAAAAGACAAAATAAATGTTAAACTTTTAAACCGGACCTTTACGAAAAATATAATTTAAAGGGCTTAATGAAATGGTCACATTCATTTTAGCAATCTTTATAAAAGTCAATAGTACAAGCAAATATAATAAACTGTGTAACATTTCTTATCAAAGAAATATACTTTTTTTTCTTACTTGATAGTCACTTTCCCCGTCACTACAGCCCCTAATATTCACTTGGAAATGCTGCTAAAATCTTTTTCTCAAAATAAATGGATTGACAACTCACTGACAGATCACGTTGCAGCAGCCTATTGAAGTCTATGAAAAGAAAATGGGGGAGGGAGAGGAGGAACTTTCACACCAGTGAAGTAGTAGGGACAGTGTGCACCTGCACTGTCTCTCAAACTGGGGGTCCCTAGGCCAATTCCTGTATTCAGGATTACCCCTGAAAATGGAGATGCCTGATTCTCATACCTTGCTATGCTCATGGATACGACTCACTGAAATGCCGCCCCCCCTCAAGGGAGTAAAAGGGCAGGAGAGCAATGAAACACACAGGCAATTCAGGCAAGACATCAGGTATGACAGGGTTCCAAGATCTTCACCAGTTGAAAGCTGCATTGCTGCTAAAGGAATGATACCTTTGCTAACAGAAACAAGATCCTCCAATGTGGTCAGAAATAGAGATTCTATATCAGGCATGGAGTGAAGCCAGGGGCAGCTAGATATAGCGGAAAGGAGAGATAATCGCAAGCTGCAGCTGAACTGATGGCTAAGGGGATACACAGCCATCAGGGAAAAGATCATAAACCCCTTTAACATGTATATGCTGGACAACAGTCAAGTGAGAAGGCCTGCTATTGATTAAACGCTGAGACCTCCTCATCCCAGGTCTCCCAGAGGTGACACCAGAACTTGGCACACTCATGATGGAAGCACATTGAGAGGTAGAAAGATGGTGCTGCTGCTCTACTAAGTATGTCATCTCTCCACAGTTCTGGATTCACAGTTACACTATTCAGTACTGCTATACAATGTCCTCCATGGTGCTGCTTTTGAACATATGCTACATGGAGAAAAGTGAGCAGGATCTCCTCATGTCTGTATGTGCAGTGTATGAAAGACATCATAGCAGCCAGTTTGCATCCACTAGCTCAGAGTCACCTGAAAATTAGAGCTAAAGAATGCAGAGAGAAAGGCTGTTAGAAAGTGCTGGCTACAGTGTCCAGAAATAGAGTTACTCCTCATATACCCACAACAGTTTATTTTGTCTCTTGAAATTATACGTATTTTTTAAAGGTCGTAGCACACTGCTATTCAAAGAATAGGTTAATGTGGGGCCCCTGACTGTCAGGTACCACAGGGTACTACATCCAGCCTCGGATTCCTGGAAGACTAGTGCTGGTAAAACACCACAACACACACACAAAACCCAACCCAACCCTTTTCCCCAGACTGGGTAACAGGCTAGAAATGGACTTGATGGGTGGTCACCTATTGGCTGGGACGCATACAATCCACTAGTCAGAAACCTGGGAGATGGACGGGCTAGTCAGTGAAGTGGACGGACGACAGAGATCTTGTCAGATAGAAAGTAACCAGACACCAAGTCAGTCAGAAGTTGACGTGCTGACGGGAGAGTTTGCAGTGACCTACTGAGTAAAAAGGAGTACAGTTGCCAGGGAGAGTACGGTGAAGTACTCACTGGACCGACGGGGTACAGAGCCCTAGTTCAGGAAGATGTTTTAAGCTCACCTGATAACAATCTGCCCAGTAAGGAGACCATTAAGAACCTTGCCGACGTTAGTGTCCGGGGCACAGCAGCAGAGACGGGACCTGGGAACGGGGATAGAGGTCCGACTATGAGAGGTTCAAGCTGCCTGCTGTATGGGCCAAGATGGAGACAAGAGGAGGGGACCCCAAGAACGCTCCAAGCCACGGGGACCCACTGACTACTACAACAGGGTGCATGGATTAAAGCTCACCAGTTAACTACACTGGCATGGGAACAAAGGGAATACCGGATTTGTAAAGACCAGCACAAACCGGGTGGCAGCAACTCCAAAGCAGTGAGTAAAGCACAAGTTAACCTGCAGCACCATTTCGTCTGAGTTCTTCCTACACCTCCGCACCCATATACTACAACCATCATCATCCTCCCCTGGGACCTAGCTCTACTTGCGGAGAGCCATTACACCTAAGCTGCCCAATACCACCAGCTCCAGCAGTGAGGGACTTTGCAGAGGCGGCTTTCGCCATATAGCCGCATACCGGAAGTGGCGTCACGAAAAACTCTTTATTTTTATTTATTTTTCCCTTGTACAAATTCCCTTTTTAAGCGACCCCCAGGGTTACGGAACTGGGCAACGACCACCCAGTGAACTGTCCCAGTAAATCGACTGCCCGGGACCAAGTACCCCAAAGCCCTGGGGTGCGTCATTATCACTTATCAATGCCACATTGGCAGGGGTTCAACACCTAGCACACCTACCAGTAAGCTGTAAATTGCTCTGTTTGCTGACCAGATTTTAATAGAAGCTGTCAGGTCCCCTCTGCCCTTCAACCCAGCAACATTCATAGCTATATATACAAATTCCCTCCCTAACCAGCCCTGTGTAATGCTATTCACTAATATGAATGTTTTAAAAAAAACACTTATAAACCTCTCTATACCTATGCTAATTAGGCTTGTGACTAGTCGCTGTGGTGTTTGTTCCCCAGACTAGTCGGCCCTCTTTCTGTGTTATCCCACCTCTGTGGCTGTGATATGATTTTCAAGAGCCGACGTCACCGCTAGCTTCTAAAAATCTTGCACATGCTCGCGGCTCATTTTGGCAGCGTCAGTCCGCCTCAGAAGCACAGTGGATGCTACCTGCCTTCATTAGGTGCACTGTGCATGACCGGAAGTTCACAAGACAGCTCACGTACATGAAATGCTGAAATGAGCCGCATGCTTGCTCGAGATTTCCAGGCGCTGGTGGTGACGCCGGCTCATGGAAATCATGTTATCATGCCACAGGGGTGTGACAACATGGAAAGAGTGCCGGCTAGTCAGGGGAAACAACGCCCACTGCGACTAGTCAAAGACCTAATTAGCATAAGGAAAGCGAGATTTATAAGTCTTTTCATTCATATTAGTGAATAGCATTATACACGACTGGTTAGGGAGGAAATTTGGGCATACAGGTTACAATGATGCTGGGTTGAAGGGCATAGGGTACCTGACAGGCTACTTTTAAACACTTTGAATTGAGCTTCATTTAATGTGTAGCTTCCACTACTGCAGAACTGCAGAATGACCTCCATTAAAATATTAGGATCTGAACTGTAATATTAGGCAGCGGCCACTGCACATTGAATACAGCTTCATTCAAAGAGCTAATTCATCAATTGGGCTTTTTTAAGTCACTTTTCTTTTTTGACTTATGTTTTTGGTGCTGTTTTTTGCACCAAATTCTTCAAAATGATGTACCGTATTTTCCACATTATAAGATGCATTTTTTCCCCAAAAAATGTATAATCCAGAAATGGCTTACCAGAGCGGCAGTGGTGCAGCGGAGTCACAGGAGGCAGGGTTGGCGATATTGAGGGCTCAGAGGAGGGGGTGTGACTGCAGTGGAGCGGCTCAGGAGGGTCACAGAACGGAAGGTCGTTGATGTGGCAGGTGCCATTGATCTGACAGCAGACTGCGGGATCCATTGAATCTCCTGTGGTTGACGCTATGGACTTCAAGAAAATGTCTGCACAGTCCTATCTCCACGGCCATTTTCTTTAAGTCAATCTTGTCAACCGCAGGAAATTCAATGAAGCCCGCAGTCTGCCAGCAAATCAATGGCACCCGATTCTGCGGCACCCCCAAGCTCGTAGCATTACCGACCCTCCATTCACTGACCCTCCTGAGCCGCAACAACCCCCCTCCATGCCCACAGCATCGCCGACCTTGCCTCCTGTGACCTTCATGAGCCGCTCCATGAACTGCCCCTAGTGAGATATTATAAGACACACTAGGATTATAAGATGGACCCTCATTTTAACAGTAAAAAAAAAAAAATTCCCCTATTTTCCTCCTCTAAATTTGGGGTGCGTCTTATAATCTGGTGCATGTTATAAAACGAAAAATACAGTACATGCTTCATGAATGTAGCGCAAAATCAAAAAGCACTTTCTTTTATCTCTGGCCCATTTTGTGACTTTTTAGCTTACAAAATCACACATTTTGTAAAAAAAAAGGTACAAAAATTGCACCAAAGTATCTGGCATACATAAAATCCCACCATGAAGGGGACTGAAATACATTTGCACCACATTTTTCAACTTTTTTAAATGCTTGTCTAAAACATCTGGAAAAGCAACAATAATGTGAAAATCAGAAACATAGCTTTGCAGCAAAAAAGTTAAAAAAAATGCTCAAATATTTGATGAATTTGTAACAAATGAAAAAGTCACTATTTAAGAAGTATTCACACCAAAAAGCTGGTGAAAATGCAATGATGAATAGAGCCCATAGTGATTACATCCAACAAGCGCAGAAGCAAATGTTGTAGCTGTTCTGTTTTGTCACAAGTCAGCTTATGGGATCACCAGTGAGGTCTTCTCAATTAGGCCTCTTCAGACCTAATCAAGATCGAGCGCTCGGAGAAAAAGACCAGCATCCATGTGGGCATGATCAATTTTCTGTTTATTTAACCAAAGTACACTTTATTTATACCATTTACAGATCAATGTGATATTGCAAATAAGGCTTCTAAGCTGGACTTTACAAGTTGCTCATATGACCTTTAAGTTTTAGCAAAGCAAAAATGTAGAGTCATGCATATGAGATAAGAAGAAGATAAGAAGAACATTTAGAGACAAAATAATCCTTGAGCATGTCTCTTATTCCGAAGGCTCCATAATGACTATGAACTACCACCAGATATACTTACTAATAACAATAAAATATCTTTAATGAAGAAATATAGAAACTATTAACCCTTCTATATCAATTTCCCCCTTTTGTAAATGGTATAACCTTCACTACAGGGTCAGTAGGCGTCCAAACAGGAGCTGCTGGCTCATGGGCCTAGTACCCATGAGGGGTCTTCCTACCACTTCACCCATCCACCCTCAGTGTGGACACCTACTCCCCGTCAGTAGAGGCCATTTGGGGTCCGTAGTAAACTACAGAGGGTTCAATACTGAAACTCTTAGAAACTCGTAGAACATACATTATTCAGTAGTTTAGCTAACGCATATATCAATGCTTTTACAGCTATATAAAGCAATAGACAGAATAACAATATTTGCATACAGGACTGTATAATGCCAGAAACCCAACCTGCTAGGCCCTTAAACCAATTAGCTGGATTCATAAAAGAAAATGTATTTCCTCACCAGGAGTCTTCGCTGGAGTCATCCATATATATACATATATACATATAATAGGAGAACAGACAAAAACTGGTGACCATGTATGTAGATACACACATAGACACAAACACACGGAAACAATCATTGTCCTTTCCACAGATAGCAACATCATTATATTGAATACTGAACCATAATCCATCGTAGGTAATGGGGCCTGAATGAGGGATCTTAGTCTTTACTTTGGTAACTGCACCCTCAATGTCCGGATTGTATTCCATCCACCACGACTGTCGCCTAGGCTGTGTGATATTTAGCTGGAACCAGGGATTAGTGACCTTTCCAGCTATAGTCAAGGTGGCAAATACATCTTTTCACCAGAATATCGATAGAGTCCAGGTTTCATTGTGTATACAGTCTGATATCAACACCTCCTGTGGTTCCAGAGGTAAGGCTAAATATGGCATAGTCTTTGAAGAAATAGGACTGTGTGTGCAGATCCAACAGTCTTTTGGCTTTTCTCCTTCCATGTCCTCAGTAAGAGAAATATGGTGGCGAATGAGTTTATTATCCCAGTCCGTATTTAAAAGTTCGCTCAGTGTCTTTGTTTGGCGCAGCAACCCTGCTACACCTAGCAGGATAATTAGCAAGACTGTCATTCTGCCGGTGGAGTGACCTCTTTACAGTGACTGGCGTGGATCCAGGTGGGCTTTCCCTCAAGTTTCACTGAGGTGGATGTGGTCAGCTGGACTTGGAATGGGCCATCAAAGCGTGGATCTAGGCTCTTTCTCACGTGTCTGCGCACGACCACCCAATCACCTGGATTCAGCTGATGCACATCTGCACTTGCATTGGGATCTGGAATGGATGAAAAGACATGTTTATGCACCACATTAAGTCTTTCCTGTAAGGCCTGGACGTAGGCTGTCATAGTGCCGTGTTGCATCTGTAACACTTGTGGAAAGTAGAGACCTGTTTTTGGGGCACTACCAAACAGGACTTCAAAAGGAGACAAGCCTGTCTTTCTATATGGAGTGTGTCTGACTGAAAAGAGTGCCAGGGATAAGCACTCTACCCAATTCTTTCCTGTCTCTGCCATGGCCTTTTGAATTTTTAGTTTAAGTGTCCCGTTTAATCTCTCTACTTTTCCACTGCTCTGTGGATGATAAGGGGTATGGACGCCTGCTCTATTCCCAGGGCCTGCATAATGTCCCTCATTATTTCTCCAGTGAAGTGTGTACCCCTGTCACTTTCTATGGCTTCTGGGATGCCATACCGACAGACTAGTTCCTCCATCAGTTTTTCTACAGTTGTTTTATCATTTGCACATTTTACTGGATAGGCCTCAACCCATCCTGAGAAGAGATCTACACATACCAGGACATATTCATACACTCCTACCTTGGGTAGTTGTATGTAGTCTATTTGCAGTCGTTGACACGGTAGAGCGGTCTGGGTGTTGCTTTCTTAGGGACTTTTACTGTTTTACCTGGGTTGTGTTGTGCGCAGATAATGCAGGATTGTACGTGGTTACACATGTGACTTTTTGAGGCGTGAGTGGGGCCATGTGTTGCTTGTGCCATCATAGGGAACAGGGACCTTGGTAAACACAACCTATCCTTACTTTCCCATACTCCATTCGAGTTCAGCCCAGCTCCCATTTTCCCCAGTGTTCCTTCTCTGTTTGGGCAGCCTGATGCTGGAGGGATTTCAGGACATCCAGACTCACTGTGGCTGGGACTTGCTGGCTCCCTGCCACTATCCTCTGATCCCTAGGCCTCTTTGCCGCTGCTTTCGCAGCTGCATCCGCCCTTCTATTGCCCGCTACCTCCAGTGAGTCACCTTTTGTGTGTGCTTTCACCTTAATGATGCCAACCTGGACTGGTAACATTAGTGCCTCCATTAACCGGTTTACCAATTCTGCATTTTTTTTTTTTAATAGGCTTACCAGCTGACGTAAGAAAAGCTCTACTTCTCCAGATAGGGCCAAAATCATGACAGATCCCAAATCCATAATTTGAGTCTGAATAAACATTAATTTTCCTGCTTGATCCCGCTCTACACGCCTGTTACGGGGGGCTGTCTGATAATAACCGAAAGGAGTATCAGACAGTCAGGGTCCACCGTGCAAAGACTTTGCTGCAGACTATGGCAGAGTGCAATACCTCTGTTAACTCACAGAAGGATATAATAAGAAAGTAAAGCAATTCCTCCCTTACTTGGAGGGTGTGTGGAATGATCTCTGTTAATAATCACAGAGACAAAGGCAATGTGTGCGAAATGGCACCTACCTAGGTCCGCTCTTCTAGTGGTGCAAAAGAGACGAACAGCAGCGTAAGCCGCACAAAGCTCCTACCTGCGTTCGCTCCACTAGTGTGCGAGGACACGAACCACTAGATATGGCACCTGCCTAGGTCCGCTCTTCTAGTGGTGCAAAAGAGACGAACAGCAGCGTAAGCCGCACAAAGCTCCTACCTCTGTTCGCTCCCCTAGTGTGCGAGGATACGAACAACTGCCAGACGCAGTATAAGGAACGTTACCCTAGCGGCAACGTCCACCTACGAGTACAATCACAAGGCCCAGCCAGACCATGTGCCTCAGGCACCTGCCTATGTCCGCTCCCCTAAGAGGTAAGGATACGGACAGCAGCCGAAGCTGTAAGGTATAAGAACGCTACCCTGCCGGTAGCGCTCACCTAGCATAGACAGAGGAATGCCTAGAGGAACGCGCACAGAGCGTCTACTCATATGCATGAACCAAGAGGACTGAGCACCATGCGGCGTGTGTCAGGGTCTTATATAGACTCTGTGCCTCATCCAAGATGGAGGACACCAGAGCCAATCCGCTTCCAGAACGACAGGAGTGACGTCATGCTGGCCTATCACCGAGCAAGACGTCACAAGCACATGACCAGCGACCAATCGGCATAGAAGGTGTCAGAGACATGTGACCTCGTGTCAGCGATGATGTCACCCGCACATGTGCAATGGCTCCAAGATTGGACTTAGTCTCTGGCGCTCGCACATGTGCAGTAGCAAGAAATCTGGACTTAGTCTCCAGCGCTCGCACATGTGCAGTAGCAAGAAATCTGGACTTAGTCTCCAGCGCTCGCACATGTGCAGTAGCAAGAAATCTGGACTTAGTCTCCAGCGCTCGCACATGTGCAGTAGCAAGAAATCTGGACATAGTCTCCAGTGCTCGCAGCAACCGTAACAGTACCTCCCCCTCAAGGGCCCCCCTCCCGGCGACGCAGATAATCGGCAACTAAGTCGGGAGCATGGACAGCCTCCTCAGGCTCCCAAGAGCGATGTTCCGGGCCATAGCCCTCCCAATCTATCAAGAAGAACCTGCGCCCTCTAACCATCTTAGAACCAACTATGGCTCGTACCTCATAGCTAGAGCGAGAGGAATCAGAGGCAGGAGAGTGCACTTCACGAGCGTGAGGTAAAATAGCCGGCTTTAGCAGTGAGACATGGAATTTGTCATGAATCCTAAGATGGACAGGTAACTTCAATTGATAGACTACAGGATTTACCTGTCGAAGAACCTCATAAGGACCCAGGAAGCGAGGAGCAAATTTGACAGAGCTCACTCTAAGTCTCACGTGTTTTGCAGAGAGCCACACAAAGTCCCCTGGAGAAAAGACAGGAGCCGGGCGACGAAACCGATCGGACACCGTCTTCATACGGTCCTTAGCTGCTTGGATCGACTCTTGAGTCCGATCCCAAACCTCTCTGGCATTAGTTGCCCAGTCGGCCACAAGAGGAGGAGGTGCAGCAGCGGGAAACGGTACCGGTACCCTAGGGTGTTGCCCATTATTGAGTACGAACGGTGTCTGCCCAGTGGCCTCAGCCAGCGAATTGTTAAGGGCAAATTCTGCCCAGGGTAGGAGGGAGGACCAGTTATCGTGGTTCTCAGCAACAAAGTGTCGAAGGTATATAATCATAGATTGATTGGTACGTTCAACCAAACCATTAGTCTCCGGATGGTATGCCGAAGAGAGATTCAACTCAATTTGCAGAAGGCTACAAAGATCTCGCCAGAAACGGGAAGTAAATTGTGGGCCTCTATCACAAATGATACGATCTGGCATCCCATGAAGCCTAAAGACATGCTTGAGGAATAGTTTGGCTAGTACCCTGGAAGATGGGATTCTCGATAACGGTACGAGATGAACCATCCGGGAGAAATGGTCCGTAATGACCCACACAAATCTATGTCCCTGTGAACATGGAAGATCACCCACAAAGTCCATGCCTACCACCTCCCATGGTCTATCTGGCACTGGTAAAGGATGCAAGAGCCCAGCCGGTCTCTGCCGTAATGGACGGTTGCGAGCACACGAGTAGCAGGAACCGACATATCTCTTGACGTGGCTGGCTAAGTGTGGCCACCAATACCACCTCTCCAGTAACTCTCGTGTCCGCCTAATACCAAAATGCCCACCCACCTTTGAGGTGTGGGCCCATGACAGTATATCATTCTGTCGATCAGGCGGAACAAATGTCTTGCCCGGTGGGATTTGGTCTAACGTCACAGGGGAGAGCGTATGAAAAACCCTGGAGGGAAGGATAAGACGAGGTTCGTCAATCTCTTCCTGGGTAGAAAGCATAGAGCGAGACAGGGCGTCTGCCTTGTTATTCTTACTCCCAGACAAATAGTTGATGGAGAAGTGAAAGCGGGAGAAAAACAAGGACCAGCGGGCTTGGCGAGGATTCAGACGCTGAGCGGTTTGTAAGTACGTCAGATTCTTATGGTCTGTATAGACCTGGAAAGGATGTTTCGCTCCTTCCAGCAAGTGACGCCACTCCTCCAAGGCTAATCTCAAGGCGAGCAGTTCCCTATCCCCAATGGTATAGTTTCTCTCTGCCGGTGAAAAGGTTTTAGCAAAGAAGAAACACGGCCTTTTTCTACCTGCACCGTTCTTTTGATACAAGACCGCACCAGCACCCACTGAAGAGGCATCAACCTCTAAGAGGAAGGGCTTACTCTCATCGGGTCTTTGAAGAACGGGAGCAGTTGAAAAGTGTCTTTTTACTGCCTCAAAAGCCTGAGATGTCTCAGTAGACCAGGCTTTGGGATTAGCACCTTTCTTAGTCAAGGCCACCAAAGGGGCCACCAAAGTAGAAAAATGGGGTATGAACTGCCTGTAATAATTTATAAATCCTAAGAAGCGTTGCACCGCCTTCAAGGAATGAGGTTCGGACCATTGCAGGACAGCAGAGAGCTTCGCAGGATCCATAGCCAGACCCTCTTGTGAGATAATGTAACCCAAAAAAGGCAATGAGGACTGCTCGAATACACATTTCTCGAGTTTAGCAAACAATGAGTGCTCCCTTAAACGGGAAAGGACACGAACGACATCCTGACGATGAGTCTCCAGATCAGGAGAAAAAATCAGGATGTCGTCCAGATACACCACTACTGAGGATAACAGTAAATCCCTGAACACATCATTTACGAAGTCCTGAAATACTGCGGGTGCATTACATAACCCAAAAGGCATGACGAGGTATTCATAGTGACCGTCTCGGGTGTTAAAAGCGGTCTTCCATTCGTCACCCTTTCGAATTCGTACCAAGTTATACGCACCCCGCAGATCCAACTTCGTAAAAACTTGAGCTCCTCTCAGTCTGTCAAAGAGCTCCGAAATTAAAGGTAATGGGTATTTGTTCTTTATTGTGATTGCGTTGAGACCCCTGTAATCTATGCAGGGACGCAAATCACTCTCTTTCTTCCGAACAAAGAAAAACCCAGCTCCCGCGGGAGAGACAGACTTACGAATGAACCCCTTCTCTAAGCTCTCTCTTATATAGGTCGACATGGCCTCCGACTCAGGTATCGACAGGGGGTAAACCCTGCCTTTAGGTGGAACCGAACCTGGGATAAGGTCTATGGCACAGTCATACGGCCTATGGGGTGGAAGAACCTCAGCACCCTGTTTGGAGAACACGTCAGCGAAATCCAAATAGGGTGTAGGTATGGGAGAGAGATCAGTTGATGCAACTGCAACGACCTTAGGTGGTAAGGGAAGACATCGGGACTGACATTTCGAACCCCAACTAATAATGCTGTCAGACTCCCAGTCAATGTGAGGAGCATGAGTCCGAAGCCATGGAAGACCCAGAAGGACGTCGTCTATACCCTCAGGCAAAACAAGAAAAGAAATCTCCTCTATGTGACCCTGAGACAGGGAAAGGCGCAAGGGAACTGTCCTCAATGTAATGGAGTCAGACAACATAGTTCCATTAACAACACGGACAGGAATAGGCGCCTCTAACATGATAGAGGGAATATTGTGTCCCTTTACAAATCCTGAGGACACAAAAATCCCGTCAGCTCCGGAATCCACAAAAGCCATAATAGGCCATGTATTCTCAGATAGCGAGAGCTGACCTGGGATACAACACTTAGAGGGTGCAGAAGACGTCTCTAGTAACCCCCCTCTAATGGTTACTAGGCCAGGGAGTTTCCCTGACGACTAGGACACTTGTTGGCATAGTGCCCAGCCTGACGACATACGTAACATATAGGAGGACCAGACTTGCGTAGTCTGGAGAACGTATGACCTAACTCCATAGGAGTGGGAGATGTTTCAGATGCTGAGGAAGATGGTAGTGGACCCTCAACAACTGGAATAGCCCGATGCTTAGGGCGTGAGGAAGAGACCTCGAGTCTACGTTCCTTATGGCGTACATCGATCCTCGTTGCTACTGTGATCAAGTCCTCCAGAGAAGCAGGGACTTCACGAGTAGCAAGGGCATCCTTGACATAGCCAGCCAACCCTCTCCAGAAGATAGGAATCAACACCTTCTCTGGCCAATCTAGTTCTGCCACCAGAGTTCTAAAAGCAATGGCATAAGAACTAGTGGATAACGAACCCTGAGATAGATCTAACAGTCTCAGGGCCGCATCATGGGTAACCTGCGGACCCATGAATACCGCCTTAAGAGCATCAAGAAAGTCTTGATGTCTCAGAGTAACCACATCAGAGCGCTCCCATAGGGGAGTCGCCCATTCTAAGGCTTTGTCCTGAAGTAAGGAGATGATAAAGCCTACTCTGGACCTCTCCGTAGAGAAGCGAGAAGAGTTAACCTCTAGGTGTATCTGACACTGACTAATGAAACCACGACATGATCTGGCATCGCCAGAATATCTGTTTGGTAGAGCAAGTCGAGGATCATGTGCAGATGTCACCATGGTCTGAGGTTTATCCTCTATACTCTTGAGCCGTGACTCAAGTACTTGTATGTAACGGTGTAACTGCTGATATTCTGCCATAACTGCCAGACCCTTGGCTCAGTCCTAATGTTACGGGGGGCTGTCTGATAATAACCGAAAGGAGTATCAGACAGTCAGGGTCCACCGTGCAAAGACTTTGCTGCAGACTATGGCAGAGTGCAATACCTCTGTTAACTCACAGAAGGATATAATAAGAAAGTAAAGCAATTCCTCCCTTACTTGGAGGGTGTGTGGAATGATCTCTGTTAATAATCACAGAGACAAAGGCAATGTGTGCGAAATGGCACCTACCTAGGTCCGCTCTTCTAGTGGTGCAAAAGAGACGAACAGCAGCGTAAGCCGCACAAAGCTCCTACCTGCGTTCGCTCCACTAGTGTGCGAGGACACGAACCACTAGATATGGCACCTGCCTAGGTCCGCTCTTCTAGTGGTGCAAAAGAGACGAACAGCAGCGTAAGCCGCACAAAGCTCCTACCTCTGTTCGCTCCCCTAGTGTGCGAGGATACGAACAACTGCCAGACGCAGTATAAGGAACGTTACCCTAGCGGCAACGTCCACCTACGAGTACAATCACAAGGCCCAGCCAGACCATGTGCCTCAGGCACCTGCCTATGTCCGCTCCCCTAAGAGGTAAGGATACGGACAGCAGCCGAAGCTGTAAGGTATAAGAACGCTACCCTGCCGGTAGCGCTCACCTAGCATAGACAGAGGAATGCCTAGAGGAACGCGCACAGAGCGTCTACTCATATGCATGAACCAAGAGGACTGAGCACCATGCGGCGTGTGTCAGGGTCTTATATAGACTCTGTGCCTCATCCAAGATGGAGGACACCAGAGCCAATCCGCTTCCAGAACGACAGGAGTGACGTCATGCTGGCCTATCACCGAGCAAGACGTCACAAGCACATGACCAGCGACCAATCGGCATAGAAGGTGTCAGAGACATGTGACCTCGTGTCAGCGATGATGTCACCCGCACATGTGCAATGGCTCCAAGATTGGACTTAGTCTCTGGCGCTCGCACATGTGCAGTAGCAAGAAATCTGGACTTAGTCTCCAGCGCTCGCACATGTGCAGTAGCAAGAAATCTGGACTTAGTCTCCAGCGCTCGCACATGTGCAGTAGCAAGAAATCTGGACTTAGTCTCCAGCGCTCGCACATGTGCAGTAGCAAGAAATCTGGACATAGTCTCCAGTGCTCGCAGCAACCGTAACAACGCCTCAATGAGCGCTGTAAGCTCCGCCTCCTGCGCGGACATGTGCGGCGGGAGTGGTTCAGCTCGGATTACCTCATGTGAGGATATTACAGCATATCCAGTGTAGAATCTCCCATCCAGGTGGTATCTGGAGCCATCTACAAAAAAAAACTCAAAATCTGCATTAGTAATAGGTGTATCATAGACATGTGGAAAACCTGCTGTCTCCTGACTCATCAGCTCTATGCAGCCATGCTCGTGCGTCATGTCAAAGTATTCATCCTCACTTGCTACCATTGTCACCAATTCCCCCTTTTCTGAATCTACTGGCAAAAGGGTGGCTGGATTCAGAACATTACACCTCTTGAGGGTGACATACTCAGGAATCAGAAGGGCACATTCAAGTCTGAGCTGTCTGGCTATAGACAGGTGTTTCGGTTGGACTTGCACAAGTATAGCATGAATGTCATGCGGGGAGTAAATTGCTAAGGGAAATGTCAATGTGATCTCGCAAGCCTTTCCTAGCAGTACTGCAGCAGCCGCTACAGCACGGACACACGTGGGTGACCCTCTGACAACTGGGTCCAATCGCGCTGAGTAGTAAGCTATTGGTCTTTGTTTGTCACCATGTTGCTGTGTGAGGACGGCTGTCGCATGCCCTCCCTGTTCTGTGCAAAACAAGAAAAATGGTTGATCGTAATTTGGAATACCCAGGGCCGGGGCAGATACAATGAGTAGTTTAAGGGAATGAAAGGAATCAATAGCTTCCTGAGTGAGGTCAAAGGGGTCAGATGACAGACAATCATAGAGGGGTTGCATCATTTGCGAGGCAGACCTTATCCAAGGCCTGCAGTATGACACTAAGCCCAAAAAGGTGCGCAGTTGCCGGTGGGACCTGGGTAAGGAGAGATTTTGGACTGCTTGTTTTCTCTCCTCAGTCAGGTGTCTCGTACCTTCAGAGATACAGTGACCCAAAAATGTTACCTTTTGCTTACAGTACTGTAATTTTTCACGTGAAACTTTGCAACCATTCTCTGCCAGAAAACACAGCAAAGAAATTGTGGCTTCTCTGCAGGACGTCTGGTCTGGACAGCAGAGCAAAAGGTCATCCACGTACTGCAATAGCGTAACCTGTGGATGAGGCGGTTGCCACCGCTCCAGAATTCCTGCCATAGCTGTAGAATAAATGGTAGGTGAATTCATTCCTCCTTGCGGGAGGACTGTCCACATGTACTGTTTCCCCTCATGTGTGAAGGCAAAAAGATACTGACAGTCAGGGGGTAGAGGCACAGAGAAAAAGGCATTTGCCAAATCAATTACTGTAAAACATTTGGAGGTCCCTGGGATTTGTGACAGTAAGGTATGTGGGTTTGGAACAATTGGTGTTACACTCTCAGTGACAGCATTGACAGCTCTCAAATCATGCACCATTCTGTACGTGTCAGGGGAACCTTTGGGCCCTTTTTTTTCTTGATTGGATACAAGGGAGTGT
Organism: Anomaloglossus baeobatrachus; assembly: GCF_048569485.1. Lineage (NCBI taxonomy): Eukaryota > Metazoa > Chordata > Amphibia > Anura > Aromobatidae > Anomaloglossus > Anomaloglossus baeobatrachus. The sequence goes on along the minus strand of NC_134356.1, from coordinate 531,353,110 downwards.
TACAGGGGGGGGACCTTTGTACTAGAGCCCCTGCTTGCACGTATTCTCTGGTCAGGGCCATTGATTTGGCTGGGCTTAAGGGATACTGTTTTATCAAGGGAATTTCAAACACCAATCCCTCCAGTCCCTTCGTGGTCACCAGTTTCCTAGGCCAGAGGCAAAGGAGGAGGGAAGGAAGGGGGAGAGTCAGTCTGCTCCCTCTCCTATTTGGGGTTTTTGCACTGTCTGGCGTAATGTCCATTCTGTCCACAATTCCAGCACTGTACGGTCGCTAGGTCACCTGGTGCCCTCCCTCTCTGCTTCCACTGTCTTCCTTGTGCTCTAGCATACATAACTGGTCGCTTGCATTTTGTCATTAAGGGAGGTTCTGACTTTGTACCCCACGTCTGCCCACTTCAGCTGTAACCTCCAAAAGTACGTCTCTATACTCTCCCCTTCCTGCTGTATTACGTCAGTCAGGGAAAGAGGGAAAGGTTGGTCTTCAGGGTCAGATAACTGTTTTCTTTCCTCACCGTCAGAGTAATGTCCAGCTTCCTCCCCAAAACTCAATTCCTTCACTACCTCTGTCTCAGTGTCAGCGTCCTCTGTCATTAAATGTGATCTGGTTCGAACAGGAGTTAGTGCAATCTGCTTAGGGCGAGTAACACTACACGTAGCACAAGTACCTCTCCAGTCTGGGTTTTTCTGACTACAATGTTTACAAGTCCATTCATCTGGTCTGGGTTTCTGATCATGTGAAGGTGGGGCGGTAGCAGTCACAGTTTTTGCTCTTGGTGCATTAAAACATTTATAATACACTTTACATAACAATAATATAATAATAAATATATAAAATATAGAAACTATTAACCCTTCTATATCACAAATAACAGCTGAATCGTGGGGTTCCTGAATGTCGGACCCCAAACTATTTGATATTGATGACATATCACATGGATAAAAGAAATTAAATGCAGCACGACAAGGGAAGCTGTCAGAATATCATATGTAGTTTTATTATTGAGTAAGCATATAGCTCCAATATGTATGATGGCCAATGTTTCGGGTATCCATAGTCCTTAGTGCATCTTACAATTGCCGTACAATTCTAGTTTAATTTATGCCATGGGGGCATACGTTTTGATGAATTTGTCAACCAAGCTTCGCCATCTTGCCCTAGCTCCACCTCACATCACTGGTTAGGACTGATGTGAAATGACAAAAGTTGCAAAATTTATTTTACTGTATAGTTACCACAGCAGACTGCAGTTTCCTATATAAAGAGCCATTGCCAAAATAAAAAGTATACCGAGTGGTAAGTCCAGTTAGTGGAGCAATGCCACATCATCCATTCAGATTTTGGCCACTGGTGAGTATATACATTTGGGAAAAAAGTATTTAGTCAGCCACCAATTGTGCAAGTTCTTCCTCTTAAAAAGATGAGATTTGCCTGTAATTGACATCATAGGGAGACCACAACTATGAGAAACAAAATGAGAAAACAAATCCAGAAAATTACCTTGTCTGATATGGCAAGATTTTATTTGAAAATTATGGTGGAAAATAAGTATTTGGTCAATAACAATAGTTCATCTCAATATTTTGTTATATATCTTTTGTTGTCGATGACAGAGGTCAAACATTTTCTGTACGTTTTCATTAGGTTAGCACAGACTGTTGTTGGTATGTCCTCCATGCAGATCTCTTCAAGAGCAGTGGATGTTTTGGGCCTGTCGCTGGGCAACACTGACTTTCAACTCCCTGCAAAAGTTTTCAATGGGGTTGAGATCTGGAGACTGGCTAGGCCACTCTAGGACCTTCATATGCTTCTTACGAAGCCACTCCTTCGTTGCCCTGGCGGTGAGCTTGATATCATTATCATGCTGAAAGAACCAACCAAGTTTTATCTTCAGTGCCCTTGCTGATGGAAGGACTTTTGCACTCCAAATCTCACAATACATGGCCCCATTCATTCTTTCATGTACACGGATCAGTCATCCTTGTCTCTTTGCAGAAAAACAGCCCTAAAGCATGATGTTGCTACCCCCATGCTTCACAGTAGGTATGGTGTTCTTTGGATGCTACTCAGCATTCTGCCTCCTCTAAACACAATGAGTTGTGTTTCTACCAAACAGTTCTACTTTGGTTTCATCAGCCTATATGACATTTTCCTAATACTCTTCTGGATAATCCAAATACTCTATAGCAAACGTCAGATGTTTCCGGACATGCACTAGCTTAAGCAGGGGGACACGTCTGGCACTGCAGGATCTGAGTCCCTGGCAGCGTAGTGTGTTACTGATTGTAGCCTTTGTTACTGTGGCCCCAGCTCTATGCAGGTCATTCACTAGGTCCCCCCGTGTGGTTCTGGGATTTTTGCTCACTATTCTTGTGATCATTTTGACCCCATGGGGTGAGATCTTGCGAGGAGCCCCAGATCGAGGGAGATTATCAGTGGTCTTGTATGTCTTCCATTTTCTTATTATTGCTCCCACAGTTGATTTCATCACACCAAGTTGCTTGCCTATTGCAGATTCAGTCTTTCCAGCCTGGTGCAGGACTACAAGTTTGTTTCTGGTGTCCTTCAACAGCTCTTTGGTGTTCACCATAGTGGAGTTTAGAATGTGACTCTTTGAGGTTGTGGACAGGCGTCTTTTATATCGATAACAAGTTCAAGCAGGTGCCATTACTAGTTAAGGTAATAAGTGGAGGACAGAGTAGCCTCTTAAAAAAGAAGTTACAGGTCTGTGAGAGCAAGAAATATTGCATGTTTTTAAGTGACTAAATACTTATTTTCCACCAAAATTTGCAAATAAAATCTTGCCAAATCAGACAAGGTGATTTTCCGGATATGTTTTCTCATTTTGTCTCTCATAGTTGTGTTTTACCTATGAAGCCAATTACATGCTTCTCTCTCATCTTTTTAAGTGGGAGAACTTACACAATTGGTGACTGACTAAATACATTTTTCCCCACTGTACCTAGCTAACAGATATGCCTAGCAGTAGCTAAAAACACATTTTTTTTTAAGAATATATAAGGATTGTAATATACTTTTGTACAGTATGTGATTTGTCATTTTTTCACATATTGGGAACATCAGAATCTTTAGATGCCTGTTGCCCACAATGGACAAATAATTGCAAATTGATAGCATCTGTCTGAAATAGTTGTTTCCTGATATAATTTTTCAACAGGCTGGATAAATGTTTGACAGACATCAATTATGTGGTTTAAAATGTTTGACCATAAAATTATAATGCAAGTGCCTAATCTCCATTTAAACCATCTTGCATGTTTTCTTGCCCTTAAAGAAGCACCCCCATGAAAGTTTTTATCCTCTTAATATATTGCAGCCATCATATTATATAGGACTGTGTACTTACAATTGCTCATTTTGCTCATCTACCCACTTAATTCTTCTCTTTTCCATTAGGTCTATGACATGTAATCAAACTAGCTGAATCCTTCTAAGCTCTATGAAGAAACAGTAATATCTCTTTTCCCTGCATGAGCTGCGTTCTTTGGAGCTGACCACCTTCCCGACCTTATTGAGATGTCTTTATTTTTATGTTTGGCTATAAGAATTCTTAGGGGCACTGTGCACACTACGACATTGCAAGCCAATGCTGCGATGCCATGCGCGATAGTCCCCACCCCCGTCGCAGCTGCGATATCATGGTGATAGCTGCCGTAGCGAACATTATCGCTATGGCAGCTTCACATGCACTCACCTGCCCTGCGACGTCGCTCTGGCCGGCGAACCGCCTCCTTATTAAGGGGACGGGTCATGCGGCGTCATAGCGACGTCACACGACAGGCGGCCAATAGAAGCGGAGGGGCGAAGATGAGCGGGACGTAAACATCCCACCCACCTCCTTCCTTCCGCATAACTGGCGTGAGCTGCAGGACGCAGGTAGGAGATGTTCCTCGCTCCTGCGGCTTCATACACAGCGATGTGTGCTGCCGCAGGAACGAGGAACAACATCTTAACATCGATATTTCCCAATTCATGGAAATGACCGAGGCTACACCAATGATACGATTACGACGCTTTTGCGCTCGTTAATCGTATCATAAAGGATTTACACACTACGATATCGCCTGCGACGCCGGATCTGCTTCACTTTCAATTTGACCCCACCGACATCGCACCTGCGATGTCGTAGTGTGCAAAGTGCCCCTTACTGGTTTTTCTTTCTGATTTTGTTTTTTTTGATAATACCTTATGACAAATCACCGCTGGCTGTTGATTGTTGCTTTGGAGATGAAGTGGTGGAGTTGACGGCAGATTTGCTCACCGGAAGTCTGGCGACCGGCATACTGCTTCAACTATGGTGATAATTTACATCAGAATCTTTAGATGCCTGTTGCCCACAATGGGAAATCTTGCTGAGCTGTGCCTAAGCTCATGTTATCCTTGTTCTCTGTTTTATGTTATCTGTAACTTTCCAGCAGCCTTTTTATTCATCCAAATCAAACCAAGAATTATTTGGATTTGTAAACTTTGCTGATTTTGTACAAAACTTGACTGAGGCAGAAGGAATTTGCTCATCTCGGTTTCTAACTAATTCCGTTTAAAAAATTCTTACCTTATAAAAATTATACTCATCCCTATTTGATCTTTTACGGAGAAACAGGATTTTATCTATTTATACTATAGGTTTTTTTTCCTGTGTTTTTCCATAAGTTTTACAAAACGACATGAAAATGTTAATGTGGAAAAAGAAATAGTTTTTGTTAACCCATTAAAAATCAATATTTTGTTTTTGATAGATAGATAGATAGATACAGTTCCATGGTTTACTTGCCTGGTTTTCTGATGGTGTCTGTACAACCCCACCTTTCACGATGTCTCTTCCCATATGATCGCTGCAGCTTGTGATTGGCTGTGCAATAAGTAGGACAGTGATTAGCCAAAAGTAGGAGGAAAGCATGTGCCTAATGTGTGACAAAGGGCAGATATGGAATACTCGAGACACCTATGTTGCATACATCTGAATGGCTGGGGGGAAAAAATTGTGGGAATGGATTGGCCGACATGAAATATATACTGAATCTGTATTTTAAAGCTGAATGTGCAGTGTCCACAATGAAAGTAAAACAGTTTCCAACATAATATATAGTGATCATAAACTTCTTCTGGATATCTGTTGGGTAGCTCCATAGAATAATTACCCCCAAACAATCGCTTAGTAGAATATTTTTTTAAAACTTCATGGTTTATATTATCAGGCAATAAGTAAATCCATGTATAATTAATATAATATCTCTAATTGTGCATTTCTGCAGAAGTTCTCAGGGTTCTTTTTTTGCATAGAGATAAAATAGTTCAATACCTATTCACAATCTTTCGGAAGAACTAATTGTATGCATGCATGTTTTGGTTAAGTCTCTTCTAAATTGACTTACTGATGCCGCTTGGCTGTGTTAAGTGCACTGGGAACCTTTAAAGGCGACAAGTGGAATGGTTCCATGTAGCTTGAACTATATTATTTTATTCGGTGGGAGTCAACCTGATGAAATATCCTGTAAAAACTGTCAATGCTTAATGTACACATTCAGATGCACCTAAATTATAGGGAGCAGCAAAATGCAGCCGAGTAAAAATCCTAGGAAAGTGCTAGCACAGTTTGAGTCATATCTGATTAACAGTTAGCTGGTTATGATTTGGATGCTCTTAAGAGACCATTTTATTTTGGTGAGGTGGAAAAAGTACAGACATACCTTTATTCCATTCAGTTTTTACACTCTTTAAACTTGCGTTTTTGCCACACTATGCATTTTTCATACTTATATGTAGTATATAAAAATGTGTGTTGTTTTTTTCTTTTACAAATTGTTGACTTTTTTCTTATTTTTTAAAGTTGTTAGGCTCTATAAAGCAATGTTATTGAATGAAGACAAGGTTTTTTGTGCTTGAGAGAATGTGAATTTTGTAGCGTATGGTTAGATTGTGGTTGAGGCTGAATTAAGGCTACTTTACACACTGCGATATCGGTCCCAATATCGCTAGTGTGGGTACCAGCCCCATCTGTTGCGCGACACGGGCAAATCGCTGCCCGTGCCGCACAACATCGCCCAGAGCCGTCACACATACTTACCTGTCCGGCGACGTCGCTGTGAGCGGCGAACCGCCTCCTTTCTAAGGGGGCGGTCCGTGCGGCGTCACAGCGACGTCACTGAAGCGTCACTGAACCGCCGCCCAATAGCAGCGGAGGGGCGGAGATGAGCGGGACGTAACATCCCGCCCACCTCCTTCCTTCTGCATAGCAGCTGGGAGGCAGGTAAGGGGAGATTCCTCGTTCCTGCGGCGTCACACGCAGCGATGTGTGCTGCCGCAGGAGCGACGAACAACTTCGTTACTGCTGCAGTAACGATTTTTAAGAATGGACCCCCATGTCGCCGATTAGCGATTTTGCACGTTTTTGCAACGATGCAAAATCGCTTATCGGTGTCACACGCAACGGCATCGCTAATGCAGCCGGATGTGCGTCACAAATTCCGTGACCCCAACGACTCCGCATTAGCGATGTCGCAGCGTGTAAAGCCCCCTTTAGATTGAGATTGAGGGTAAATTGGTTTTGTAAAACTTAATATTTGTATGTGTTAAGTGTCATATGAACTTGACAGTGATGGCTCCCATAGCGTTTCTCAATGCATCTGTATCTGCATGTCATCACCAATCCAGGAAGTTTTTATATACTGACCTAAGCCTTGCAGAACACCTGTGGCCAACTATACATCCTGAAGAGTACAAATATTGAAGCCATTTTGTCTAATTTAATAATTTATGGCAGCACATATTTTCAGTCTATCCCACTATGAATACAATGTGTTCTTTCCGAGGATACCAATATCGCTCACAATTAAGCTGCCAATGGACAGTATTCGTAGTGATGTACCTGACTATCTATTTGCATTAATCTGATTGATTTACATCTCTGACACCGAAACCAGTCTCGTATACTCATCCATGTAGACCTCCAGTCATTTTTACTTCAAGTGCCGTGGTCTTGGAAGTTCTGTACAGGATAATCAATTCCTCCATGATGCACATCAGGGTTAAAGAAAATAAATTTTCATCAATAGATTTTATAATAGAATTATAATACATACCAAAATTTGATGTGTTAAAAAATGTTCCTGTACTAAGATAATCTTATAAATGTGTACCTGTTATGTACTGTGTAATGGCTGTGTTTGACTGTACAGGGACATGATCTGAACATACCACATCTCCTGGGCTTGGGAAGAAACAAAAGAGTATACAGACAGGACAGAATGGAATTGCAGCTGATTCTTTCCATGAGGTAAAACATTTCCCTGTCTATTTATAAACCAACTACACTCTTTATAACCAGACAGGAAAATGTTTTATGGCACAGAAACACGTGCCCAGGAGAGGTGGTATGGTCAGACCTTGTTTATGGATGATCAGACACAACCCGGGTAGAGGCATTTAGGTAGGGACCTAGCAAAAACCTACACACTGGCTGCTGCGCTCACATAAAACTAGTCTTTTTTATGCACGGTCTCATTTTTTACATTTATTTCCTTAGCAGTAATGTATGTCTAAATTCCTATATTCAATGTTTGCATGCCTTATCGTCTCAGAGTGCAGCTGTATATTTGTTAAGCCTGCTTTACACGTTGCAATTTCGCATACGATATCGTATGCGATTTGCAACGCCCCCATCGTATGTGTGGCACGTTCAATTTGTTACACGTGCCGCACAAACAATTAACCCCCGTCACACGTACTTACCTTCCATACGACCTCGATGTGGGCGGCGAACGTCCACTTCCTGGAGTGGGAGGGACAGTCGGCGTCACATCGACGTCATGCGGCAGCCGGCCAATAGAAACGGAGGGCCGGAGCTGAGCGGGACGTAAACATCCCGCCCACCTCCTTCCTTCCGCAATGTGGGCCAGGAGCCGCAGGATGTAGGTAAGATCTGTTCATCGTTCCCGGGGTATCACACACTGTGATGTGTGCTGCCCCGGGTACGATGAACAATCTGACGTGCAATTCTAGAGAACGGTACAATGTGTATGCGATGAACGTTTTAACGTTCAATCGCAATCGCACGTACCTGTCACACGCTGCAATGTAACTTACGATGCCGGATGTGCGTTACTTACGACATGATCCTGCCGACACATTGTAAGATACATTGCAGCGTGTAAAGCAGGCTTTAGAGTATATTTCATGTTCACTTTGCACCTGTTCACAATTGTCTGTTAGGAAGTGCCATCAGTTTTCTCATTTTGCAAAGGAATAGATTTATCTGTTTAGCACCTACACTGACTTTGATAATAATGTAACTATGATAGTCAATAGCAGAATACCAATTGACATATGCATAGTCATTTGAAGGATTAAGAAGAATAGATAAATTACGTTACATTAAATTTTGCTATGTTTTCCTAATGGGGAAGATGTACAATATTGTATTTGGTATTTTTTGAGCCTAGAGACCATTAGACTAAACACTGTAGGCTTTGCTGCACGTGTTCGCTTATATTAAAGAGTATATTTATCCCAAAATGCATATTCAGATTTTATCTCTATCTGTCTCCTATCTCTGGCTGTAAAACTTACAGCTCTGTAGGCTGCTTTATTAAATGCTATGCAGAATATATCCATCAGCCCATTCACTAAACAAGTGCTACTTATAGGTCCTATACATATAAGGCCACTTTCACAAACACGTTTTTCACTGACGTATTAAAGGTGCCTATGTCCCTCCGCGTGCTGTGATTTTGGCACACGTGTGTTCTCTATGTGTTATCCGTGATAGCACACAGAGATCAGGCACTCCTATACTGACCTGTCCCCGGCGCTGATGTCCGTGGTGCTGATATCTCCTGTGTTGCTGTCACCCAACTGCTGTTACTTCCGAGTCACGGTGCAGTGAATATTCATGAGCATAATTAGCTGGCCTGGAAGCAGGAGACAGCAGCGTCTGGAGACAGCATCCCTGGAGACAGGTGAGTATATAAAAGCATTTTATTTCACCGGCACATGTTTTCTCTGGTACGTGTCACATCACATCAGTGTGTGGTCCATGTGATATCAGTGGTGCTGGAGAAAAATGGACTTTTCTCCATGCGGAACACATGGACACACATGTGCACCGCACGGACACACAGTCCCTGAGAAATCACTGATGTGATTAAAATCAATGGGTCTGCGTATGTCAGTGATTCCAGTATGTATAAGGCCCGTTTCACACGTCAGTGAAAAACACAGACGTTTTTCACTGGCGTGTAAAACACGCACATGTCCCTGCGTGTGCCGAAAATCACGGCACACGTGGGTTGTCTAAGTGCAATCCAGGCTCCGTTCTCCGTGGCCCGTGATTGCACTTAGAGATTCACTCACCTGCGCCCGCTCCCGCTCTCCATGGTGCTGATCGCTCCCGTGACGCAGCATCCGGCCGGCGGTGACCCCCGCAGGAGCTGCTTCCGGGTCTGCTGTGTCGCGCATAATGAATATGCGCGACAGTAATCAGCCGGCACAGAAGGAGCAGGGAGAACGGGCTGCAGAGGACATCGCTGGACGCCGGGTGAGTTAAAATGTTTTTTATTTTAAAAGCACGTTTTTTTCTGGCACGTGTTTCACGGACCACACCACTGCGTGGTCCGTGGAACATCAGTGATGCCAGAAAAAAATGGACATGTCTCCGTGCAGCAATCACGCACACGCGGGTACGCCGCACGGAGACATGGTCAGTGACAAATCACTGACGTGTGAGCAGACCCATTGATTATAATGGGTCTGCGTATGTCAGTGATTCTGGTACGTTTAAAAAAAAGCACAAACGTACCAGAATCACTGACGTGTGAAAGGGGCCTAAAACGGCGACATACGTACCAGAATCACTGACGTGTGAAAGAGGCCTAAGATGTAAATAGGTAACACATTCAGAACAGAAGCTAAATAATTCTTGTCATCCTCAAGTATTAAGTAGTACAGAGACATCCTTGAAAGGAACTTTACAGAAGGATTAGTGTGCTGAGATATGAGTATGTCATTCATTCCTTCCTAGCATTGTTCACATGCTTCAGGGGTAAACCGCTGCAGCCAATCACTGGGCTTGGCAGCTCATGCCATTTACCTTAGCAAATGATTGGCTGCAGCAGTCGCCTGCACTGTAGTTTTGACATCACTATTGCAGCCTGGTAATAAAACCTGGGCAGCGGTGGAGATGCAGTGCTCCAACCGGTGAGAGTGTCTAAAAGCTTATTTTGTTATTTTTAACACAGACAAGCAAGTAAGGTGAAAAAAAGTAAAGCTAGAAAACCTTTTAACAGCACAATCTCAATCTATGTGTATGATATCTATTTACATATACAGACATATCGTGCTTAGCATTTAACCTTTAGATTGTCTGCAGCTGCAGTGCAATATTATGAAACCTTTTATTATAAAGTAGTTTTCATTATATAAGTCATCTAAACTGTAATGAAATATAAATACGTAGAATCATGAGAGCTTGCAAGTTAAGTTGTAATCTAAAAGAGGCACAATACAGTCTATCTTGTTTTATCACAACATCATGGTCATGGCTGAGAAAGCCTCCGTCCTGCCCAGTTGGATGTGAACGCATTTGCTGAAACCCAGGTGCAGAATTAAATTCTTTTTTTTTTCCTTCCTTTGGATGAAAGGTTTTTACCACCTTCTATTCTAAATGGTCAGAGTTTCTTCTTGTTGAAATTGGAATTAGAAGATGACTGAAGTCAGATCCAAGGACTTCTAGTAGGTTCATATTTGAATGTGCACAACATGAAAAGCACAATTTGGCTGCAATTTCCTCTCCTAATTAAGAGCCTCTCCCATTTGTTTTCAAGAGAGCAGTAAAAAAAAAATCTGAATAGAGGGACCCAGGCACAAAAAGGCTTCACAACGTCTGCATTTTGTACAGATGTGGTAGCCATTGTGTTGGAACACGCAGACGATCACTTTGAAGATTAAAGGGAGGGAATTTTGGGTAGGCTTTTGAATATAACATTTGCATGTTTTTTTCTTTCGCTACATTAATGCCATTAGATGGACACATTTACATATTTTGCTTCTTATATTATTAAGAGGTGAAAATGTGGACAGTTCCATAAAAGAGGGTGGAATTTCACACTACAAATTCCATCGCCTTTTGAAATCCAATAATCAGGACCTGTGTTAGTAAAAGAACAAAGTTCTCCTGGAAATAATAATGTAATGTAATATTACATGTATTATCAATGATCATAAACATTTAGGTGTACTAGTGGTCTAGGGGGGTGGCAGAAACTTACCTGGGTGGAAAAAATTCTTAAGGCTATGTGCGCACTAGGCCGTTTTACCCGCGGATTTGCTGCTGAAATTTCTTGAGAAATGTCTGCAATCTTTGTGCAGACATTTCCCAGCAAATCCTATGAGAAAAAAAAATAGCTGTGCGCACGCTGCGGATTTTTCTCAAGAAATTTCCTTGAGAAGATTTTATTGAGAAAATTTCTTGAGAAAATGAGCATGTCAATTCTTTTCCGCAGGTACCTGCGGATTTTTGCAGTACAGCCTGCAAAATCCGCAGGGAACAACCTGCGGCAAATTCGCGGCTAATCCGCATGCGAATTTACCGCGGATTTGGTGCGGATTTTTTCCGGAGGTCCGGAAATCTTCCACTCCCAGAAGTTTCTCAAGAAATTCTCTTGAGAAACTTCACATTTCTAGTGCGCACAAAGCCTTAGGGCGCTTTACACGCAGCCGATGTCGCTACCGAAAGCACCCGCCCCCGTCGTTTGTGCGTCACTGGCAAATCGCTGCCCGTGGTGCACAATATCGCTAGGACGCATCACATAGACTTACCTTCCTAGCGACGTCGCTGTGGGCGTCGAACAACCCCTTTTTTAAGGGGGAGGTTCGTGCGCCATCACAGCGACGTCACACAGCGGCCCGCCAATAGAAGTGGAGGGGCGGAGACCAGCCACATTAACAACACACCCACCTCATTGCTGGCAGGACGCACGTACGCTGTTGCTCGTCCTTCCTGGAGTGTCACACGTAGCGATGTGTGCTGCCTCAGGAACGACGAACAACCTGCGTCCTGCACCAGCAATGATATTTGGGAAATGAACGACGTGTCAACGGTCAACGATTAGGTGAGTAATTTTAATCGTTAGTGGTCGCTCGTAGCTGTCACACGCAATGACGTCGCTAACGAGGCCAGATGTGCGTCACGAATTCCGTGACCCCGATATGCCGTTAGCGATGTCGTTGCGTGTAAAGCGCCCTTTAGAGTTACAACATTTTGAAAGTGAGAACAATCCACTACTTTATTTTTTTTCTTTTGAAATGTTTTGCAGCTAAGAAGTGTCATTGGTAGTTTCAAAGTTCCTGAGCAGTGTACGTGCCCTACATACATTTCTGGCCAATTGCCTCACATTTTTGGGTGAGTGCGACTTTGAAATATATCAGCTTCAACATCACACCGATACAGTTGGATCCTGTTGGAAAGCAGGAAACATTAGGCTACACGCTATACGGCCGGCGTAGGTGTGAAATCTTGAATGCCTGGACAGTACAGAGTTTAATCAGCTGCCAACAGGTTATGGGCCCAGAGTGAAGACAACAGCCCAGAGAAATGAGAACAATATTGTACTAAGAAGCAAAAGATGACCACAGCAGGCTTTCTGGGAGTTCACAGTGACAAAGCTGATTAATAGTGATGAGCGAGTATGCTTGTCACTACTCGGTACTCGCACGAGTATCACTGTACTCGGGCTACTCGGCGGGTACCGAGTAATTTCGCGATACTCGTGCTGTACTCGTGGTCTTCATCCCTGCATGTTGGCGCTCTTTTGAGAGCCAGCCCTCATGCAGGGATTGGCTGGCAGACCACTGCAATGCCACAGCCCTGTTAGTTGTGGAATTGCAGTGATTGGCCGGCCCGCACAGCGTGACCAAGCCTTTATACCGGCGGGCGCGCTGTGCTCTGCACACAGCCATCTCATATTCCCTGCTTTCCCCGCCCACAGGCGCCTATGATTGGTTGCAGTGAGACACGCCCCCATACTGAGTGACAGGTGTCTCACTGCACCCAATCACAGCAGCCGGTGGGCGTGTCTATACTGTACAGTAAAATAAATAAATAAGTAATTAAAAAAAACGGTGTGCGGTCCACCCAATTTTAATACCAGCCAGATAAAGCCATACGGCTGAAGGCTGGTATTCTCAGGATGGGGAGCTCCACGTTATGGGGAGCCCCCCAGCCTAACAATATCAGTCAGCAGCAGCCCAGAAGTGCCGCATACATTAGATGCGACAGTTCTGGGACTGTACCCGGCTCTTCCCGATTTACCCTAGTGCGTTGGTAAATCGGGGTAATAAGGAGTTAATGGCAGCCCATAGCTGCCACTAAATCCTATATTAATCATGTCTGGTGTCTCCCCGAGATACCTTCCATGATTAATCTGTAAATTACAGTTAAAAAACACACACACACGAAAAATCCTTTATTAGAAATAAAAAACAATAACAAAGTCCCTCATCACCAATTTATTAACCCCGACAAAGCCCTCCATGTCCGGTGTACTCCACAGACCTCCAGCATCGCGTCCAGCTCTGCTGCATGCAGGTGACAGGAGCTGCAGAATACACCGCCGCTCCTGTCAGCTTCACACAGCAACTGAGGTGAGTATCGCGATCAGCTGCTGTCAGTCAGGTAACTCACGGCCACCGCTGGATCCAGCGGTGGCCGCGATTAACCTCAGTGACAGCTCAGCTGATCGCGATACTCACCTCAGTTGCTGCGTAGAGCTGACCCTGACCGGTGCGGCGGTGAGTAGCGCGATCAGCTGAGCTGTCACTGAGGTTACCCGCGGCCACCGCTGCATCCACCGCTGGATCCAGGTAACCTCAGTGACAGCTCAGCTGATCGCGCTGCTGTCTTCAGTTTCTGTGTGAAGCTGACAAGAGCAGCGGTGTATTCTGCAGCTCCTGTCATCTGCATGCAGCAGAGCTGGACGCGACGCTGGAGGACTGTGGATTACGCCGGACATGGAGGGTTTGCAGCAGATGGGCTGTGATGAGCGGTGAAACGCCGCCCAATACCAAGTCACTCACGGACACAGTGGCCGGCCGCGGTGTCAGGAACTTGACGTGACGTCATCGGATCCCCGAGGTCACGGAGGCCAGGGGTCACGGAGCATGGAACAGCGGTCTGCAATAACGCCTCTCACAGGCACTATTGCCAAGATAAGGTATTCTCAATATAATATCGATCTAGACAATAAAAAATATGGGTGATCCACCCCTTTAAAGTCCACTAAATCAAAGCCCACGACTTCAGGTGCGGTCCTTTCCCTATTTCTGCACCCGGCTACTGAAGAGTATTCTTTGTCTACTTGATAGGGTTTCCTGGGGTGACCCTGAGGGTCTGGCCTCATTACTCTGGACTTCTCTCACTATACCTCCCAGAACCAGGAAGTGCTCATACCCTAATCCACACTGTGGGCCATCCTACTTTCCTTTTAACTCCTTCAGCCCCTTCACACCATTCCAACCCTAAGCACTCTCCTAAGCTAAGGGACCAGGGAGCAGTGACACCCGAAAAGTACACACGTGTAAACAGCATTGCACACATACGAATATACACCAATAAGTCATGATGTCTTCAGTAGGGTTGCAGGGCACGGGTCACCCTCCTTCAAAAGGATAAACCTCAGCAATAAGCTTTATTTAATGAGAAAATGTTTTAACCTAAGCCAAATATGGGCCAAAATATGCAGGACAACTTAAGAAATACTCTAGAAATTGTGGAGCACCTACTGAGCATTGGTTCGCATGTTGCTGCACTATTAACTGCTATGCCATCTACCAGAAAGCTATGACACACATGTACCTTCACTAGATGCTCCCAGATTATGAGCTTACATTGGAGTAAATTGAAGGAAAGCTTGTGGATGAATATAAGCGAAAAACAGAAAGTGTAATTCTGACACCCCTGATCTTATCAGGCTGCCACAGGGAACTGCACTCGTTTTTCTTATGGTGCAGAACTCACCCTTTATGGTTCTGGGATCCTAACTATTGGTATTGCTTTCATCAGCATTCAAATCCTGGCCACACCTAACACCACACCCTGTCAGGCACACCAGTGAGTGGTCTAGCTGGAAAAGGGCCACACGCCTAGGGGTCAGGCAGACTGGTGGGAGGGAAGGAAGTCAGTTTAGAGTCAGCTCTCAAAGCGGGAGGAGAGGAGAGGAGAGAGAGTAGTAGCCCTCAGAGAGTGAGGAGCTGAGGGAGTTGTAGCTCCCTGGGAGACGTTGGTTAGGTCTCAGACGGTGGCCTTGGACCAGAGGTGTCGGAGGCCCGGTCGCAGGGTATTAGAGAAGGGTGCCCAGACTTAGTTTTGGAAAACGGTCGGCACCGGAAAATCTAGTAACCGGACCGATACCGAGCACGGCAGGGTACTGGACCCTAGATCAGGGAGTAGCTTAACGCAGCCTGATAATTAACCTGTGGAGGATAGTCTCTTTATGAAGTTTCCTCAAGAGCTCAGAGATCGAAGGCACCAACACAACGAGGGTGATAGGGCTTTCCAGCTTATGCGGCCCACTGAAATCCCAAGTCTCAGCCATCGAGAGCACAGCTCCTCTATTTAATTATTATCGGCTTCAGGCTGAGGGGTCACTCAGAAACATCTAAACACAAGTGCATGGAGGCAGGTCCAGAACCATCAGCAATACCAACGGGGACGGATTCCCGGACGAGTTTCCTAGAGTGGCAGCGGCACCTAGAGACTTGGTTTACTTCTGTGTCAGAGTCTACTTAATAGTCGCACCAACATCCACACAGCCTGAGTGAGTACACTGCTTCTCCCTTGAGTCTGCCCACCTGGCCTGCACCACGCTTCCCTACACCTCCACCATCCTGAGTCCCGGGGCCTTCCCGTGGAGGGAACATCATCTGGCTGCCCCACTCCATCTCCCCCGGGGACTCCCATCGGCAGCGGCGGTACTACCCTTACCGCGAACCACAGGTGACGTCATGAACACTAATCCCCTGTAAATAATCACCTTTTATTTTCGAGTGGCTGCAAGCCCCCAAGTCCGGAGACCCTCGAGCCACAGCAACCCCGGATCCGAGCAGTCCGACTGCTGCAGGAGTGGTACATAATCAGCAGTGGGATATCCAAAGCAGAATGCGCTTTAAAAACCCAAAGATCTACCCAAAAATAAAAATAATTTGAAACAAACACGTGTGTTTTGTCTGCAAGAAATCAGGGCACCCAAAGGCTGACTGCTGAGGTTGGAAAGCTAGAATGAATCAGCTGAAAAAGCAAAATGATCATCAAAGGGGAGTTCCATTACTGAAGAATATGACACTTCAAATACTGAAGCTGCGTTTACTGTTAATGCAAGTACATCAAAGCATGCATGGTGTATATGTACCGCCCCGTGCTCGGAGACCCTCGAGCCACCCACTGAAGGTCCGGATCCGAGCAGCTTGGGGTCTGAGTACCCCCCTTTGTGCTTCGGTTTCCAAGTCGGTTCCCCAGGTCGGTACCGGCGGGCTACAACCCTGTCCCAGTCCACTTCGGTTCCACCGAGCCGTCTTTCCAGCTGCTGCAGATGGAGACCGCCATCTGCCTCCTAGCCAAAGGTACCAGGGCTCCTACCCCGACACTTGCTCAAATTGGTTTCTCGACTCTGCTGTAGCCGCACACAGCTCCAGCCCACACACCTCTCCAACCTGAACTCTCAACCTTATCTGGCTACTTTCCCGCCCCAGGCTGTCTGAGACTCCTCGGTTGGCGTCTTCCAACCGCCTGGTTCCGCCCCCTGGTGTGTCCATCAAGCCTTGAGGGGGGTGACTAGGGTTTAAATGTTTGGCTGTGTGTTACCTATGAGGGACAGGTGTAATGCGGCGCCCTATTTGTGACTACCTGGCCCGGACATATAAACTCTGGGGCAACTAGTCCTATGTTAGAAACTTCTTGACCAAAGTAAGTCAGAGAAACTTATCTTGGCAAATTGTCAATATATGAGTTTGGACAAAATTGGAGATGGTTACATTAATTGTAAAGTCTCTGCAATGCAAAACAGAAAGATCCCCTTAAAGGATTTGCTCTATGTTCCTAGTCTTGAAGTGAATCTGTTATGGAAATTAAGTTACATTTAAAGTTGATGGCTGTATCATCTCAAAAGAAGGTCACACACTAGCAGAAGGAAAAATAAAAAATGAGCTGTACAAGCTAAAATGCAAAGAAAGTAGGGCTTGTACTGGGACCCCAAAAGGTGCTAGAAGGGAAGGCCGCATGATTAGGATGCATGCCAGGCCCTAGTTTACTTTTAGTGTTAATATAGGAGAGTATGAGGTGGCCTTTTACATGATGGTGTTTGGGGTTTGCTTTTACTGTTAATATGGGAGAGTATGAGATGAGAAGGAGTAGATAATAGGGTGGTGGCCAAGCTCTCCTAAGCTATATATGCTCCTAAGCTATATAGCTTTTATATGATGGTGTTTGAGATTTGCTTTGACTGTTAACATGGCATAGAGTATGTGGCAAAATGGCGTAGTTTATAGGGTGGAGTCTTACCTGATTAGTGCTTGGATCAGGGTATAAAGGACACAAGGTGGGGTCTGGGGGTTATTTTGTTAGTGGATCAGCATGTGCCACACTCCCTCCCTTATTTACAGTAGGATCCATGGGGGTATTGTTATTCCAATTGTGTTTGAGGTGTTTATATCATTGTCATGGCAGCAGGTGGGAGCTTGTCTCTTAAAAGCCAATGGTGGTATTCAGGTAGGGAGGTGGTGGAATTATTTAGTAAGTTTACCATTCCCCTCATCACCTTCTATGTAAATGGTTGGTAACATTTTGAGAGTCCCCACTAAGCTGAAATGTCAGCGGGAGGTGGTTAATTAAGGGCAAAAGGTCAGCCATTTCGTAGTCAAGTGTATAAGTGTATACACTTCTAAACATGAACAGGACAAGAATTGTATCCATGTATGACATAAGTGTGATACATAAAGAGACTCAAAAGCAATAAGAAAGTTAGTTCCAAAACAACTTGCTGATGGTATTACAGTTGATCTGTGTAATCAGACAATGAAATACACAAGTTGTCTTAAAGGGAAAACGTAAAAAAAATCCTTTCCTAAGAATAGTACTGCAAAATTAGAACAGCTTCTGAACTTAATACACACAGATGTTTGTGGTCGAATGATTTCTCAAACTCCTGAAAAGAAGAGATATTACTGTAACTCACATTTATCGATGATTATTCAAGATATACAATTGTCTATCTGCTTCACAACAAAGGTAAAGATTGAAATATAGCTCACTGAAGTATATAACAAATTTGGAAGAATGGAAGAAATTCTGCATGCAGATAATGAAACTGAATATACAAGTAATGAGACACAAAGCATTTTAAGGAAAAATAGAATCGTGTGTCAGACTATTGTTCCATGCAACCCTGAACAGTAGTGAAAAGAAAGAACTGGACACTTTTTGAAAGTGGAAGAAATATGCTATTCGATACAGATTTGCCAACAAAATATTGGGGTGAAGCAATCATGAAAGTATGCTATCTTCGAAACAGACTACTAGGTAAAGCTACTGAGAAAACTCCATTGGAGCAATGGAACAGCAAGAAGCCTGAACTACAACACATACGAATTTTCGCAAGCAAAGTATTTGAACATATTGCCAAAGAAAAATGTACTAAGTGGGAATCTCATGCAAAAGAAAGTATCCTAGTGGGCTACAATGAAACCCAGAAGTGATATAGCATCCTGAACCCAGAATCGAACAAGGCTCAAAAAGCAGAGATGTAATGATTGATGACTAATTCGTGTCGCACAAGTTTCATGACATTATTCCAATA
The DNA here is from genome assembly GCF_048569485.1 of Anomaloglossus baeobatrachus. Classification (NCBI taxonomy): domain Eukaryota; kingdom Metazoa; phylum Chordata; class Amphibia; order Anura; family Aromobatidae; genus Anomaloglossus; species Anomaloglossus baeobatrachus. Next base: position 531,334,252 of record NC_134356.1, on the reverse strand, counting down.
GCAACAACAAGCGCAGTCCCAATTTAAAAAAAAATTATGTAGAAGTTTGGCTAGGTTCTCTACCCACTGAAGAAGCAACAGAAAAATCAGGTGAAATTCAAACCAGGAGATCATTAAGATCAAAAAAGTGTATACCAGCTAAGGCTAAGGACACACATCCGGCTTTTCTCCCGTTTGTCGGATCCGGCGCGCTCCTGTACACTGTATACAGTACAGTGGCTGCGCGACAAGCTCCGGTCACGTGCTGTCATGTGACCGGAGCATGTGACCAGGAAGTTGCAGCGCAGCCACTGTAATGTATACACTGTACGGGAGCACGCCGGATCCGACAAACGGGAGAAAAGCCGGATGTGTGTTCTTAGCCTAAAGGGGGCTTTACACGCTACGACATCGCTAATGCGAACTCGTTGGCGTCACGGAATTGGTGACGCACATCCGGCCGCATTAGCAAATGCTGTTGCGTGTGACACCTATGAGCGATTTTGCATCGTTGCAAAAACGTGCAAAATCGCTCATCGGTGACATGGGGGTCCATTCTCAAAAATCGTTACTGCAGCAGTAACGAGGTTGTTCCTCGTTCCTGCGGCAGCACACATCGCTCCGTGTGACGCCGCAGGAACGAGGAACCTCTCCTTTCCTGCCTCCCGGCCGCTATGCGGAAGGAAGGAGGTGGGCAGGATGTTACGTCCCGCTCATCCCCGCCCCTCCGCTTCTATTGGGCGGCAGTTCAGTGACACAGCTGTGACGTCGCTGTGACGCTGAAAAAACCGCCCCCTTAGAAAGGAGGCGGTTTGCCAGTCACAGCGACGTTGCCGGGCAGGTAAGTATTGTGACGGGTCTGGGCGATGTTGTGCAGCACGGGCAGCGATTTGCCCGTGTCGCACAACAGATGGGGGCGGTTACCCACGCTAGCGATATCGGTACTGATATCGCAGCGTGTAAAGCGGCCTTTAGTGTCTATCCTTCTTTGTCAAAATGTTACCTGAGTCAGAGCCACAGTCATGGGATGTGATACAACAATTACCGGTCTATGAAAAACTGAAGTGGATTAATGCTGCTACTGGTGAAATGAAGTTTCTTCAACAACTTCACACTTGGAAACTCACCAAACTAACAAAATGCAAAAAAGCAATCATATAAATTGTTTTTTAAGACTAAGTATGACTCTGAAGGCCAGGTTCACAGATTTAAAGCAAGATTAGTCACAAAAGATTATTCTCAGAAATATGGTGATGATTACGATGACAGATCTTCTCCAGTTGCTAAACAGACCACATTCAGGACGCTAATGGCTATAGCTGCTGTACGAAAAATGTTTGTCAGACATTTGGACATCAAAACTGCCTTTTTAAATGGTCACATTGAAGAAGACTTTTTCAAGACTCAACCTGAGGGTTAAATCAAAGTGGGTGAGTAGAATCTCATTTGCAAACAACATACAGCTCTCTATGGGCTTAAGCAATCGGAAAGAGCAAGGAAAGCCAAAATGACCAATTTTTTCTTAAGAAGGATTTAAAAGGAGTCAAGCAAATCTGTGCTTGTACACAAAATGTACAGACAGAAAGTGGATGTATATTCTCATGTATGTGATTATGGTCCATCAAGAAAAAGCAAAAATTGCAAAGATTATTTAAATTCAGAATAAGCATTTAGAAACAAAAGACCTTGGTAATGTGACATTATCTAGGCATCCAGATCCAAAAAGAGGAAGATGGAAACTTTCTTCTAAACTAAAGTGCAAAAATCAACTCAATTCTGAGTCAATTTGGAATGTTAAGGCCACTTTACACGCTGCGATATCGGTACCGATATCGCTAGCATGGGTACCCGCCCCCATCGGTTGTGCGACATGGGCAAATCGCTGCCCGTGGCGCACAACATCACCCAGACCCGTCACACTACTTAATTGCCCTGCGACATCGCTGTGACCGGCGAAACGCCTCCTTTCTAAGGGGGCGGTTCGTTCAGCGTCACAGCGATGTCACAGCTGCGTCACTGAACCACCGCCCAATAGAAGCGGAGGGGCAGAGATGAGCGGGACGAACATCCTGCCCACCTCCTTCCTTCCGCATTGCAGGCGGGAGGCAGGTAAGGAGCGGTTCCTCGTTCCTGCGGTGTCACACGTACCGATGTGTGCTGCCGCAGGAACGAGGAACAACTTCGTTACTGCTGCAGCAACGATATTAGAGAATGGACCCCCATGTCACCGATGAGCGATTTGGCATGTTTTTGCAACGATGCAAAATCGCTCATAGGTGTCACACGCAATGGCATCGCTAAAGTGACCGGATGTGCGTCACAAATTCCGTGACCCCAACGAGATCGCTTGAGCGATGTCGCAGCGTGTAAAGCAGCCTTTAGAAGCCAAAGTATTTCAACCCCAATGGAACCATCCTACTTAAATTTGGAAGGAGAAGATGACCTGTTACCTAACATAGAGAAGTACAGACAGGCAATGGTGGTACTTCTATGCATAGCAACTATTACTCTAGCAGATGTCACACCAAGAATTGGAATTCTCTACAGATATATGGACACCAAAAAATTGTGGAAACCACACCAAAAATCCTGGAATGCTGACAAGAGAGTTCTTCGATATTCAATAGATACTCAAGACAAAAATGTAAGGATGTCTGCAACAGGAGGTTTAAAACTCACAGGCTATGTGGATGCAGACCGAGCTTGTGACTTAAGTGATCGTAAATAAACAAGAGGCTATTTGTTGAAACTTGGAGAAAGTTAAATTTCTTGGTCAAGCACAACACAGGTGTTTGTAGCCTTGTCATCTACAGAAGCAGAGTAAGTGTCTGCAGCCCACGCAAGTCAAGAGCTCATTTGGTTAAATCAATTATTAGATGATCTTGGTAAGCCATCAACTCCACCAATGACAATTTATGAATACCACCAAGGATGCATTAAACGTGCTTGCAGGGAGAAGATCAATATGAGAACAAAATACATTGATGTTAAATATCATCACCTGCGTGGTTTGATACGACATGACAAAATTGAGTTAGTTTATTGCAAGTGACCAAATGATAGCTGATATTATCAGAAAGCCACTTCCAAGGGCTAAGGGGTACTTCACACACAGCGAGATCGCTACTGAGATCGCTGCTTAGTCACGTTTTTTGTGACCTCATTAGCGATCTCGCTGTGTGTGACACTGAGCAGCGATCTGGCCCCTGCTGTGAGATCGCTGCTCGTTACACACAGTGCTGGTTCGTTTTTTTATTGTTGCTCTCCCGCTGATAAGCACACATCGCTGTGTGCGACAGCGAGAGAGCAACAATCCTGAATGTGAAGGGAGCAGGAGCCGGCGTCTGACAGCCTGCAATAAGCTGTAACCAAGGTAAACATCGGGTAACCACGGTGGTTACCCGATATTTACCTTCGTTACCAGCCTCCGCAGCTCTCACACTGCCAGTGCCGGCTCCTGCTCCCTGCACACGCTAAGTTAAGCGGTGTGAGCTGGTAACTAAGGTAAACATCGGGTAACCATACCCGATGTTTACCTTAGTTACCAGTGTCCGCAGCTTCCAGACGCCGGCTCCGTGCAAGCGCAGCGTCGCTTGCACGTCGCTGATGGCTGGGGGCTGGTCACTGGTCGCTGGTGAGATCTGCCTGTTTGACAGCTCACCAGCGACCATGTAGCGATGCAGCAGCGATCCTGACCAGGTCAGATCGCTGGTCGGATCGCTGCTGCATCGCTAAAGTGTGAAGGTAACCTAAGGTTGAAGAATTCGGAGCCAGTATGGGACTAACAGGATAAGCAGTTGATGAGAGGGGGGTTGGAATAATGTTTATTATTGTATGTATTGTAACAATTACTATTTACTACTGTTTAATAGTTGTTTTTTTTTATCTCCAGAGATAGTGTTATGTTGTTGATAAAGCACTGTTAAAAAAAAAATAACAAACAACAAGTTCTACTTCGCACTCTGCAAGTTAACAGACTACATGCTAAGATCCTGAGCTAGAAGAAATAGCAGTTGTAAGCTGTGTTATCTTTGTTACTGAATAAATATATCTTCACTGTTGAATGTCTGGACAGTACAGAGTTCAATCCGCTGCTAACATCCCTAAGTGAAAATGGCCAAATTGTGCCCAAAGTGACAATATTTTATGTGGTCACCATTATTTTCAAGCACTGCCTTAACTCTCTAGGGCATGGAGTTCACTAGAGCTTCACAGGAGCCACTGGAATCCATCCTCCATGATGACATCACGGACCTGATGGATGTTAGAGATCTTTCGCTCCTCCAACTTCTTTTTGAAGATGCCCCACAGATGCTCAATAGCGTTTAGGTCTGGAGACATGCGTGGCCAGTCCAGCATCTTTACCTTGAATTAATTTAGCAATGGCCATCTTGGAGGTGTATTTGGGGTCATTATCATGTTGGAATACTGCCCTGAAGCTCAGTTTCTCAAGGCAGCGGATCATGCTCTCCTTCATTAAGTCACAGTACATGTTGCCATTCATGATTCCCTCAATGAACTGTAGCTCCCCACAGCTGGCAGCACTCATGTAGCTCAAGTCATGACAATACAACCTCCATGCTTGACTGTAGGCAAGATACTCCTCACCTGTTTGTCGCCACACATGCTTGACACCATTTTAACCAAATATCTTGGTGCCATCAGACCACAGGACGTGGATCCAGTAATTAATCCATGTCCTTAGTCCACTTGTCTTCAGCAAACTGTATGCAAGCTTTCTTGTGCATCATCTTTAGATTAGGCTTTCTTCTGAGATGATAGCCATGGAGACTAATTTGATGCAGTTTGCAGCATCGGTCTGAGCACTAACAGGCTTAACCCCACCCATTTTAACCTCAGCAGCAATGCTGGCAGCATTCATATGTCTGTTTTGAAAAGATGACCTCTGAATATGACGCCGGGGCATTTGCACTAAACTCCTTTGGTTGGCCATGGCGTGTCTTGTTCTGAGTGGAACCTGTTTTATTAAACCACTATATGATGTTGGCTACCATGCCCCAACTCAGATTCAGGATGTTAGCAATCTTCTTACAGCCTAGGCCATCTTTATGTAACAATTTTTTTTTCAGATCCTCAAAGAGTTCTTTTCCTTGAGGTGCCATGTTAAACTTTCAGTAACCAGTATGAGAGAAAGTGTGAGGGATAACACCAATTTAACTCATCTACTCCCTATTCACACCTGAGACATTGTAACACTAATGAGTCACATGACACCGGCGAGGGAAAATGGCTAATTGGGCATAATTTGCCAATTTTCATTTAGGAGTGTACTCACTTTTGTTATCAGCGGCTTTGACATTAATGGCTTGTATTGGGTTATTTAGACGGATCACCAAATTCACACTATAATGCAACTTGTACATTGTATTAAAGTGTCATATCTTCAGTGTCATCCCATGAAAAGATACAGTACAATATTTACAAAAATGTGTGGGGTGTACTCACTTTTGTTATATACTGTGTATGTATGTTAAACCAGAGAAAAAAAGTGGTATGACTCCATTATAATAAAAACAGTAAATTTTCATTTCAAAAAATTTTTTTTAAAAAAACATAAACACAAAATTACATAAATTCACAGCAAAAATTCTCAGTAGTGGGTGAGCTGGTGCCATGCCGCAATGTATATATGGTTAAGTTCGTACAATAACAGGTCAGTAATAATCGGCAGTAATATTTTATGCAAACAGACTATATTAATAGAATGCAAGATGCATATCAATCGGGGCTTCAATAGTCTATCCGCCACCTCCTAGACAAAATAACCACAGTATAGCATGAAAGGCTGTATAAGTTCAGTACTTAGGCGGTTTATGCTTAATTGTGACTATACTGTTTTAGGAGGAGGCGGATAGAACGACTAAGCCCCGACTGACATGTGTTGTTTACTTTATCAATATAGTCTAAATGCATAGAACATTATGGCCATTTAAATAGGTTTAGTACTCAGGCCTTTCATGCTATACTGTGGTTATATTGTCTAGGAGGTGGCGGATAGACTATTGAAGCCCCGATTGATATGCGTCTTGCATTCTATTAATATAGTCTGTTTGCATAAAATATTACTGCCGATTATTACTGACCTGTTATTGTACGAACTTAACCATATATACATTGCGGCATGGCACCAGCTCACCCACTACTGAGAATTTTTGCTGTGAATTTATGTAATTTTGTGTTTATGTTTTTTAAAAAAAAATGTACTGTTTTTATTATAATGGAGTCATACCACTTTTTTTCTCTGGTTTAATATTGGTATAGTGGTTTCCAGCATATGTTGTTTGGAATTGATTTAAATGTGTATGTATGTATGTAATGAAGGTGATATACTGCAGTATATCATGGATAAATCAATGCAGTCAAACAAACTCTGCAGGTTCTGCACCTCCCTATCACTTGAGTCTATGTATTGTTAGTACCGCTCCCATTTTACATGTTGTTCAGTGCTGCAGTAACATACCACACTATCTGCCATGATGAGCTGTGTGCTCTGATATCTGTCCTATCCTTAGGTTGTATGAACTTAAAATGGCCATTGCTTTCCTTGCCCTTATTTTTTATAGTGGCAGTGATAGTCAACCCTGATTGGCTAAACCATGTGATGTGATAGCTGATTGATGTAATCTTTGGCAATGTGTGAAATGGTGCTGGGCATATAATTTTGTGATCCACATGCATAGAACTGCAAATTGAAAATTCATCTGTTCAGAAATGCCTATAGTCTCCAATGACCCCACCGCCTCACCCCTAAACCACCTACTGTCTCCTCCCCAATATCCTATAGAATGTAAGCCTACATGGGTCCTCTTCCCTCTGTACCAGTCTGTCTATTGTAACTTGTATATGTATTTTGTATATAACTCCCTATGTACAGCACTATGGAATCAATGGTGCTCTAAAAATAATATTAATAATAATAATATAATAATAAAAAAATGTTCCAATGCACTTGTGAATTTCATACAATTCGAATTGAAGTGAATTTGTACCACATCAGTTCAATCATCTCTATTTTATACTTAGTTTAAATAACGGATGTTTTTGTATTATTATGGAATTAACAGCTTTTTACTATTGTTCAAATCCCTGAAAAAGGCATATCTGTGAATTTGGAGTTATCAGAGGACTTTGTAAATTTGTACATTAACGACTTTATATTATTATAATTACTCATTTTTGTAGTTTGGGGGAACATGAGAGGTTATCATTGATAAGCAAAAAATATTTGAAGTTACCATTTACCAATTATTACCACAATTTGCACCTAATATTTTTTTTTTTTTTTTTAAATGAAAATGAAGATTGTCTGTACAGAACTATTAATGGAAGTTGACTGTTTGTTGAGTTACAGAGATTACGATTCAAGGCTTGATTTTTTTCTTTTCCAGGCGGCCTTATTTATTGTTCAGAACCTCAATAGATGCAGTCATTCTTTCCCTGGCATTGAAGAGTCGGAAGGCCGGCATAAAACACTTTGTCCTCTGTTTCTCAGTGGCTCCTCTCAGGGAAACTTCACTGTGGGTTATCTGTGCCATCTAATGAAAGTGGCCTCTGTCCAGGAAGCAAAATCTCATCCAAATTTTCATTTCACCCAGTTCCAAGATCACATAAACAGTTTAACACTGTTTTCTCTTTTATCATACTGGAGCAGGGTGAAGTGGAAATGTGAATGAGATTTTGTCAATGGCGTTCTCTCTCTTGTTCTGAAAAAAGTATATCCTGCAAATGGGCACTTGCCTTCTTAATTAATAGATATGGCACTGGTCACCCTCCGATACGCACACTGAATACGACAAATGACCTAATGCCACTCTTACATTGCACTGAAATTGTGAAGTTAGCCTAAGAACTCTTGTAGTGGCCATATACTTATATACTGTATATATATATATATATATATATATATACTAGTTGTACTACCTGGCTTTCCCGGGTTAATAACTGCTGTTAACAAAATAGAATGTATTAACAAAAATGTATTCTGCACACAAAAACCACAAAAACAATTAGATAGACATGTAATTATTAAAAGGCAAAAACTAAGTTAATAGAAGCATTTCACAACATATATTTCAACACCACAGATATTCCACACAGATTTAACTAAATTGGCCAAGTAATGTGCTCCGTCTGTCTCTTTCCCTGTCTGTCTCTTTCCCCATCTGTCTCTTTCCCCGTCTGTCTCTTTCCAGGTCTGCCTGTCTCTTTCTTTGTCTGTCTCTATCTCTCTGTTTCTTTCCCCATCTGTCTCTTCCCAGGTCTGTTTCTTTCCCAGGTCTGTCTCTTTCTCCGTCTGTCTCCCCGTCTCTTTGTTTGTGTCTTTTCCTGTCTGCATTTCTTTGTCTGTCTCTATTTCTCTGTCTCTTTCCCCATCTGTTTTTATCAAAGTCTGTGTCTTTCCCCATCTATCTTTGTCTGTCTCTCCGGCTGTCTCCTCCTTCCCTGTCTGCCTGTCTCTGTCCCTGTCTGCATGTCTGTTTATCTCTTTCCCCATCTTTCTCTTTCCAGGTCTGTCTCACTTTTTCACCGTTTGTCTCTGTCTGTCTCTTTTACCGTTTGTCTCTGTCTGTCTCTTTCCCTGTCTGTCTCTTTCCCTGTCTGTCTTTGTCTGTCTCTCTGTATGTCTGTCTCTCTCTCTGTCTGTCTCTCTCTATCCATCTCCCCACTGACATCTTATTACCTCACATATAAGCTTCTTATATTATGAATGTCTTTTGTTCCTATAGCAACCACTCACAGCTCCTACTAAAAACCTGTAGTTCCAGGCTCCATTTACTTTAATGAAGGCATGTTTTTTGGAGAGTAACTGTAAAGCGCGGGGTTAAATTTTCCTGTCAAAACATAGTCTACGATGTTCCCTGGGTCACATGAGGTGTCTGTGCAAAATTTTGTGATTGTAAATGCGACGGTGCGGATACACTTTTCGTTTCACTTTTTCCCAATTATGTAGATAGGGGCAAAATTGATTGTTAAATTGGAACGCGCGGGGTTAAAATTTCACCTCACAACATATCCTATGACACTCTCGGGGTCCAGACGTGTGAGTGTGCAAATTTTGGGGCTGTGGCTGCGACGGTGCAGATGGCAATCCTGGACATACATACACACACACATACACACATACATACACACATTCAGCTATATATTATATATATATATATATATATACACTGTCATAACAGTCTAAAGGAAATAAGGGAATAGTCGGGTACGGTGCTCATCCGTCTGCCATTTTCTCTGCTGTGGGATGGCTACAAAAGTTTGGTTTCTACTGTCCTACAAAAAGGATGGCAGTAAGGATACGATAGCAGCCTGGAGGGCAGTGAAGCATTACAACTTGGCATATAAAATTTCTAAATATCTACCCCTATGGGATGGATAATCCGGGGTTCAGCCAGGGAATTAGCAATAAGCTATTTGAAGAATGGAGGCGGAAAGGTATACAGAGGGTCTCCCATCTTTTCATTCTTCTGAGCCAAGATGGTTGGGGAGGGAAGAATTGGCAGGCAATTATGGGTTGAATCCTAACCAAATAATCCAGTAAGATCAGGTGAAGCATAAGGTTATGGCTCAATTGCAAGACATATCGTCGGAGGTGTCACTTAATACATTTGACGGCCTGGTCAAGTTGTCACAAACATCCTCATCAATTTCATCTCTATATGGGGCAATGCAAAACCAGTTGACTGTGTATCAGCCAGAGAGTTTCTTTAAGCCATGGGAAAAGCAACTAGGGGACCCCGACATTGGAACAAAGATCAAGGAGGGGTGGAGGGCCCTACGAAAGGCAATATTGAATGAACAGTGGCGGGAGACTCAGTATAATGTGATGCATTGGGCGATCTATGCATTCAATTTGCCCAGAAAGCTTGAGAATCCTGAGAGGATTACTCGTTGTCCGAAATGCAATTTAGAAGCAACGGATCTCTACCATGGATTGTGGCTGTGTCCCCACCTTGAGCCACTGTGGGCCCAAGTATCAAAGTGTGTTGCTAAACTCTGGGACAGCAAACTCCTTCTCTCCCCTACTCTGGTTCTGTTCCATGCATGGGAGGGGGTGAGCGTCGAGGGGAGGAGGAGTAAACATCCCCCTTCACTATTACATATAATCATACTTGCAACAAAGAGGATGATACTGAAATATTGGTTGGAGTCAAAAGTACCCTCGTTCGAAGAAGTAATAATCCATATAAAACGGCTGATCGAGTTAGAGAGCCTTGATGCTGGAAGGAAGTCGGGACGATTGGGTAGTCACTTCAAGAAGTTGAGGGAGTTTATTATAACCTACTTCAATTCGGAGGAAATAGAACGCTTAATTTCACCATTTAAGGAGACGGAGTGGTATCACTCTGAGAAATTAGGTGGTACACTCGGAGGATTGGAGGTGGGGGTTGAAGGTGACTAGGTGGGAGTGGGTTTGAGTAGTTCAGGGAGGGGAGTAGGAGAGTTTAACAGGATGGTTTCAAATTCATTCATATACTTAGTTATAAGGGTTTCCGTGAGGTATTAAAGATTCTGAGTCTTACTGTGAATACCGTGAACATTGATTAGATGTTGTAATACTGAATTGTAAATGGAGCGATATACAATTTTCTTGTCATTTTGCTGATAATTTTGTTGATATTATTAATATTATTGGTTCTATGTAATGATTTGTTTGCTTTTGAAAATAAATAAAAATTATAATTTAATAAAAAAAAAAAAAAGGATGGCAGTAAGAAGAAATAACATTAGCTTAACCCCACAGATCAAACACATACGGCAGAACTGATATGTCATCAATATGTGTAGTGGGCAATCCCTTTTAGCAATACTAATGATGACCAAATACCAATAACATTACCAACATTACCAATTAACTTGACATCATCTACAGTTGAGTTGAGTTATAATAGTTCACACATAGTCTATATATGTTACGGGGGGCTGTCTGATAACCTAAAGGAGTATCAGACAGTCAGGGTCCACCGTGCAAAGACTCTGCTGCAGACTATGGCAGAGTGCAATACCTCTGTTAACTCACAGAAGGATATAATAAGTAAGTAAAGCAATTCCTCCCTTACTTGGAGGGTGTGTGGAATGATCTCTGTTAATAATCACAGAGACAAAGGCAATGTGTGCGAAATGGCACCTACCTAGGTCCGCTCTTCTAGTGGTGCAAAAGAGACGAACAGCAGCGAAAGCCGCACAAAGCTCCTACCTCTGTTCGCTCCCCTAGTGTGCGAGGATACGAACAACTGCCAGACGCAGTATAAGGAACGTTACCATAGCGGCAACGTCCACCTACGAGTCGAGCCACAAGGCCCAGCCAGACCATGTGCCTCAGGCACCTGCCTATGTCTGCTCCCCTAAGAGGTAAGGATACGGACAGCAGCCGAAGCTGTGAGGTATAAGAACGCTACCCTGCCGGTAGCGCTCACCTAGCATAGACAGAGGAATGCCTAGAGGAACGCGCACAGAGCGTCTACTCTTATGCATGAACCAAGAGGACTGAGCGCCATGCGGCGTGTGTCAGGGTCTTATATAGACTCTGTGCCTCACCCAAGATGGAGGACACCAGAGCCAATCCGCTGCCAGAACGACAGGAGTGACGTCATGCTGGCCTATCACTGACCAAGGCATCACAAGCACATGACCAGCGACCAATCGGCATAGAAGGTGTCAGAGACATGTGACCTCATTTCAGCGATGATGTCACCCGCACATGTGCAATGGCTCCAAGATAGGACTTAGTCTCCAGTGCTCGCACATGTGCAGTAGCAAGAAATCTGGACTTAGTCTCCAGCGCTCGCACATGTGCAGTAGCAACAAATCTGGACATAGTCTCCAGTGCTCGCAGCAACCGTAACAGTACCTCCCCCTCAAGGACCCCCCTCCCGGCGACGCAGGTAATCTGCAACTAAGTCGGGAGCATGGACAGCCTCCTCAGGCTCCCAAGAGCGATGTTCCGGGCCGTAACCCTCCCAATCTATCAAGAAGAACCTGCGCCCTCTAACCATCTTAGAACCAACTATGGCTCATACCTCATAGCTAGAGCGAGAGGAATCAGAGGCAGGAGAGTGCACTTCACGAGCGTGAGGTAAAATAGCCGGCTTTAGCAGTGAGACATGGAATTTGTCATGAATCCTAAGATGGACGGGTAACTTCAATTGGTAGACTACAGGATTTACCTGTCGAAGAACCTCATAAGGACCCAGGAAGCGAGGAGCAAATTTGACAGAGCTCACTTTAAGTCTCACGTGTTTTGCAGAGAGCCACACAAAGTCCCCTGGAGAAAAGACAGGAGCCGGGCGACGAAACCGATCGGACACCGTCTTCATACGGTCCTTAGCTGCTTGGATCGACTCTTCAGTCCGATCCCAAACCTCTCTGGCATTAGTTGCCCAGTCGGCCACAAGAGGAGGAGGTGCAGCAGCGGGAAACGGTACCGGTACCCTAGGGTGTTGCCCATTATTGAGTACGAACGGTGTCTGCCCAGTGGCCTCAGCCAGCGAATTGTTAAGGGCAAATTCTGCCCAGGGTAGGAGGGAGGACCAGTTATCGTGGTTCTCAGCAACAAAGTGTCGAAGGTATATAATCATAGATTGATTGGTACGCTCAACCAAACCATTGGTCTCCGGATGGTACGCCGAAGAGAGATTCAACTCAATTTGCAGAAGGCTACAAAGATCTCGCCAGAAACGGGAAGTAAATTGAGGGCCTCTGTCACAAATGATACGATCTGGCATCCCGTGAAGCCTAAAGACATGCTTGAGGAATAGTTTGGCTAGTACCCTGGAAGATGGGATTCTCGATAACGGTATGAGATGAACCATCCGGGAGAAATGGTCCGTAATGACCCACACAAATCTATGTCCCTGTGAACATGGAAGATCACCCACAAAGTCCATGCCTACCACCTCCCATGGTCTATCTGGCACTGGTAAAGGATGCAAGAGCCCAGCCGGTCTCTGCCGTAATGGACGGTTGCGAGCACACGAGTAGCAGGAACCGACATATCTCTTGACGTGGCTGGCTAAGTGTGGCCACCAATACCACCTCTCCAGTAACTCTCGTGTCCGCCTAATACCAAAATGCCCACCCACCTTTGAGGTGTGGGCCCATGACAGTATATCATTCTGTCGATCAGGTGGAACAAAGGTCTTGCCCGGTGGGATTTGGTCTAACGTCACAGGGGAGAGCGTATGAAAAACCCTGGAGGGAAGGATAAGACGAGGTTCGTCAATCTCTTCCTGGGTAGAAAGCATAGAGCGAGACAGGGCATCTGCCTTGTTATTCTTACTCCCAGACAGATAGTTGATGGAGAAGTGAAAGCGGGAGAAAAACAAGGACCAGCGGGCTTGGCGAGGATTCAGACGCTGAGCGGTTTGTAAGTACGTCAGATTCTTATGGTCTGTATAGACCTGGAAAGGATGTTTCGCTCCTTCCAGCAAGTGACGCCACTCCTCCAAGGCTAATCTCAAGGCGAGCAGTTCCCTATCCCCAATGGTATAGTTTCTCTCTGCCGGTGAAAAGGTTTTCGCAAAGAAGAAACACGGCCTTTTTCTACCTGCACCGTTCTTTTGATACAAGACCGCACCAGCACCCACTGAAGAGGCATCAACCTCTAAGAGGAAGGGCTTACTCTCATCGGGTCTTTGAAGAACGGGAGCAGTTGAAAAGTGTCTTTTTACTGCCTCAAAAGCCTGAGATGTCTCAGTAGACCAGGCTTTGGGATTAGCACCTTTCTTAGTCAAGGCCACCAAAGTAGAAAAATGGGGTATGAACTGCCTGTAATAATTTATGAATCCTAAGAAGCGTTGCACCGCCTTCAAGGAATGAGGTTCGGACCATTGCAGGACAGCAGAGAGCTTTGCAGGATCCATAGCCAGGCCCTCTTGTGAGATAATGTAACCCAAAAAAGGCAATGAGGACTGCTCGAATACACATTTCTCGAGCTTAGCAAACAATGAGTGCTCCCTTAAACGGGAAAGGACACGAACGACATCCTGACGATGAGTCTCCAGATCAGGAGAAAAAATCAGGATGTCGTCCAGATACACCACTACTGAGGATAACAGTAAATCCCTGAACACATCGTTTACGAAGTCCTGAAATACTGCGGGTGCATTACATAACCCAAAAGGCATGACGAGGTATTCATAGTGACCGTCTCGGGTGTTAAAAGCGGTCTTCCATTCGTCACCCTTTTGAATTCGTACCAAGTTATACGCACCCCGCAGATCCAACTTCGTAAAAACTTGAGCTCCTCTCAGTCTGTCAAAGAGCTCCGAAATTAAAGGTAATGGGTATTTGTTCTTTATTGTGATTGCGTTGAGACCCCTGTAATCTATGCAGGGACGCAAATCACCCTCTTTCTTCCGAACAAAGAAAAACCCAGCTCCTGCGGGAGAGACAGACTTACGAATGAACCCCTTCTCTAAACTCTCTCTTATATAGGTCGACATGGCCTCCGACTCAGGTATCGACAGGGGGTAAACCCTGCCTTTAGGTGGAACCGAACCTGGGATAAGGTCTATGGCACAGTCATACGGCCTATGGGGTGAAAGAACCTCAGCACCCTGTTTGGAGAACACATCAGCGAAATCCAGATAGGGTGTAGGTATGGGAGAGAGATCAGTAGATGCAACCGCAATGACCTTAGGTGGTAAGGGAAGACATCGGGACTGACATTTCGAACCCCAACTAATAATGCTGTCAGAGTCCCAGTCAATGTGAGGAGCATGAGTCCGAAGCCATGGGAGACCCAGAAGGACGTCGTCTATACCCTCAGGCAAAACAAGAAAAGAAATCTCCTCTATGTGACCCTGAGGCAGGGAAAGGCGCAAGGGAACTGTCCTCAATGTAATGGAGTCAGACAACATAGTTCCATTAACAACACGGACAGGAATAGGCGCCTCTAACATGATAGAGGGAATATTGTGTCCCTTTACAAATCCTGAGGACACAAAAGTCCCGTCAGCTCCGGAATCCACAAAAGCCATAATAGGCCATGTATTCTCAGATAACGAGAGCTGACCTGGGATACAACACTTAGAGGGTGCAGAAAACGTCTCTAGTAACCCCCCTCTAATGGTTACTAGGCCAGGGAGTTTCCCTGACGACTAGGACACTTGTTGGCATAGTGCCCAGCCTGACGACATACGTAACATATAGGAGGACCAGACTTGCGTAATCTGGAAGACGTATGACCTAACTCCATAGGAGTGGGAAATGTTTCAGATGCTGAGGAAGATGGTAGTGGACCCTCAACAACTGAAATAGCCCGATGCTTAGGGCGTGAGGAAGAGACCTCGAGTCTACGTTCCTTATGGCGTACATCGATCCTCGTTGCTACTGTGATCAAGTCCTCCAGAGAAGCAGGGACCTCACGAGTAGCAAGAGCATCCTTGACATAGCCTGCCAACCCTCTCCAGAAGATAGGAATCAACACCTTCTCTGGCCAATCTAGTTCTGCCACCAGAGTTCTAAAAGCAATGGCATAAGAACTAGTGGATACCGAACCCTGAGATAGATCTAACAGTCTCAGAGCCGCATCATGGGTAACCTGCGGACCCATGAATACCGCCTTAAGAGCATCAAGAAAGTCTTGATGTCTCAGAGTAACCACATCAGAGCGCTCCCATAGGGGAGTCGCCCATTCTAAGGCTTTGTCCTGAAGTAAGGAGATGATAAAGCCTACTCTGGACCTCTCCGTAGAGAAGCGAGAAGAGTTGACCTCTAGGTGTATCTGACACTGACTAATGAAACCACGACATGATCTGGCATCGCCAGAATATCTGTTTGGCAGAGCAAGTCGAGGATCATGTGCAGATGTCACCATGGTCTGAGGTTTATCCTCTATACTCTTGAGCCGTGACTCAAGTACTTGTATGTAACGGTGTAACTGCTGATATTCTGCCATAACTGCCAGACCCTTGGCTCAGTCCTAATGTTACGGGGGGCTGTCTGATAACCTAAAGGAGTATCAGACAGTCAGGGTCCACCGTGCAAAGACTCTGCTGCAGACTATGGCAGAGTGCAATACCTCTGTTAACTCACAGAAGGATATAATAAGTAAGTAAAGCAATTCCTCCCTTACTTGGAGGGTGTGTGGAATGATCTCTGTTAATAATCACAGAGACAAAGGCAATGTGTGCGAAATGGCACCTACCTAGGTCCGCTCTTCTAGTGGTGCAAAAGAGACGAACAGCAGCGTAAGCCGCACAAATCTCCTACCTGCGTTCGCTCCACTAGTGTGCGAGGACACGAACCACTAGATATGGCACCTGCCTAGGTCTGCTCTTCTAGTGGTGCAAAAGAGACGAACAGCAGCGTAAGCCACACAAAGCTCCTACCTCTGTTCGCTCCCCTAGTGTGCGAGGATACGAACAACTGCCAGACGCAGTATAAGGAACGTTACCCTAGCGGCAACGTCCACCTACGAGTCGAACCACAAGGCCCAGCCAGACCATGTGCCTCAGGCACCTGCCTATGTCCGCTCCACTAAGAGGTAAGGATACGGACAGCAGCCGAAGCTGTAAGGTATAAGAACGCTACCCTGCCGGTAGCGCTCACCTAGCATAGACAGAGGAATGCCTAGAGGAACACGCACAGAGCGTCTACTCTTATGCATGAACCAAGAGGACTGAGCGCCATGCGGCGTGTGTCAGGGTCTTATATAGACTCTGTGCCTCACCCAAGATGGAGGACACCAGAGCCAATCCGCTGCCAGAACGACAGGAGTGACGTCATGCTGGCCTATCACTGACCAAGGCATCACAAGCACATGACCAGCGACCAATCGGCATAGAAGGTGTCAGAGACATGTGACCTCGTGTCAGCGATGATGTCACCCACACATGTGCAATGGCTCCAAGATAGGACTTAGTCTCCAGCGCTCGCACATGTGCAGTAGCAAGAAATCTGGACTTAGTCTCCAGCGCTCGCACATGTGCAGTAGCAACAAATCTGGACATAGTCTCCAGTGCTCGCAGCAACCGTAACAATATATATATATAGTACATGGCTGTATTGCAAACGGTCTAGAAATTCCAGGATTTTTCCGCAAAAATAGGACAATTTTCCCATGTCTGTAAAAAAATGAAGGCGTCCGCGATTTTTTTTGAAGCTTAAGAAATTTAGACAGAATATTTTGGTTGTAATTACCATCATATAACAATTGACAGTGACTACAGATGATACATTCATATCAGAATTATGGGTCGCAGACATATTTCACTTACCGTATTTTTTTCTTTTTATAAGACGCACCGGATTGTAAAACGCACCCCAAATTTAGAGATAAAAAAGGTAAAAAAAAATGGGGTCCGTCTTATACTCCGGTGTTGTCTTAAGAGAGGTGGCAGTGGTTGTGGAGCGGGGTTACAGAAGGCAGATGCTGTGCTGGCAGCGGCGGGTCATTGGTGGCAGCGGAAGCTGCTGTGGTTGTGTAGTGGATCAGGCCGGTGCAGCTAGTGTCCCAGTCTGTCCGCGGTCCGGTCATCAAAGAAATGGCGCCCAGAGTAGAGCACGTACAGATTGAGCTCTCATACAAGAGCTCCATCTGCGCACGCGCTGACTCCCAGTGCCATCATTTGAAGCTGGGGCTGCAGACAGACTAGGATACCCGCCGCACAGCCACAACAGTCAATACAGCCACCCAGCCTGCCGCCCGGCTGCATAGAGTGGCAGCCAGCAGGTCGCCCGCCCACCCGCACAGAGAGGCCGTTGGATGCCGGAACAGAGAGGCAGCCGGCCGCTGGGTTAGAGATGCAGCCAGCCGCCAGCACCGACAGGCACCCGTTTGCCCGCACGCAATGAAAGGCTCCCTGCTGGCCGCCCGCACACACCGACAGGCACCCGACTGCCCGCACACAGAGCCGCACAGACAGCCCCTGCCAATTCACCTCCCAGTAAGCTATATTCAGATTTTAAGATGCACCTCTCATGTTCCTCACAAATTTTTGGGAGGAAAAGTGCGTCTTAAAATCCAAAAAATACGGTATATTCAATAGTGGTTTACTATGGTTTTCCAATGTGTCTGTAAAAAATATTGTTCGCCCGTGATTTTTTGGTAAGCCGTCCATATAAAAATAAAAAGTCGAGTTCGCGGGCCAGGTACATAAATGGAAAAGAGGATCCAGGGGCCACAAAAAGGACCCTTAAATTGCAAATTGCCCACCAGACATAAAAAAAGGAATTGGAATTGTATATGACACATTGTCCTCATACAGTCATAAACACCATATGTAACATATTACAAATGTTTGATCATTTTCTACTCAGCCTATTTATCCCGGTGTAAAATCTGGAGTCTATATTCTACCATTATCCATCTCAGTTGGAAGACTATAAATGGACCACAGATTGTGTAGAACATCCCTGCCTATTTTCCTTTAGATTGGCATCTTCAGGTTCAGTGAATGACCTTTCTTTGAAATCTCCTTCTGCAGCTTAAGGCATGACATGTTTGCCATCTGGATCTAGCTCTGTCTATACTCATTTATTAATTCACACAGCAGCAGTGTGATTAGGGTCATGCGACAGCAGCACGGAAGGAGTTAATGTTCTGTGATGCATGCCGACAGCTGCAGAATGTTGTACAGTAGCCGGAGCACATTGCACAAATGCTCTTACGTGTAGCCAGTGGGAAATGCAATTGCCCCAGTTGGTTATTAGTTGAGTGTATGATGCTATTCGTATGAGGTTGTAGATTTATGTAGGTTAATATTGAGTATATTTACATATATTGAAAGTATATATTGATGTAAATGAGTACAGTCAATTGAACATTGACTGATATTGAATTATGGTAGTGATACTGAAATATGGCAATGTAAAGGGTATGCAAAATATGCAGAAATACAAATAAATATAGAATGTGTGCGCACCATTGTGTGTGTGTATCTGGGTGTAAATGTTTGTGTTTGTGCATTTTTGATTAAAATCCTCTTCAAAAGGTCATTGAAAATTCTGCCTGCTTTATGGCAATAATGAATAGAGAGTTGGGGTAGCAGATGGCAGCGTTGCCAAAGGATACTTAGAATACCAATGAAACAATGGCACCATAAAGCAGAAACATATTGTATTGCAAATCTTAAGAGACACAACATATTTCTCACTGAAAGTGTTACCAAAACTAAAGTGTATTAGTCATTTCACTATGACTGGGTATAAAATGTAGAGAAAATGTATTTTAGATTCTCAATTACTTATTTTTCTATTTTTTTTTCTTATTTTGCTCAATGTATTAGATATTTAAAGGTATAGGAAGTAAATAGCAGCAATAGATCATTAAATTAAATTGAACAAACATTTTGTGTGCTGGGAAATTACATTTATGTATAATGTGGATATTCATAGTGGACGCTGAGATGTAGCAAGGAGTTACACTTTAGACTGGTAGTTGTCCTGCTCACCACCACCACCAGGGACAAAGCAAGAAGGGATAGTGGACCCACTGGACCACAGGGGGAACCAAGGCCTACCGTTTAGTGGGAGGGGCTTAACTAAGCGCCTGTTGTGAAGCAGAACCTCAGGTGCCACTTCCAGAGCAGTGACAGGAACTGTGGCAGCTGAGCGGTGTGGGGTGACAGCAGGACAGGGAGAACAGCAGCAGGATCGCACAGGCAGGACAGGCGTGGACTACTGCAGGATGGTCCAGGACAACAGGCGTGGACCGCAGCAGGACTCCGGATATGGAACACAGCAGGGCTAAATATGCCAGACCCAAGATTAGCTAGACTCAGACAAGATACCAGACTCAGGCAGGTGACCGGACTCAGGCAGAACTATTGGGCGGCCGCTTAGTGACGCCACTGTGACGCCGAACGAACCGTCCCCTTAGAAAGGAGGCGGTTCGCTGGACACAGCGACGTCGCTAGACAGGTAAGTCCCGTGTGACGGCTCCTAATGATTTTGTGCGCCACAGGCAGCGATTTGCCTATGACGCACAAACGACGAGGGCGGGTGATTTCACCAGTGATAAAGCCCCCTTTACTCCCACCAAAGCCAGCACCAGTCCATCTCCATTGGCATCAGGTTTCCTGGGGCTCACATAACATTGGTATGTTATAAGAACCCTGTAGCCATTCAATGGCCACTTCACTCTCACTTCCTTTGGACATAAATAACATTCTAAGGGAATTAGAGAGCAGCAGCTGCTCTCACTTCCATGTTTCAGTTTTGTCCAAAGGAAATCAAAAAGAATGGTGTAGCTGCTGATTGGCTGCAAGAATTGCTTGACATAACAATGTTATGCGAGCCCCAGGAGATCAAGTTCCAATGTTACTGTAATGGCACCAGCGCAGGAGGGGAGTATAGGCTGTGATTTAAAATGATGGAATATAGCAATTGAGAATAGGTTGTCCAAAAAGTAGACACCTTTAATGAATTTTATACTGTAAATTTTTAGACGATTTTCCTTTTAGTATCCAATTTGTAGCAAATTGTACATTAACTTCTCTAAATTATTACGTTTCATTACGCAGTGTAATTGCTTGATATAACTACACTACTTTATGAAGAATCAAGGCCAAGTGTGGAGATCTGTCACGCTCGTAAGTCAATCATTATAAAAATATTCACCACATCTTGAAAATTTTGTACATTTTACTCACCCTTGGTTTTTATTTATACTTCTTTTTTCAAAAAATAAAAAATGAAGCCTCACATCAACAACAGCTTGTGCTTTACACCCCATGAGGCCTAAAACCCACATCCGTGAAAACCACGTCCGGGTAAAACGGGCCATTTTTCGGGTCCGTTTTCCGTTTTTTAGGTCCGTTTTTATGGTATGTGTGGTCTGCGTGTGTATCCCGTATGCTAGCCGTATGTGCGTGTGGAATGTCCGTGTGTGCGTGAGTGAAATAACTGACGTGTGTGTGTTGTCCATGTGAAATGTCCGTGTGTGATGCAAAATGTCGTTACTACATGTCGGAAGACAGAGTAGCGGGATGAGAATGAACTCGGGTGAACTTCACCCGACTTCATTGTCATGCCGCGGCTCTGTCTGTGTGCCGTGGACTGATTACCGGTCACCTGTGAAGGATTCACCGGTGACCGCTAATCCCCCGAGTGACTGAAGTGTCCCCCCCTCTCTCATACTCACCGATCCCCGATCGCCGGCGCTGCACGGCGTTCACACTGCTCCGGCGCCTTTTTCTAATTTGAAAAAGCCGGCCGCTCATTAAACAATCTCGTATTCCCTGCTTTCTCCCCCCACCGGCGCCTATGATTGGTTGCAGTGAGACACGCCCCCACGCTGAGTGACAGCTGTCTCACTGCACCCAATTACAGCAGCCGGTGGGCGTGTCACTATGGAGTATAGAAATAAATAAATAATTAAAAAAAACGGCGTGCGGTCCCCCCCCCATTTTAATACCAGCGAGATAAAGCCATACGGCTGAAGGCTGGTATTCTCAGGATGAAGATGACAGGAGCGGCGGTGTATTCTGCAGCTCCTGTCACCTGCATGCAGCAGAGCTGGATGCGACGCTGGAGGTCCGAGGATTACGCCGGACATGGAGGGCTTTGTCGGGGTTAATAAATTGGTGATGAGGGACTTTGTTAGTGTTTTTTATTTCTAATAAATTATTTTTTTGGGTGTGTGTGTGTTTTTTAACTGTCACTTAAAGATTAATCATGGAAGGTATCTCGGGGAGACGCCTGACATGATTAATCTAGGACTTATTGGCAGCTATGGGCTGCCAATAACTCCTTATTACCCCGATTTGCCAACGCACCAGGGCAAATTGGGAAGAGCCGGGTACAGCCCCAGAACTGTCGCATATAATGTATGCGGCAATTCTGGGCGGCTGCTGACTGATATTGTTAGGCTGGGGGGCTCCCCATAACGTGGAGATCCCCATCCTGAGAATACCAGCCTTCAGCCGTATGGCTTTATCTGGCTGGTATTAAAATGGGGGGGGACCGCACGCCGTTTTTTTTTAATTATTTATTTATTTATTTATTTTACTGCACAGTAT
Organism: Anomaloglossus baeobatrachus; assembly: GCF_048569485.1. Taxonomy (NCBI): domain Eukaryota; kingdom Metazoa; phylum Chordata; class Amphibia; order Anura; family Aromobatidae; genus Anomaloglossus; species Anomaloglossus baeobatrachus. The sequence continues at coordinate 531,312,284 of NC_134356.1, read as the reverse complement.
AGACACGCCCACCGGCTGCTGGGATTGGGTGCAGTGACACAGCTGTCACTCAGCGTGGTGGGCGTGTGTGACTGCAACCAATCACAGGCGCCGGTGGGCGGGTAAAGCAGGGAATACGAGATTGATTAATGGGCGGCCGGATTTTTCAAAATAGTAAAAGCCGCCGGAGTTTTTATAACAGCCGTGCAGCGCCGCGGCGGAGATCGGGGAACGGTAAGTATGAGAGAGGAGGGGGAACTGACCGACAGACAGCTAGAGGGACAGATAAGACAGAGAGACCGACCGACAGACATAGAGACCGACCGACGGACTGAGGGAGAGAACGAAACAGAAAAAGAAAAAAGACCGACATCACATGAAAAAAGCACAAAACGTACAGGGAGCAAATAGAGATGCGTCCGTGTCACTCGGACGTGCGCACAGACCCATTGACTTTCATTGGGTCCGTGCTGTGTGTTGCGTGCAGAAAACGGACATGCTTCCGTGCAAAACGCACACAGGTACGGATCACGGACACGGACAAACGGACATGCATCAAAACCGCACGTGGAACTTTTATCATACAATAACATTGGTGCACGTTTGGCCGTGTCTCCAGTATACACGGAAACAGACCAAACACGCACGTGTTTCACGGATGTGTGTTTCAGGCCTAAGACATACTGTACAAATGCAAGTCATAACGTGACTCTGTACAAGTAATATTTGCACTTGAATTTGCATCTTTAACTATAAGGCTATGTGCGCACGTTGCTTTTTACCTGCTTTTTACCTGCTTTTTTGCTGCTTTTTCAACTGCAGCGTTTAATGCCAAAATGGATGTGTTCTGCTTTTCAAGCAAAGTCTAAGGGAATTTGGGTTTCTTGTCCGCACTATGCAGTTCAAACTGCTGCCTTTTTGTTGCAGAACTTTGGTCAAAAACTCAGCTTTGCAGTGCAAAACCTAAATGGCAAAAACAACTGACATGTGAATTATTTTTGCCATTTGGGTTTTGCACTGCAAAGCTGAGTTTTTGACCGAAGTTCTGCCACAAAAAGGCTGCAGTTTGAACTGCATAGTGCGGACAAGAAACCCAAATTCCCATAGACTTTGCTTGAAAAGCAGAACACAACCATTTTGGCATTAAACGCTGCAGTTGAAAAAGCAGCAAAAAAGCAGGTAAAAATCAACGTGCGAACATAGCCTAAGAATTAAGATCTGCATTGCTTCTAGAAGACAAAGGGTGGCCCTCATTAAATTGACCATTAAATGTCTCCTTAGAAGGGGCACTAAGATGCTTAGATAAGTCTTGTTACTATAGTTTATGCATTCATGTAAAACAGCCTAGCACACAATGATTTAGAAGATGCACTGACCCAGCACCCACAAACATAGATACAAAAGCAATTGAAATCCAGCATTGCCCAATGACCTGGAATTTTCCCAACCCAAGGGTGAATGACAGGCAGAACATTGGGAAGTAAGCTGCGGTGAAGGACTGTATGGGGAGATGGAGGACAACAGCTCAGCCAGTAGGCTCAAGTCTACTGAATATGGCTTGATATAGACCATATAGGCTGTTGATATGTTGACAAGGATAAAATGGGGAACATTAAAATTCCCCGTCTGCCCTACTCACTTTAAAGATGGCTTTTGTAAGTAACAATATTTTAAGAAATACTGGACATAACCTTCTGAACTTAACGTGAGTGCTCGGATTCTGTAACATTTAATGATTTAATCACTTGATTGCATTAGTAGTAAAATAAAAAAGCTAAATGTGCAAAAGCAACACATGGGTCTCGAAGCAATGACCGCAGAATAACTGAGCATGGCTAGTGTAGGAGCATGTATCATTCTTAAACACCCCAGTGTAAAGCGTATAGTTGAGCCTACCAGTCCTCAACCAATGGCTCCACATAAGACTACTGAGAGGTTATTCAGAAAATATATTTGTTACTTAAAATATCTACCTATATAATGTCATGCAGCAGCTTCATCAAGCATATTTTATTGGGCAGAAAGTACAACAAATATTGCATCACTGCATCCCCTAACGTTATGTTCTTTTCATATTTGGCTGGAGGGACTATGGGCCCACAAGTTGATATTATTTGTGATTGCCAAATATTTGAACCATATGGATATGTATCCCATCTCTTCCATTACAACAATGTCTGATTTTTATGGAGAACAGTTGTAGGTTCACTAATGATTGTGCACCGTAAGAATCTCTAAATGTGAAATACCACGAAGAGCTGTATAATCCAATTGAAATATCCGCAGAAAGCATCTGTAGCACCCATGGGGCAAGGGGTTAAATTACTCATCACCGGGCCTGGTGATGTCGGGTCTGGGGATGTCACAGGGTGGTCCTTTTGTTCGGTTTCGTGGCCCCAAGGTGTACAATAAAGGAGGGGATGATGATGGAGGTTGATTTCGTGACGCCACCTGTGGTATGCGGCCAGGCAATTATCCGCCGCTGCTGTTGTTGTCCGCCGGGGCAGATGGTAGTAGCAGCCGCGGTGTTTCTGCTCCCCACAGGCGGAGCGGGTCCTGGGGAGGATGATGAGGGAGTAGTAATGGCGGGTGCCAAAGAGCGGGGAGGCGGCGCCTGGGATCACAGACGAACACAGTCTGTGCGGGTTATAGGTGCTTTACTCACAGTTCTTTAAGTAACCTATTTGCCGCTTCTGAAGCACTGGCAACCGCTGTGATGGGCCCCATCGAACTCGAGCAATTCGAGGTCACCGCCGGTATTTCCACTGTCCTTTCTGGTCGGGGTCCCTCCAATCCCGGTGTATGTGGAATATGGAATGGGCTGTGGGTGTTCCCTGCACTCTCTGCAGACCCTGGAATCCTGTGTAGCTGTAGAGAACCCGGGCTGAACTGGATGCTCCAAGCCTCGGGTCGTACGTCGCTCCCAAAAGTGTGAGTAGAGGAAGATTGGACCGAGGTCCCAGGTGCGTCTCACCCCAAGCTGTGCCCCGGTCGAACTGACCATGTGTGAAGATGCTCCTTCCCTTTTCCCTAAGTAGTGCCCGCCCCCCAGGTGGCTGTCCCAGTGACCGGGAAAGTCCCATGCTTCGTAATGGCTACCCCCTATCTACTCCAGGCCATCCCCACTGTGGAAAGGTACCTGACTGTGTGTGCTTGTGAATGTGAGAATCACCAGCAATTAACCTCTCCTTACCCGAGATGAGTACTACATCTTAAAGGAGATGCAGTACCCTGTGGCGACTGAAACCTCAGGGGCGCCACACATCTATATAAGATATATCACACACGTGCTATATACTGTAGATGACAGCACTTGGAGCTAATCAACAATGTCTACAGGGTTGAACCAATACCTGAGATTGGTGTTTGGGGACGTTGGCTTATCACAAAGGTAAACGAGGTAGAGGAATTCAGTAACTTTACTCGTATTGAACACACAGTAGAGGACCATTATAAATAATCAGTTAGCTCAGTTACTGAACCAATACCTGGGTTTGAGGATATTGGCTTATCACAAAGGTATAGGAGGTAGAGCAATGGACTTATTTAGTAACTTTACCCCTGTTGATAACACAGTAGAGGACCATTATAAATCATTATTAAGCTCAGTTACTAAATTAATACCTAGGATCGATGTTTGGGGACATTGACTTATCACAAAAGTTTAGGAGGTAGAGCAGCGGACTTTTTCAGTTTCTTTACCCCTATTGAAAACATAATAGAGGACCATTAGAGTACGGGCAGATGATTAGGAACTGCTGCGTCCTGAACGTGGCGGATCCTGACTGCGGGGCCGCGAGTCTCCTCCGCAGGAGTCCACAGCTGCTCGTACCCATGATCCAAGCTCGGGCAGTTGCTTGCGTCTCCGCAGCCAAGAATTGACATGCTGCAGCTCGGGAAGCCACACCGCAGGTAAGTTTACGCTGCGGGAAAGTCAAACACAGTGGGCATGATATTTCTAGAAATCCCATCCACTGTACTTGTACTGTACAATGCAGCGTTTTTGACGCAGCGAAATCATGTTGCGTCCAAAACACTGTGAACCCTGATTGTGGGCACGCAACCTTAAAAATAAGTATTTAACTCAGTTACTGAACCAATACTTGGGATCGATGTTTGGGGGTAGGTTGTAGGTAGAGCACTGGACTCATTGAGTTGCTTAACCCCTATTGAAAACACAGTAGAGGACCATTATGAATAACAATTTGTCTCGGTTACTTATTGCACATGCCTTCAACAACCACTGAGCGGCAACTATGTTACACAGTTTATTTATTGTGTTTTTAGTAACCACGGGAGCATTTTACCAGATTAATGTGAGACTGGCAGCCATGGCTTGGAGGGGTTTGGACATGGAAAACGTCACAATATCCACCTCTCATTGCACTTTACCCAGAAATCCTGTTTGCTGTTCAGAGCATGTGATAATGAAATGATTCCAGGGACAGTGATAGCATCCATCCAGACGTGCAGCCTATTATACCCAACCTACAACGCATAGAAAAAACCAGCTGTTAATGGTTCATTTACTTGACATGCGCTAAGGTGGCTCTTTGGTATTCTCTTATCGTTTTAACCTCTCCATTGCCGAATAATTAGTTTGTGCCACTATATACTGTATTCTGGTGTGCAAAACACGACGTGTTAGTATAATGTGCCATAGCAGGGTGCAGATGGTACAAGGTGCATGCAGATTCCTTTGCAAGCCCCAGACTGAAGCATTGTGGAAGACAAAACAGCGCACTCAAGAGCCGAGATAGACAAAGGGACCATGTGGGAGAACATCTCATCCATGTTTACCTCAATACAAGTATAATATAACCCTACAGCCTGCGAATATGCAAATAGCCTGACAGCGAAACGCCGTACAAATTAACATACAGAAAATCCTCCCAGTATACAATATAGTATCAGACAAAGCACAAAAGAGGAGAATGAAAGAAAAGAGATGGATCTCTGCACAAATATCCACACCCTCTTGGAGTGGGGGGAGCTGAGAATTGTGCACACATAAATACATGCTCGCTTTTGTCTATAAAGCAGGCAGCACCTTGTGTCTGGTGTCAATGTCTTTTCTAGGTTAGTAATTTGTATGGCGCCTGTAAATCAGAATAAATCTGCCATGTGTGTGTTTTATTTCTGTAATTATTTAGAGCAGCATTTGAAATATGGTGGAAGACGCAGCTGCCCACAGTATTAGCTTTATTTAATTACACGCTTTTTTTCTACTTAGTCTGGAACATGCCATTGTGCACATTACTAAGAGGTTTGCCACTTGTATAATAATTCATTTCAGAGTGGATACAATTAACTGTTCTGACTATTAATATTGTTTGGTGGGGTAAATGATTTTGTTGTTATATGTTATGATGCACAAAGTTACAGTTATATCAGATATTACCAGTTATGTTAGCAAAGGGAATTCAAATACAGATCTTGTCTTAATGTATAACTGGTGATTCCAGTTACCATATTTTTTGGATTATAAGAAGTGTAGTGCCCCTGAAGCCATCAGGGAGTTACAAGATACTGCATTCCCACCAGGATACAGGGCCTTCCCCCTAGGGACCCAGAAGACCAGTGCCGGTAACACACAAACACTCCAGATAATCCCTGTTTTCCCCAACATCCCCCATAGAATAGTACCAGGCTAGGGTTGGACCAATGGATGGCCACCTAGAGGTGGAGCCAATCCAGTCCAGTCTCCGCCGTGATGGGCCCCAGCCGATTCCGGGTAAGTCCAAGGTCAACGCTGGTGCTGTGAATTGAGAGACCTTCTTCCTTGCACTTGGTTTTCAATCCCCGTGGCCTGAAGCTACTTGGGGACCCCAGTTCTTGAAAAGTTAGCTTCCATCCCGTATGCAGGTGCCGTGGGTCCGTGGTGGGGCCGGACTCAGATCACGGCACGGGACCCTATGTAGCACTGTGATCAAGGAACTGTGGTGGCCAGAGGGACTAACAATTCCCCAGTCCTTCGGATTCTGGTAAAACAACGTGAAGTATGTTTCAACCTAGGGCTCTGCACCCTGATCTACGCCGGTTCTGAGGGATCAATGAAGCTCTCCCCTTAGCAACCATGGTTCTCTTCTGTCTCTCCAGCTCACCCGGTTATCTCCTGCCTCTTCTAGTCGGGCCGGTTCTAGCTGGAGAAGCTCTTAAGCACTCTCTCCAATGACTGTGTTGTTCTGTGTCAAAGACTATTCCGAGGTAACTGTCTGTCTGTTCCTCACTTCCCTCATGCTGCCCCCCCTTCCTGATGACTTATCGGTGGCTGAGAAAAACCCGTTGTTATGGTGACCACCTTTAGCCTAGTTTTAGTGTCTGGCTGCTAGGCTGGGAAAGCACCTGAGCTGTGTGTGTGTTGTGTAAGTGAAAACTAGTGGTAAAACTCTTCCTCACCCGGGATGAGTACTGTATCTTAAGTGAGATGCAATACCATGTGTCGACTGAGCCTCCGGGCCGCCACATAAGCAGCAGGCAGTTTCTGCACCATATGTTATCGACAAGTGCATGAAGCTGCAGACAGACCTAGTCACATCTACAATTTTTATAAATTCACTGCTCATTTGAACTTACAGTTGCCTAAAGGTCGTGTCCTGGGATGAAAAACCTCTAAACTTACGATAAAAAAATTGTGACCTCTGCTATGGGGATCCACCTACTGTTCACTATTTCTATTGTATTTTGTACACCACTGAGCACTTATGCCTCTGCCCATTGGGTTTTAATAAGTCTGAAAATAATTTAAATTGCATATTACATAATAATAACAGTATGCAATCCAAACTTGATTGTATAGATAAATATGATTTCCTTGTAAGAAAAGCTACAGTAAAATATTATGTGCACTCATTTATTTCATTTCAATTTGCTAGAAACGTATCCTACTTCCCAGCATATTTTTCAGGACCATGGACAGAATACAAGCTGTCCTTGGGTTACAAACTAAAGTTACATCACAAGTGTGGCACCCAGGGGGCAGAGGGTTCAGGTCAGTCTCATACCTGTTACTCGTCACCAGGCCGGTATGGAGGTCTGGGATGCCGCGGTGGCCTGCCCGGTTTCAAGCCCCGAGGTGTCCACAATAAAAGGGGATAGACGGTGGTGATGGAGGTTGCTGTCGCAGTGCCACCTGCGGTACATGGCCAGGGAATAGCCACCGCTGCTGTTGCTATCCTCCGGGGCTGATGGTAGTAGCATCAAGGATGGTATCACTCCCCACAGGTGGAGTGAGCCCTGGGGGAGGATGATAAGGGGAGTACTGTTGGTGCCAAAGTGCGGGGCAACGGTGCTGGCAATGACAAGGATGACAATGGGGCTGCGGATCAAAGTTCTGTTTACTCACACTTTGTGAGATGCCCCGGTGGTGCCGCTCTCCATCGCGAGGGCTCCAGCTGATCCCGGGTAAATCAGATGCAATCATGGTGTCTGGAGTGTGAGACTTTCCTCCTCTGTGCTTACTTGTGGATCCCTGTGGCTTGAAGCAACTTGGAGACCCCAGTGTTCTTGTAAAGTGTCCTGTCCCATATGCAGGTAGCACTGATCCGCTATGGGGCCCGACCGGGATCTTGACCCCGGACTCTATGTGTCACTGTGCTCCGAGAAAATGGGTGGTGGGAGATGGGACTTAAAATCCCCATCTCTCATGCAGATTCTGGTGGTCCAAAGTGGAATATGTCCCACCCCAGGGCTCTACACCCTGACTGCGCTGGCACTGTGGGAATGGTTAGGCTCGACCTCTAGCTACCATGTTCTCCTCTGTCTCACTAACTCCACCGGTTGCCTCTCACCCTCTTCCAGTCTGCCCAGTTCTAGCAGGAGAAGCTCTCAAGCACTCTCTCCTGCGACCATGTTGTTCAGAGTCTCAGACTATTCTGATTTTAAAACTATCTGTGTGTTCCTTACTCCCTCAGTGCAGCCTCCACCTTTCTGATGACTCACTAGTGGTTGTCCCAGCAATCAGGAATTTATCATTCCAGCTGGCTTCTGAGTTGTGTAACTGGCTAAATCATTGGCTGGATGTTGTGTAAGTGAAAAGACACCAATGGTTAACTCCTTCATCACCCAGGATAAGCATTGCACCCTAAATAATTTGCAATACCCTGTGGCACCTGAAGCCCCAGGGGTGCCACACAAGCGGTCAATGCATGTCTAAGAACCATAGTTAGGCCAGAACGCAGCTCTCATACAAGTATTGAGCTGTGATCTCTGACGCACTGCATGAAACAATGGAGCTGCTGGCAGGTCACAAATTAACCGACCAGAGCGACGGTGGAAAATGATCAAGGTGAATATACGACAGGCGGCAAGGGACTTATATTTAAAGCATTACTCCAGCAGGGAAATAAAAAAAAAAACAAAAAACGTTGCAGTGGTGCTTTAACTGTTCTATGATGCAGCTCATATAGATACTGTATAGGTTTTTACCTTTTCTGTGCTTTAATCACAATGTCATTTTGCAACTGTGGCTTTTACCACAGTACAATTCTGACAATCGTGCAGTAGGCAGATCAAATAAGTCGTTAATTCTTCAAATTCAAGGAAAAACAACCAATTTCATGTAACAAAATAAAGAGCACAGACATCTGTATGTTGGTTAAGAGGTACAGTGTGTACTTAAATATTGTGGCACATTAAATTTATAGTTTTTTGATTATTTCTCATATTTAAAGCACACCAATCACCTAGGACCAGTGGCAGACATATCGTTGGTGCAGCTGATGTAGTGACACAGGGACCTGGAGGTTCAGGGGGCCCTTGTTGACCGGTTAAAAATGAGGGCAATCTGACCAGTTGTCCAGAGATCCAGGGTCCGGAGGGCCCCTGGCCAGATCGCCGTCATCACATGCAGCGATCCTGCAGCTCTGCACAGTGTAGGCAGGGGAACGCAAGAATCCGTCCTCTGTTCCCTGTCCGGAACTTTCTCTGTGACACATGCGCGCCCTTATGTCGTTAGTATGGCGCACGCTTGTGTCATTTGAAAAGTTCCCGGCAGGTTAAGAAGCAGCGTAGCTGGGGCCTGTACGGAAATGAGCAGCCGTGGGGGCCCAAACGGAGACAAACAGCAATGGGGCCCCGTGCAGAGAGAAGCAGCCTCCGGGCCCTGTACGGAGAGAAGCAGTGGCAGGGGTCCATACAGGAGAAGACGCAGTGCAGCGGGGACACGTACGGAAAAGGTCTGCGAAGAGGATAATAAGGAGGGAGAGGTGAATGGTGACTAATATTAGAGGTATAGTGATGTAGTATATTACAGGTGTAGTATATGGGGGATGTAGTATATTACAGGTGTAGTATATGGGGGTGTAGTGATGTAGTATATTACATGTGTAGTATATGGGGGTGTAGTGATGTAGTATATTACAGGTGTAGTATGTGGGGGGTCTAGTGATGTAATATATTACATTGTAATATATGGGGATGTAGTATATTACCGGTATAGTATATGGGGGGGTGTAGTGATGTAGTATATTACAGATGTAGTACATAGGGGGTGTAGTGATGTAGTATATTACAGATGTAGTATATGGGGGGGTGTAGAGATGTAGTATATTACAGGTGTAGTATATGGGGGGGTGTAGTGATATAGTACATTACAGGTGTAGTACAAAGGGGTGTAGTGATGTAGGGGGGCCCAATCACAATTTCTTTCACAGGGGCCCCAAGCTGTCAGTGTCCTCCCTTGCCTAGGACAACATCTGTAAGGACATAACAGAGAAAGTAGGAAACACTGGCAGCATTCAGCGAGATAGAGATGGACTCGTGGAAGCGTCGGTTGTAAAGACGCGAAACGGCCGTCATCCGAGGGATTGTGTGTTCCCACCTCCCTCACACCTTTCCCCCTGACCAGACGGTCGAATAAAACAGCTTTTTTTACCGCATATTTGGTGAGTACCTTCCATCTCTTTTTACATGGACAACATCTGTAAGGAGTTTTTATGTTCTCACAATGTTGTGTGGGTTTCCTCCGGTTTCCTCTCACACTTCAAAGACATACTGATAGTGAATTTAGATTGTCAGCCCCAAAGAAGGCAGTGTTGTTGATGTATGTAAAAGCGCTGTGGAATATGTTGGTGCTATATAAAAATAAAGATTATTATTATTATTATTATACCCTTTTTATTTCTTGAACACAAGTACTGTCAATGGTGATTATTATGGAGAGAGTATACGTGTTTTGTTACAAGGGGGTAAATACGTGGACAGCAGGCTCATCAGCTCCTATGGGCCCTAATAGCTAACGGAGCGCCTTTACAGCTAAAATGCAGACTGTAAATGATGATAAAGTGTAGTAGAAAATATAATAGTGCCTTATTTGAAAGTTGCTCTTCAGTTTGTTGTTGCTTGTGATACCCCTTCAGTGTTCACTAATAGTGACGGGCAAACTCGGTCTGTAAAATTCAGAATCCTTACCGCATACCTAGTATCCATGCACTGACCCCAAACATGAAGTTCTCAAGGATCTCCATGTAACTACCCAGATAATGAAAAAAAAGAAAGAAAAAAGAAAGAAAATAGGGAATAAAGCAGGAGCGTTATACTTACCGAGTTTCCCGCACAACTGTATCACTACTTTTGGGGCTGCTTATTACCCTCATACATATTTACTGCTTCCATAGCCCACTGGCAGTCCCAGCGTCTCTGATTAGTTGCAGTCAGACAGTGCTCCCACCCTGCAAGACAGGGTGCGTAATTGCTTGGAATCACACATGCTGTGTACGTCTCTAGCGTGGTATAAAACTAAATAAATAGGAATAGGGTCTCCCCATATTATCATACCTAGCACAGATAAAACATACGGTTACAGGCTGCAGCCCCCAACCGTGCACTTATCCTGGCTCTGTATTAAAATAAGAGGGACCCCATGCTGTTTTTTAAACAATTATTTCAATAAATCATTTTAAAAAATAGCGTGCACTCCCCCAATTTTGATACTGAGCCACGATAAATCTGACAGCTGGGAGCTGGTATTCTTAGGCTGCGAAGACCCATGGTTATTGGGCTCCCCCATCCTAAATATAGCAGCCTGCAGCCACCCAGTATTGTCGCATCCATTAGATGTGACAATCCGGTACTTTACCCAGCTCATTCCGATTGTCATGGTCCGGTGGGATAATATAAGGGGTTAATGACAGCTGAGAGCACACACTAAGCCCTAGATGAGTAATGGGAGGTGTCTATGAGACCTCCCCTCATTACTAATCTGTAAGTGAAAAGAAATAAACACAAACACCAAATAAATCCTCTTTCACCAGTTTATAAACCTTAAACACCCAGTTCCTCAGTTGGGCCCCAAATGCTAATTGCACCATCACACAGAAATATTTAGAACGTATTTAAAAGTTAAATGAGTCCCAATTGCTATACACAAGACGTTCGGTTCAGCACTTGTATACTGGACTATTTACATGGGCTACTAAGCAATGCTAATACATTTTTTCTTTCCCAGTAAGATATCATGTTGGGTGCCAATAACAATGATTTTTATGCTGGTATTAAACTGATCCAATCATCTGATAAATGTGCATTTTGAAAACGCTCATTTGTGATGTTGCTGTTTCTAAATGTGGACATTGTACCCCCTATGACAACCTAGTGAAATCTGAGGCTCAAAATAGTGTGACTTTAGGTAATAGTGAGTGGAAATGTTTTTGAAGAGTTCAAGAAATCATATGCAAAACGTGAAAAAGTTTATTTGTACACACTTTAAAACACAATTAAAAAGGAAGAGACTCAAAAAAAAGTCACTCCATAATGCAGCATGTATACACCATGAGACCTCAGATATTAGTATATAAAGTATACTGTGATTTCTGCCGTGATTTATGTGCTTCACCTTTATTAAAGGGGTTGTCCAGTCTGGTGAAAGACTGCAGCCATTCTATGTGATTGTAGACTTCTGAATCCTTACTGCATGTGTATTGCACACTGTCAGGTGTCTCTGGTGTTGTGGGTGGTCATGTGCCCACAAGTACCAAATTTGCCTACTTCTGGCCCCATTCCAACTAGATGTGCACGATCTCACTCAATTCACTTGTATTGAGCAAGCCTGAGCAGGTCAAGTCGGCATATGACCGAAAGTATACAAATTAAATCAAATTTTCAGGCTCAGAAAATGACGTAAAAGTCCCGGTTGTGAGTATTGTGCTGTGCTTGTGTCTGAGTTATTACCTGCATTGTCCGCACTGCTGGAAGTGTTTGTTCGTCACAAATTAGGCTTTCATTCAGCGTACTGAGCTATTTTGTTCATGGAGAATTAATAAAGAAAAAAATAAACATCGCCCGCCCACCTCTGAAACTGTTTTGCTTTATGCCCATAGCAAAACATTTCCAGAGCAAAGTGGGTGGTGTTTTTTCTTTTTTGTTTGTTTGGTTTTTTTTATTCTCTGTGAACAAAACAGCTCAGTACGCTTAATGAAAGCCTGATTTGTGACCAACAAACACTTCCAGCAGTGCGGACAATGCAGGTAATCACTCAGACACCAGCACAGCGCTATATTCACCAAGGGAATTTCTACGTCATTTTCTGAGCACGAGCCTCGAACCTGAGGTTCCCTCATCTCTACATATGTATCTTATATGGTTTACCGACAAAGCAACATGTGGAAATATAGGAGACCAAGACTCTCCTGCTAAGTGTAAGTCACCTTGTTATCTATGTGTGACATTTTGTTCATTAGCCTGTGCATAAAAGATCTATTCTATAAACCATTATGTGGACACTTTACCTAACCTGCTACAAACTCAATCTCTCCTGTCCAGCATTAATTAGAAAGGGAGAGAGAAACATGCAGCCTCTTAGTTAACCCAGTGATAGGAGCATAGTGCTTATGAATGCCGTATCCAATGATTAAACGGGATGGTCTGACACATAGAGCACACTGTCATTGTGAACATCGCACAATCACAGTGTGCAGGGACACCAGCAGGGACCAAACTATGCCTTGAAATGAGTGTCACTGATGACTCTTCATTTCAGGGAGGGGGCATGGGCTGTGGCAGTGACCTTAGCATCTGCCATCTGATAATGCTTTGTTTGAGTATCCCAGAATGGACTGGGTATGTACAAAGTGTCATCAGACAGGAAGTAGGGGATGAAAATACAGAAGCAGTCAGATAAAGTAGTTAGGGAACAGTAGGGAATTTCTAATGTAGGTATATTAGAAATGAGTTTAGATTACATCAGTAAATAGATAAGGATTTAAATTAAAATTTCTTTGGCCTTCGGACCACTACTTTAAGGAAGCAGTTAGGGAGATATGGCACTGATGATCTTACTGACTGCTGACTAAGAAGGATATGAAGTTTAGCAAGATGATAGCTTACTTAAAAGTGCATCTTATAGTCAGAAAAATACAGTAATTTTTTTTTTTACTGTGATAATTAAATGGAATATTCCTGAAATCTCTGGGAACTTAATCTCAGTTGGTGACTATATTGTCCATTATCAGATGTTTAGAATTCATTGCTGTGTAGGTGGACATGGTGTCACAGGTTTGTCACATGTGACAGACAGTCATGTGGTTTCTGGCCATAGAAGGTCACAGCGTCTGGCTGCGCAGAATGCTCCCTGACTTTCCATTGTTCCTGCTGTCAGTATACATTGGTATAGGTAGCTTTCCTGCTGGATTCATCTCTCTACCTTTTGCCCCCAGCCGGAGCTCGACTCCCACCTAGCTGTTGATCATCAATATTCCCTTGTTGTTTAAATACCTCTTTCTTCCTTTGGACCGTGCTGGTGATATTTTCAGTTACTTCAAAACAAGGTTACAAGCAGGTGGCTTGTACTTCTCTGTGGTATCGTTACTGAAAGCTCTGCTGAACTCCTACCTCACTCATCTAACGATAAGTAGTTCATGCTTTTCCCCCCATGTGTCCCCCTTGTGTCTTCTATAGTGATTTAGTGGGGTTGACGAAGACCTCATCCCATCTGTTCTCTATTTAGGGCCCAGCACTAGAGATACCTAGGGTCAGGTATACGACTCAGCGAATAGGTGCGGAACCTACTAGGATGGTGAAGGAACCCAGGGACCAGCAGTAGATTTGGTCAGGGGTCACCATCTCCAGCTTCCCTAGACACAAGGTTTCCCTTCCCTTTGGCCATGCGCTTTGTACTTCCCCATGCTTAGTGTGACAATTGGTGCTGGCAGGGTGGGAAGGGGTGGGGGATATTGTTTCGTACCCTTATAATTATGATACCACTATCAGTATGTACCATAGTATGGTAAAGAATGATGAATGGTCATGGCGTTGAGCAAGATTCCAAAATGCCAGTAATGTGGTGGCGTTTTACCTTTGTTCTTAACTAGGGCTGAGTGGGCCCGGGCTGTAAAAGTCCGGATCCGCGCGGTTTCAGCACTATTCTCGGGCCCGATTCGGGCCCGGGATTCCGGCTGCATGATCCAGAATCGGCAATTAATAAAAATGTTAAAAATCAATAAATAAATAGCGTTTCATACTTACCAGACTCTGTCATGGTGGCACACTTGCTTCCGGGTCGCGCTTTCCCTTCCTGTGCTGTGCACGCAGTCTCACAGCTTTCCGTGTTTTCCCCGCCCACAGGCCGTCCTCTCAGCTGTGATTGGTTCCTGGCTGACGCGCCCCCCCAGCCTGTGACAGTCTCTGCTGTGGTCATCGTTTATCGCGGCTCAGTAATAGACTGCACTCAGAGCGGGCGGTCGTGCTCTATGGCTGCTCGCTCTGAGATGTAGCAGAGCCGGATGTGTCACCACGGGACTTCTCCTGTGGATTACGCCAGAGCTGCAGGGTGTTTGGGGTTAATAAAGTGGTGAAGAAGGAGTGTTTTGTATTTTATTTCAAATAAAGGATTTTTCTGTGTGTCTGTGTTTATTTACTGTCACCTACAGGTTTGTGTGATGCAGGTATCTCATAGACGCCTGTACCATCACAAACCTAGGGTTTAGCAGCAGCTATGTGCCGCTATTAACCCCTGCTATTACCCCGACTGGCATCGCATCACGCCAGCGGGAAGAGCCGGTATCACACACCGGTATATCGCATCTACGATATACCAGCCCCCAGCCGGCGTTATCTTGGCTGGATGTGAAGATTAGGGGGACCGCACGTCATTTTTTTTTTTTACTTTCACCAGAATCACACGTGCGAGGGGCTCTGGCAGCACCCCGCAGTCTCGCACGTGTGACTCCGGCCACTGGATAAATAGCACAGATACTGCGCGACGGCTGGGGCTGCAGCCGAGCGCTATAACTGTGCTGCCGAGTGTGTTTACCACCGTGACCGACAGTGCACTGCTTTCCCCGCCCACCGGCCGTCCTGGCGCCTGTGATTGGTTGCAGTTAGCTGACACGCTGACACTCAGGATGGGGGCGTGTCTAGCTGCAACCAACACACGCCGGTGAATGGGGAAAACCATGAATATTGAATTGTCGGCTCCGGAAGGCAACAGCGTGACCCGGAAGGAGTATGCCGCCATGACAGCGCCTCGGTGAGTATGCCACGCTCGCTGCTAGCCCCCTAACCCCTCCACAAACGTTTTAACCCTCCGGATTCCGGTCCCCATTGACTTATATGGGCACCGGATTCCGGAGCGGATCAGACTTATTTTTAAGTCTGTTAACGACCTGCCGGCCCCGGATTATTGCCATCCCGCTCAACTCTATTCTTGACTTAATATATGCCGATATTTGTCACAAGATTACCAGCTTTCTACCTGACCTCTAGAATAAATAAAGCTTTACATAACAGCATATTCTGTGGACACGGCTTACACAGCACTGCACACTGCAACCACTGGAGGCTGCTCTAGCAATGATATACGGCTTTGGCTTCTTTCTCCATGCCTCATGTAGTAGCCTCCATTTTATTATTTCTGTATTTATTTCTCCTGCACAGTGTGTGGCATAAATATGTCCCGATCTTCATGTTGACGTGAGCGTTTAAGCTGGCAGAGAGCACAGAATAAATCAGTTTATTTTAAACTATTGTGAAAATATGGCTAAGTGGGCAAATAATTACCTGACACACTTTGCCACTCAGTCATGTAAAAAAAAAACATGGTTGCAAGACAGAACAATGTATACAAATCTGAATTACCCTAATTGGCACTGGAGGGGCCATCTTACATATATACATAGTTCGCGCAGACAGATGTGATGACCAATAAATTGCAACTAGAACATTAGATTGTTATTATCAGTTGTCATGGTAACGAAAGACATGTGGAGTCACATATCTCCAGAAAAAGAAAGGAAAAACTCGACACTGAAGTCCAGATAAATAGTCACATATCTCAGCATCCTTCTATTCTACAGAAATATACAATATCTACTGCAGGACATATGCAGGAAAGCACAGGTATTAGCCGATGTGGATGTTATCCAAGTTCTGTTCGGATTTTATTTTTAAACAAGTATTTGTGGTATGAGGCGCTACAAGTGCTTGTTCATATAGGGTTAAATATTGTTCTTGGCTATTGCTCTTATGCCTTTTTTCAAGTGATAGTGGTTGATAGCTGATCGATCACTACTTCCTTTAGAGTTTTGTTTTGTTGATTTTCTTTAACCCCTTCACCCCGAGCGATTTTTCATTTTCTGTTTTTTCCTCCCTTTTTTCAGAGCCATAACTTTTTTATTTTCCATCAAAATAACCATACTGACGGCATCTTTTGCAAGATGAGTTGTACTTTTGAATGACGCCATTCATTCTGGCGCATAGTGTACTGAAAAATGGGAAAAGCCCATTCTGGAATGCTGTATACAACCCTGGCAAAAATGATGCACTCACCTGGCTCTGAGGATGTTCATTCAGTTATTTACTTCTGTTTAAAAAAAAAGCAGATCACAGACATGGCACAAAACTAAAGTCATTTCAAATGGCAACTTTCTGGCTTTAAGAAACACTAAAAAAAAATCAAGAAATCATAATGTGCTAGTCAGTAATGGTTACTTTTCAAGACCAAACGGGGGGAAAAATGATGGAATCACTCGATTATGAGGAAAAAATTATGGAATCATCCTGTAATGATATTTTATGTTTTTATGATTTTTTTTTAGTGTTTCTTAAAGCCAGAAAGTTGCCATTTGAAATGACTTTAGTTTTGTGCCATGTCTGTGATCTGCTTTTTTTAAACAAAAGTAAACAACTGAATGAACATCCTCAGAGCCAGGTGAGTCCATCATTTTTGCCAGAGGTTGTATATGGTCTCACTGAAAGTGGCCGCAGCTTATAAGGGAAAAACCTGGACACAGGTTCCCTTTAAAAGGCCATTATCAACTCAATAGAGAGGGATCCCAGAGTACTATATTGCCTTTTGGCCCACACTGATCTGGAGTCAGCCCAAATATACTGTTTAACGCTCATGTTTTTAGAATTTTATTCTGATGCAGCCTGAATGAGTGTCTTTTGTATAAACAGGAAACCTTTATATTTCTAGGAGTTTTAATTGCAATCACTCATTAATTAAGAGCTTCTTGAAACGCAGTTTATGTTCTTTTTTTGTAGCCTATACTTAGAATTTCTTCAAACTCAAAACTGAGCAAATGAAAGCAAATTATATTTTCTATTATCATGATATTTTTCTGATGTATTACTTACATCTGTACTGTGAACATACCATACTGTATATTGCATTGTATGCAGTGGTGTAACTAGAGTAAGGGGCACTTTGCACACTACGACATCGCAGCTGCGATGTCGGTGGGGTCAAATCGAAAGTGATGCATATCCGGCGTCGCAGTCAATATCGTAGTGTGTAAATCGTTTTTGATACGATTAAGGAGCGCAAAAACGTCCAAATCGTATCATCGTTGTAGCGTCGGTCATTTCCATAATTTCGGAAGGACCGATGTTACGATGTTGTTCCTCGTTCCTGCAGCAGCACACATCGCTGTGTGTGAAGCCGCAGGAGCGAGGAACATCACCTTATCTGCGTCCTGCGGCTCACGCCGGCTATGCAGAAGGACGGAGGTGGGCGGGATGTTTACGTCCCGCTCAGCTCCGCCCCTCCGCTTCTATTGGCCGCCTGCCGTGTGACGTCGCTATGATGCCGCACGACCCGCCCCCTTAATAAGGAGGCGGTTCGCCAGCCAGAGCGACGTCGCAGGGCAGGTGAGTGCATGTGAAGCTGCCGTAGCAATAATGTTCGCTACGGCAGCTATCACCATGATATTGCAGCTGCGACGGGGGCAGGGACTACCGTGCTCGGCATCGCAAGCATCGGCTTGCGATGTCGTAGTGTGCAAAGTGCCCCTAAGATGAGCCCCATTGCCAAATTTTGACCTGTTCTCCCTCCTTCCTACATGTTTGTCAGATGTATGGGTCCCAGTAGTGTTCTAAATCCTATTAAGTCATATGTTTATGTGACGCCCTGGCAAAACCAGGTAGTCATAGAGGACTGTACTCCCCACCAAGGGTACAGGAATCGCCTCCTCCTTGGGATTCAACACCACATCCCACACACAGGAACACCAACCACAAAGCCTAGTCACGCCCCCATGACAATAGGGACACACCAGTGGGCGGGACCAGGCGGATGGGAAACAAGACAGTTAGAGTTAGAGTGAGAGTTGGAGTTGAAGTTGAAAGCTGAGGTGTCAGAGTGGTCAAGGGTCGGAGCCCTTGGACCACAGGAGAATTGACTAGGTGGCAGACAGAAGTGTAGGGCCACAGGCGACGGAGATCCGGTTGCGGGAGAACTGAAGTGGACCAGAGCAGGGTTGTAGCCCGCTGGTACTGACAGCGGGAATCTGGTCCAGAGGCCGTGCACAGGCGGGGTACCTGGACCTTAGGATGAGGAAGGGTGCAAGCCCCTTGTTAATTTACCAGTCAGGAACAAGGTTTCAGGCCTTGTTCTAAAGAAGCCCAGAGAGCGAAACGGAAGCCCAACGCGGGGGATAGGGTGTCTGCCAGAACCCACTGAAATCCCAAGGGTCAGATTTTGCGGGCAACGGCTCCCTCTATATACAAAGCCACAGGGGAGTGGATTTCTCCCGTTCCAAGCGGGTTAAATCACAACACAGCAAGTCACAAATGCAGGAGGAAGGGTCCCTACCTTGCTAACTTGTATGCGGGACCAGCACACCTCTCCAATGGCAACCAGCATCCGGCCTTGATTTATAGTACAGACTCTGTGTGGATTATTCTTAATCGTGAGTACACCGGTGTCATCCGGTCCAACCTGCCGACGGCGCCCCAGTACTGCTCCCCACCTACACCTGGGGCCCGAGACTACACCTCCCCTACCCTTGGAGGGGATTCCATCTTGCTGCCCAACACCATCATTTCCGGGCACTTGCACAAGAGGCAGCGACGGTGCCACCATCCCATCACCGCAACCCACGGGTGGCGTCACAGACAAAAACAATCTCCCCTGTAAATACCCCCTTTCACTGTTGCGAGGTTGGGCGGTTGCACGAGCCCCGGATCTGGTCACCACTTGAGCACCTGACACGATCCCAGATCCGAGCGCCCCGAGCAGCCCCTTTGCCGTGGCGCGGCACCCGTCCGTGACATTTATTCCCCAATTTTGTAGAAATGTTCCTTATCCTGTACTTATGTTCCCATCCTTGGCCACTTCCTGATATTCAAGGGGCTGCTGATAAGTCTTTGGCTTTGTGATCTTGTTTTTTTTTCTATGGTAACAAATGTTACATCACATGAAAGCCTAATGTGTGGAATATATGTTTTCAAAATTTTGTGTCTGTTTCTTATGGCAACAGTGTTCTACGCATGCGGGAAAACAAAATGGCAGAGTCTAATATTCACAGCAACTGAGAGCAGAGGAGTGATAAAATTATTGTTTCTGCAAGGAAAGTCCGCAAAAGATATTTATGGTGATATCTCACAGACATTCGGAGATCAATGCCCTTCACATTCCATAGTTAAGAAATTTAAAATGGGCCACTTCAGCACCAATGATGAGGAACATCCTGGACAACCGAGAGTGGTTGTTGTTCCGGAGATCGTCGATGCTGTGCACAACTTCATACTAGAGAATTGACAAATTTCAGGTAAAGCAATAGCAGACATCATGGGGATTTCCTGTGAATGCGTTTGTGTCATTATCCATGAACATATGGACATGAGGAAGCTATGTGCAAAGTGGGTCCCCAAATGTTTGACAACAGATCAGAGAAGCATCTGAGTGAAAACTTCCCGATCCAATTGTCATTGTTTTCGGACTGATAAGAACTTCCTGGATCGACTGGTCACTATGGATGAGACCTGGATTTACTTGTATGACCCTGAAAATAAGGAACAGCCAAAAGAGTGGCGGTACAGTGGTTCTCCTCATCCAAAGAAGTTCAGGGTGCAAAAAGCAGCCACTAAGGTGATGGCGTCTGTTTTCTGGGATAAGGAGGGCACGCTGCTAGTGGACTACCTTCAAAAGGCTTCCACCATCAATGCAAGGAATTACATTGAACTTTTGGACCAATTCAAGGTATCACTGAAGGTCAAAAGGTGCGGCAAGCTGTCCAAAGGAATCTTGTTCCTGCAAGACAATGCCTCCGCTCACACTACACAAGCGACCATGGCAAAACTGGCAGAGCTGGGCTTCCAGTTGGTTGACCACCCACCTTGTTCACCAGATCTAGTTCCCTTCGCCTATGATCTGTTTCCAAACCTGAAGAAACACCTCAAGGGTACCAAATTTCACACCATTTCTGATGCCATGGCTGCTATGGATGCCTGGGTGAGGCACAACCGAAATCCTTCTTTTGCTAGGATTACCTAACTTGGAATACCGATGTAAGAAGTGTGTTAACATCAGTGGAGAGTATGTGGAATAAATGTAAAGCTTCATCATCCTATCTCATTTCTTTCTGGGTAAAGCCAAAGACTTATCAGCAGCCCCTGGTATATGTTCCGCGTTCTGTCGCTGTTCCCTGATGCAAAATAAAACCCATTCTTAACACCTTAATATACTCATATGACATGCGTCAGTCTCTTCTATAGCCGATGCCAAGCTCAGTGCCTGCTATGAGCAATGCATGACATCACTGCCATGCGCCACCGGTCACAAGTATGCCAGTGTTAGCTGCTGGCCTCCGATTGCCCAGCGGTGTGCATTACGGTGCACGGACTACAATACATTTCAGCTGAATGTGCATCCTAGGAAGCACATCTAGCTTACATAGGCGCTTGTGTCGTCCAAGATTGTTATGCCACTGATTGCATGACATTGAGAAGATAGATAGAACTTTTTTCTTTTTATTCACATAGCAGTCCATCAAGCTACTAAAACATTACAAAATAAACTGGCCCTGTATGTTGTATATTGTAAGTCAACACTTCTGCTATACTTGGCCTTTCTCAAAAATACAAAATACAGTTGTTTTTTGTAGGCTTCTGAAAGGCCATATGTGGCTGAATCATGGCATTACTTTGTCTCTTCACATTTGTGATTTTTTTTTAATAATTGGAATAAAGGCCAAAGTTTTATAAGGATCACTTTATGGTGCCTCGGATTTCTTTGGATTTCTTCCGCCTTTGTACCTAGTGGAAGGCCCTACTGACATATTTGTCAATGGTGCATGGGAACAATATGCTATACTGTGATCATCCTCTCACTATCCAGATTCACACCCAAATGTCTGCTGCATTCCCAGCTTCTACTTTTTCAGACTATGATAATACCTCCTGATTGGCTATGCTATACCATGTGATAGCTAAGGTATTATAGTAAGCAAGGCTTTATGAAGAAGCACGCTGTAATGGTGCTCTGCTTATGGAGACGCTTGCTGGCAGCTCTTTATAGGGCTCAACAGAGACTTTGCACAAGCCACTCTGCTTAACAGCTCTCAGGAGAAAACTGGTCCTTACCCTCTCACCCAGGAGTGAAAACAACAATTTTTGGTCTAAAGGCCACATTCTCATACCGAACCAATCCAAAGGGTCACAAAATATTTAAAGAGGTACTTACATTAATACACCAGCAGAGCCAAGTTTTGAGTATTTGAGACTGATCTGGAGAGTTTCTGCTAAAAAAAAAAAAAAAATCAGTGTGAACACATACAACTTACACTGAGGTTTTTTTAGAAGAAACTCAACTAAATCCTCCTCATTATCTCAAAACCTAGTTTTGAAGACTTCTGAGTTGTAACATGAACCACATTACTGATTGCTACATGATTAGAACCAACGTCAGTACAACAATTCACGTTCCAGGTCAGCCCCATGATGCACTTGTATCACATGAACCTGCAACTCCAAGTATGTCCTTAATAATAGTAAGGAGATACTGGGAGTCATCAAACTGCAGTTCAGACCATACAGGAATTACAGTACTGATGAGACTTAGCCAGTATCACAAATGATTACTTAAATCCAGGTACCTTATAGATGACATCTTCTCTGATTGGAGTAACTCCCATCTTTGTTGACCTCATACCGACGCCATGGTGACTTTTCACATCCACATCTTTGCTCCGGTCTTTTGCAGCACATCCTCACATGGTGCTCTTAAAAATAAAAGTATCATTGTTCTGCCCCATAAATAAAAATATCTTATGACCTTCACTGTACTACCTGCACAACTTATCACCCAAACACAACCCCTCTCTATATTATTTCCCCACACTGATCCTTTTCATAGTATTCCCCACATCCTGCCCCACTCCATAATGTTTCCCTGAATTGCTCACCTCTAGGTAATGTCCTCCCCAACCTGCACTGCTCCATAATAACCCGCACACCCTGCACCTCTCCATAATGTCCCTTACACCCTGCACTTCTCCATAGTGTTCCCCCACACACTCCACTGCTCCATAATGTCCCCCACCATGCAGCTCTCCAAAATACCCCCCAACCCTGCACCTCTCCATAACATCCACTGCACCTCTCCATAATATCCCTCACACCCTGAACTGCTCCATAAAGTTCCCCCACACCCTGCACAGCTCCGTGATGTTCTCTCACACCGTGCACCACTCCATAATGTTCCCCACTCCCTGCACTGCTCCATAAAGTTCCCTCACACTCTGCACCACTCCATAATGTCTCCCACACCCTGCTCCTCTCCATAATGTCCCCCCACATTTTGTACCTCTACATAATGTCCCTCAATCCCTGCACAACTCCATAATGTTCCCTCACATCCCTGCATCACTCTATGTTTCTCTCTCTATGCCTCATAACGTGTCCTCATAGGAACACCCAATCTCCTCCCTCCTCCTATAATAGTATATATAATCTTTGACTCATCCTAGAGAGCTATTTCTTGCTGCATTCTCATCTCCCCTGAGCTGCGGTGCTGGCGATAGTGGCAATGTGATGAGGTCACAGCGTACTGACATCATCATACTGCTGCACACCGCGGCTAGATATGACGGTCCATCTTCTCCTCTGCCCCAATCGCAATGCTCTAGTACTCAACTGAATTTGCATCTAAGAATGGAGAGGAGGGTTGTCATTATCAAGTAGAATTAGACATTGCAGTAACAGGACTAAACTTGAGACAGTCAAAATTTGGAGGTAGCCGAAGTTAAAACCAAGATGAAAGAGTCAACAATTGAATTGCAAAGTAGAGAAGGGGGTCAAGTCAGTCCAGAGCCAGCTTTGGAATATAGTATATGAGATCAAGAAGCAGAAATATTGGATATCAACCAGAGTCAGAATAAACATCTAACTGGCAATTTGCAGCAATCTACATCTATATATAATGTGGCCCAACTCAAGGCTCACAGATGTGAGCGGATTTAATCTAATAACCAGCAGTCTACAGGCATGAATTCCCTGGCTAGTTGGCACCATAATGCATAGCTACTAGAGATGATCGAATACTACAATTATTCGGCTTCGCGAATATTTTCCGAATATCTTGCCGCTATTCGACTATTCGATGCACAATGTAAGTCTATGGGAAGCCCGAATAGTTCCAAATAGTTGTTATTCGGGTTTCCCATAGACTTACATTGCGCATCAAATATTCGCGAATAGTGGCGAGGTGTTCGGAAAATATTTGCGAAGCCGAATAATCGAAGTATTCGATCATCCCTAATAGCTACTCTACACTGAGGTTTAACAGCTCCACGCTTGCATCCCCCAGTACCATCCGCAGTGTAATAACAGCACCGCCTAACTATATATGTATAGAAAGTCATAGGAGAAGTTTCAAGCAAGGATGTAACACTCTCCCGACCATGCCCGAGGTCCTGTGATCCATCTCTGGCTTGTACAATCTTCTGCATTGGGTAAAATGGTGGTAGACATTTTAGGCAATTTGTGCAAGGTGAATCACCATTTTTCTGGTTCAGTTCCTAAAAATCCAACACAAATTTAATTCACAACAAATCGATTCTCTTAGCTTTCTTAGCTATAGTTTTGGGTCCAAAAGATTGCCATTGGGGGTCTCTGAATTGGTCTATGGATTCCAAATTACACCCCCAACAGGCGCAGCACTGCAGCAACAGAGAGTAATCTGAAGCACAATTAATACATTTTCACATCAGTTGATTCATTACTGAGTTTGATCCCATGCACAGCTCAACAAAATTGAGTTTTTTCTGCTTATTGCCATCCTTGTGTTCTGCAGTCTTTTAACTGCTAATAGGAAAAGACAGGAATGGTTACACATTTAGACTGGCCATAGATTAATTTTCTTTCTTTGCTGCATTGATTTATAGTTATTGGATGTAAAGCAGCACAGATGCAGAAATGGCTGTCTCCACAGGAATGCTGATGACAACAGTGGATTTAAGTCACTTACAGAAGTAATAGGAAAAGATAGAATAACTATCTAATCTTAACTTTGACTTTTCTGGCAATGGAGTATGTTTACGGTAACACATAATGTTGACAAAGGAAATGGTAACACCCAGTTGTCAATTTATTCATATATTTAGAAGAGGAAGAACAGAGGAACGGTACAACAAAAAGCTCTAAAAAAAAAAATGTGTCCTAGAACATGATTTATGGGAGCCAACACATCTGTAAAAGCAATCTTAAACATAGCTGATACTTCTACCATTTGTAAATCACCAAAAACAGTCCATAAACATGTGACGCCCTGGTAAAACCAAGTTGTCACAGAGACTGCACAAAATCCCCCCATGACAATAGGGACACACTAGTGGGCGGGACCAGGCGGATGGCACCACCCACCTAGGGGTCCTGAGGTGTTCTGGGAGGGAAGAAGACAGTCTGTGTCAGGGAGAGGAAGTGAGAGGAGTGTGGAGTGACAGCAGAGTCAGTGGTTGGGGCTCCTGGACTACCGGACTAGTGACTAGGTGGCAGACAGGGCCACAGGTGATGGAGATCCGGTCGCGGGAGACCTTAAGTGGACCGGGGCAGAGTTGTAGCCCACCGGTGCCGACAGCGGGAATCTTATCAATTAGCCAGCCGGGGACAAGATTCCACGTCTTGTCCCACCAGCAAGCCCAGAGAGCGAAGCGGAAGCCCAACGCGGGGGATAGGGTGTCCGCCAGAACCCACAGAAATCCCACGGGTCAGATTTCGCGGGCCACAGCTCCCAACATACAAAGTTAACGGAGTGGACTTCCCCGTTTGAAACGGAGTTGTCCTGTTGAAGACACAAACACTGAGTGCAGGAGGAAGGGACCCCTGTTTGCTGTACCAGGGTGTGGGACCAAAATACACACGCTGGAGGTTACCAGTCACTGGCAATTTGGTTTACCACTGGTCTCTGTGTGAATTTCTTTGGAACTGTTAGTACACCATTCTTGCCCGGTCTAGCCCTGCATGACACTCTCCGCAGCATTCCCTCCTGTACACCTGGGCCCCGGGGACAACACTTCCCCTACCCATGGAGGGGATACCATCCTGCTGCCCGACTCCATCAGCCCCGGGCGTCCCATATCCAGGCAGCGGCGGTGCTACCAACCCTCACCGCAACCCACGGATGGCGTCACTGACAAACTTTTCCCCTGTAAATACACCCTTTCTACAGTTGTGAGGACGGACAGCCGCACAAGCCCGGGTCCGGCTACCACTCGAGCCACAGTAACGAACCCAGATCCAAGCAGCCCTCTGCAGTGATCTGGCCCCCGTCCGCAACACACATACAAAATAGACCGCAACTGAAGGGCCTTACACATAGTTGACTTTAGGATCTTTCAGATCATGTGATCAGTCAGTGTCTGTGTTCTCCATCACAGGAAGCTGTGTCCAGGCTATAGGACACTTTTTAGCAAGCGTTTTTCTTGTTAAAAAGCGCATTTTATAGTCTAAAAAATATGGTAATGGTTTTCCATTATTTTTTAGTAATTTTATAGGAAAATAAATAAAATCTTTCTTTTACCTTACCTTTAGAATACAGGGACATAGGAATACACTGCTATGTACAGATGTATCATTATGTACCTGTATTCTCTGCCTATAGGTTTGGTGGCTGCAATGCAGCTTCAAGTATAGAACATACTTGTTAATTTAAACTGTGCCTCATAGTTTTAGCTGCTGACTGCAATGATCTTGGTAATGTTTTCCTGGATAGACCAGATCTCACAAAAAAAAGTAAAAAAAACAATTTTTGTAATTGTTTTTAATTAGTTTTTAGTACTTTTCTAAAAACAAAAACCTGACTTTTTCTTCACCACTAGAACATAGAGCTTTATATAAACTGCTATGTACCTCTATGCACATGTATAATCTGCTTGCAGGCTCACTGCCTGCAATGCAGCTTCAAATATACAAGATTTCCACTAGCTCTATCAGTGCAGACTGTGGCTCATAGCTTTAGCTGCTGCCTGGAAAAATATTGTTGGTTGGATTTCTGGTGAGATCAGATCACAAGAGAATTCTTTAATTAATGTCACAGAGATGCCAGTCCAAAGCTACGGAGTCAGAGGCGGAAGTCAGGAAACAGCCCTGATGTGCCAGAACAGTGGGACAATCCCGCTTAATTCGGAATGGTTGGGAATAGTGATGGGAAGACCCACACATACCTGGGATCAGTGGGTCAAACTGGGTTTAAAAAAATTGATCCTCAATATCTGACCAGATACTGGTCCCTATGCTGGGACCAGAATCTGGCACTTTAAAATGGTGGTAGAAGGGATAGGGAGATTAGAGCAAGCATGTTATACTTAACAATCTCCCGCATGGCTGTAACACTACTTTTTGGGCCGCTCATTATTTTTTATACATATGCACTGCTTCCCCCATCCACTGGCAGTTGATTGGTGGCAGTCAGACACGCCCTCACCCTGTGTGACAGCGTCTGACTGCTTTCAATAACAGGTGCTGTGTGTCTCTCTATATTGGTGTAAAAATAAATGAATAAATAAAAAAATTGGCATAGGGTCTCCCCATATAATGATACCTAGCACAAACCATCCATACAGCTACAGGCTGCAGCCCTCAGCTGTGCACTTAGCTTTACTGTGCATCAAAATAAGATGGGCCGCATGTGGCTTTTTTTTTTTTTTTTAATTATTTTAAAAAATAATTTAAAAAACGGTGTGTGCCCCCCCCCCAATTTTGATATCCAGCCATAATAAAGCTTACAGCTGTGGGCCCATGGTTATTGGGCCACCTCCAGCCTAAAATAGCAGGCTGCAGCCACCAGGATTGTCGCATGCAACAATCCCAGAACTTTACTCGGCTCATCCCGATTGCCCTTGTGTGATAGCAATTGGAGTAATAAAGGGTTAATGAAAGCTCACAGCTGCCACTAAGCCCTAGATTAGTAATGGTGAGGGTCTATGAGACCTCCCCATGACTAATCTGTAAGTGAAAAGAAATAAACACAAACACACAAAAAATCCTTTATTTGAAATAAAACACAAAAAACCCATCCTCTTTCTCCAATTTATTAATCCCCAAAAACCCAGTGCCGCCGTAATCCACACAAGGTCCCACAACGATTCGAGCTTTGCAACATTACTGAAGTGACAGTGCACTGGCACAGAACATGTCCGCATGCTCTAGTTTCAGGTGGAGAATGACTCAGCTGCAGCGATGAGCCATGACGTCACTCAGTTTATTTGTGTTCTCAGTTGGAGGTTCCCGCGGTCCTCCACCTGTGACCACAGGTAACCTGTCCTCAGGCAACCTCATTAAACTCACTGACCTCATTCAATACTGCATCATAAAGCACATGGTTTTGATGCTATTTTTTGTCAGGATGTGTAGATTGGGTCCAAGAACATGGTGTAAAAATTTCAGCACCAAATCTGAGGGGGAAGCAGTGCATATGGATGAAGGATAATGAGCCGCCATGGAAGTAGTAGAGCAGCCAGGAAGCAGTGTTACAGCCACACGGGAGACTCGTTAAGTATAATATGCCTGCTTTTCCCCTTTTTATCTTTACTTTTATATATATTTTTTTTAATTACCTGAATTCCCATATCTGGATCATTACCTGGAATTCCCTGAGAACTCCAAGCCAGGGGTCGGTGCACAGGTACTTTTGATCCACCGCGGATCTGGACTTTTACAGTCTGGGTCTGGGTCCATTACTAGTTGGGATCTGCAGTATGCACCGTGCGAGAACACTATATATGGGCCTTTTCCAGTCCAACTCATCATAATGCTCAATTTCATCTATTGTGGAGATAGAGGTGAGCTTCCTTACCTATTGGGCCCCTATGCAGCTGCACACATTGGACAATAGTATGTCGACCCCTGGGAGTATAGGCCATTTCTATTGTTATAGAGCTAGATCAGTGTCCTTAAAATTTTACTGCAAACATTCCAAAACCTGGAGAATTGTAAAGTAAATAAATGTATTTAAATAAATTTGTGAAAATGAACCTAATGTAAAATATGGAGTATAATAATATTCAATCCTTAACTAGGCTATATAATTTCCCGGGGGCTAACTTATAAATGTCTCGATATATGATTATATAACTGCTGCAGCAAATCCGAAGTTAGCTGAGTGCAATCCTTTTATTCTAATTCCAGAACACCTTGCACAGACAGACTGCTGAGCTAATGACAGACATCAGTAAAGTTAGAGTATGGCTAATTTAAAGACCCATATCATCTTCCATGTTGAATGACATGCAAATTGTTTCTAATGCAGTAAAAAAAAAAACTTAGTCAAATTGTTAAAATACTTTTAACTGAAATAAATGAAGCACATTTTTTCTGCCAGATGCACAAAGATACAAGGTTTATTAGTTAACCTTAAAGAGGCAGAGTTAAGCAAAGCACTGATCCATGGCAAAAGATTGCTAAAGTGCACAATAGTTGTGTGATTAATTTTTCTTTTATTAAGCCTTTCTTCACACAAGGGTTTTTTGCAGTTTTTTTTTAGATTGTACAATTTTTTTGTGTGTATTTTAGCAAACATTTAATTGCTGCTCAAAAACACAAGAAAAAAGTTACAAAAAACAATTAAAAAATCCAACATTTTAAATGCTGTATTTCCATGAAACCTTAGGCCAGTTTCACTATGAAACAAAGACCTTACCCAGATCGGTGTTACCGGATCTATTGACCTGAGTTTACAAGCATATATGCCTAAGCATATATGCCTACGAGGCAGTTAACTCAGGTCAAGAAACCAGAAACTCTGGACGGGTATTCAGATCTGAACATGGGACATGTTATATAGAGATGAGAAACCAGCCTCAATTTTTTTCCCTTGGGTTGTTGTCATAGTGAAGCTTAAAGAAGCTCTCACATTAATTTTTTTTTTCCTTTAATGCTGTGTATATGTATACAGTTTGTAAAGTGAGTATATTAATATACTCTCCTACCGCAACACCATCCGAGATCAAACTCCGTTCTGCTCCACTGTGCTGTGACGTCACCGCTCTTCAGACTTTCCAAATCACACTGTGTTCTGCGTGACCTGGAAGTGGTTTTAAGGCTGAGGTCATATGACTGTAGATTGTCTCATGTGAGTGATTATGGAAATGACACTGATTAATCTCTAATCTGCATGTCAGCTTAGTGTGATCTGATTCACAAGAGAATTGTAGTCCAGATCAGCAGATGGAGAACCAAATTTCTCCATCTTCTCCATTCTGTGAGTTTGCAAAGATCGGACTGCACTCAGATGTCATCTGAATGCAGACCGATGATTTTCACACACCAAGAGACTTGAATGGGTGCGCAGCATTCGATTTGTGCTGCCACTTGCAGCGTGGTGCACTTTTTTTATGCTGAATTGGCATGAGAAATAAAGTGCTGATAGGTACTGCCCCATTGTATGACATTGAACCAAGTGCTATCTGATAAAACATCAGATAATGTAGCACCCAGGGATATGGGGTACTCTGTTCCGAGCAGTGTACATCTGGGGAATGTCACAGTGGTGGCCGTCACCTGGTTCCATGCCCTGGGCCTTTTTTGTATTGGGGTTAATTACAGGGAATGGTAGTATAAAGTTTATACGTGACGCCATTTGCGGTGTTGCGGCTAAGTGTAGGGAGACGCCGCTGCAGAATGTCTCTACTGGGGCTGATGGTATTGGCCACTAGTATGGTACTTCGCAAGTAGGGTTTTGCCCCAGCAGGTGTATGGTGTACTGGGAGTTGGAAGAAGGGAGTTGTCACAAACCACCGGGGGGGTCACTCAGAAATCCCCCGCGCTGGCTACCAGTACGTCACAATCGGGGGGTAACAAGTGGGGTCACCCCTCCTTTATACCTCCCGACCGACAGACAGAGCACGTGACGCGCTCTCTAGCGCCCCTCTTATAGTCAGGCCAATTATGGAATTGCCCGACAATAAGCAAGGAGGCCGCTATACTACTTATGCCGATTATTGAAGGGTCCCCGGTGAGAGTAGGGTATATATTCCCCCGACCTCCGCGGGCGGAATATATAATATCTTCCCGAATCTCACTGGCCTCCCCACAATAATCCTTGGCACAATTCGCTGCCACCAACCGATTTACGGTAACTATTAGCCGAACACACAGACGTGGGATTCTAGATCGAGATAACAGAACAGCCCAAGATTAATTATATAATTTAATCAGCCTAAAGCACACTAGAAACTACAATATATACAATAGGGAATCTACAGAATATACATATGTCAGAGTACAGTTACAATCAAAGCATGGGTTACAAACAGGCATACACAGTTCCAGCAGTTACCTTGTTGCGTCTGGCCACAGGGGGGCGCTGTAGACCAGGTTTCCAGGAACTCTCTCACAGGTCTTTCCCAACCAGGCCCCCGAGCAGAAGAACACTGGAAAATGGCCGAAGTAGGGTTATCAACCTGGGCAGATCCAGGTCCCCTCCTACCTTAGTGACCTCACAGGGAAGCACTGCCACTCCCCCTGCATGGATCAGAATTATCCAGCAAAGGGGATATTGGCCATAACTTTGCCTGGGAGCGTCGTAGGCAGACGCCAATGCTCTCATTGTGACAGTTATGAATTTAGCTACAGAACGAGGGGACTCATGACCTGTCTACGAGTTCCCATATGGCTGATATCACGCCTGGGGTATTTCCCAAGCTCCCCCTTCCATAAAAAAGGTGTGCCAGCATCGTCCGCCTGCGCAAACACCATTTTTATGGTTGCCATATTTATCGGAGATATGGCTTGCGAGATATGAACCATTTTTTACTGGAGTCGTTCTGTCTGGCTACTTCCAAGCCTTGCTAATGAGATACAACTCTTGTTACAGGGTGACGGCAGGGAGTCATCCTGGGTCCATTGTCCTCACATCATCTCATCTCCATATCAGAGGAGATGGCTGTTGGAGGTGTAAGTGGGATGTGACACCTTCACAGATGCTGGACATTTGAGAACAAGAAGGGAGGGGGGGCACTGCCAGGGAGTGATGAGAGCAATTATGACTTCTAGTCATAATTCCTCTTCATATCCCAGGATTTACCTCACACCTCCCCCCTTTTGAGGGCGCTAGGGGGCAGCACACTCCGGTGTTCCCCCGTGCGCCCGTCCGCGACCTCTCCTTGTCGGGACAGCCCGTCTGCGTTACCGTGGTCACGGCCCCTTTTGTGGCGAATGGTGAAGTCGTATTGCTGGAGCGCAAGGCTCCATCGCAACAATCGCCCATTCGTCCCAGAGACGGTGTGCAACCAGCTGAGGGGATTGTGGTCCGTCTCCACGATGAAGTGGCGCCCGTATAGATAGGGTTGCAGACGCTGCAGGGCCCACACTATGGCCAGGCACTCCTTCTCCATTGTAGAATAGGCCACTTCCCTTGGTAACAGCTTCCTGCTCAGGTACAAGACTGGGTGCTCTTGGCTCGCAGAGTCCACCTGGCTGAGCACCGCACCGAGGCCGAAGTCACTGGCGTCGGTCTGTACTACAAACGGCCGCGTGAAGTCGGCTGCCTGTAGCACGGGCGGGCTGGACAGGGCGTCCTTTAGGGCCCGGAAGGCTGTCTCGCAGTCCACTGTCCAATCGACTGCAGAGGGCAGCTTCTTCTTGGTGAGGTCCGTCAAGGGCTTTGCCAGGCTACTATAGCATGGAACAAACCTCCTATAGTACCCAGCGGTCCCCAAGAAGGACATCACCTGCTTCTTGGTCCTGGGGGTGGGCCAGGATGCGATGGCCTCCACTTTCTCAGGCTCGGGCTTCAGCGTTCCCCCACCTACCCGGTGACCGAGGTACTGGACCTCGCTCATGGCCAGCTGACACTTTCCCGGCTTGATGGTCAAACCTGCCCGGTGGATCCGCCTGAGCACCTGTGCTAGATGCTCTAGGTGGTCCTCCCAGGTGGGACTGAAGACGGCAATGTCATCCAGGTACGCGGCCGCGTACCCTTCAAGTCCCTTGAGCAGGGTGTTGACCATCCGCTGGAAAGTGGCAGGGGCATTCCTCATCCCGAATGGCATCACCGTGGACTCGTACAGTCCAAATGGGGTAATAAAGGCAGAGCGTTCCCTGGCCTTGCGAGTCAGGGGGATCTGCCAATATCCCCGGCTCAGGTCCATGATGGTCAGGTACTGAGCCCCGGCCAACTGATCGAGCAGGTCATCGATGCGTGGCATTGGGTACGCATCGGCGACCGTGACAGCATTGAGCCCCCTGTAGTCCACGCAGAACCGAGTGGTTCGGTCCTTCTTAGGGACGAGGACTACAGGCGAGGCCCAAGCGCTGTTGGATGCCTGGATCACCCCCAGCTCCAGCATCTCGTCAATCTCCTGGCGCATGTGTTGCTGCACCTCCAGGGAGACCCGATATGCTGAACGCCGGATCGGGGGATGATCCCCAGTGTCCACGTGATGGACAGCCAAGTCAGTCCTTCCGGGCTGGTTGGTAAACAACCCCCGGAAGGGGAGGAGGGTGGCCCACAGCTGGGACCGTTGGTCTTCCAGGAGCTGGTGGCCAACCTCCACATCCTCAATGGATCCGCCTGCCCTAACCTGGGCTAGCATATCCAAGAGGGTTTCCGCTTCTCCCTCCTCGGGCAGGTTGCACACGGGGAGCGCACATGCCTCCCGCTCATGATGTGCCTTCATCATGTTCACATGGAAGGGCTTCCGCCTTCCACGGGCAGGGTCCAGGGTGACCAGGTACGTTACAGGGTTGAGCTGCTGGTACACGAGGTATGGGCCTTCCCAGGCTGCCTGAAGCTTGTCCTGTGGTACGGGGACCAGTACCCACACCTTTTGACCCACTTGGTAGGTCCTCTCACAAGCGTTCTGGTCGTACCAACGCTTCTGATCGGCCTGGGCTTGAGCCATATTGTCGTGTACCAGTTGCGTCAAGGCCTGCATTTTGTCCCGGAAGCGCATGACATACTCGATGACCGACACTCCAGGGGTGGCCAAATCCCCTTCCCAAGCCTCTTTCACCAGAGCCAGGGGGCCCCGCACACGTCGCCCGTACAGGAGCTCAAACGGTGAGAATCCTGTTGAGGCCTGTGGAACCTCCCGGTAAGCAAATAACAGGTGTGGGAGATACCGCTCCCAGTCACGCCCATGGGAGTCGACCAACATCTTAAGCATCTGCTTTAAGGTGCCATTGAACCGCTCGCACAGGCCATTAGTCTGTGGATGGTACGGGCTGGCCACCAGATGTCGCACCTGGACTTGCTTACAGAGGGTCTCCATCAGCTGGGACATGAATTGGGTCCCCCGGTCAGTGAGCATTTCCTGGGGAAAACCCACTCGGGAGAAAATCTCCAGCAATGCGGTGGCCACCTTGTCAGCCCGAATGGACGACAAGGCCACTGCTTCTGGGTACCGGGTGGCATAGTCAACTACCGTCAGTATGAAGCGTTTCCCGGAGCTGCTGGGGATGGCCAGCGGGCCGACCAGATCCACAGCCACCCTCCTGAAAGGCTCATCGATGATTGGCAGAGATACTAGTGGGGCTTTGGGGTGTGGCCCCGCCTTCCCCACTCTCTGACAGGTTTCACACGAACGGCAGTAGGCAGCCACATCGGCCCCCATTTTTGGCCAGTAGAAATGCTGGTTTAACCTGGCCTTGGTCTTAGCGATCCCTAGGTGTCCGGCCATCGGAATCTCATGTGCGATCCGCAACAACTCCGTCCGGAACGGATAGGGTACCACCAACTGTCGGTCCCTGGGCCACGCCTCCGGTGAACCCTGCTGGACCGTGGCCCGGTACAGCCGTCCTTGGTCCCAGACCACTCGCTCCGGGTCCGAGTCCGAGGGAGGCTGTGCCGCCTGCTCCTTTAGAGCTTTCAGGCTGTCGTCAGCTTCTAACGCTGCCTGAAACCCCTGACCAGATGTGGCCAGAATCGACGAGACTGTCACATCTTCGGTCAGTACCCCGGGACCTGTGTCCTGGCCTCCACCTGACTCGGCTGCCACTTGGTCAGAAGGGGAAGAGCTATCGGACCTCCGGGAGGCCCCTTGGCTTCCAGCACTCCCACTGCGGGTGACAGCGGCCACAGCCGCTGCGACCGTGGGTCGTGCCTGCTCCTCCTCCGTTCCTGACCAAGTCGCCGGTTCAGGCAGACCTACCTGGCTTCCTGACACCCCGGTTGTGGGGGAACCCTGCACCGAGATCTTACCTGGGAGCACTTCCGCTCCTGGACCGGCCCCAATCTCACCTGCCTGTTCCCCCTCTGCAGCAACAGAACCCCGCTGTGAAATCTCTGGGGACCCCACATTTGCTGTGGTAGCCCCCACCCCACACACTGGTCCTCCCCCTGCAGCACCCTGCTCTCTGCTTATCCCTGCAGAGGGCAACAGATCCCAGCTCACAGGCTGGTTACTTGTAGAGGCATGGTCACACCTTTCTCTGACCCCCTCCCCTGTCACAGCTGCAGCTGAGTGTGTGTCTATGGTGTCTATGCAAGCAGAAATATCAGAGTTCACTCCCTCCTCCCTTACATCATTCATAGATAACACATTAACATTGTCCGGAGGCACGTCAGCACTGGCTGAAGGTTCAGCCTTTGGGGCGGGGCCAAACTGGGAGGTTATTTGCCCCAAATCTGTCCCAAGTAGCACGTTTGCAGGGATCCGATCAGTTACCCCCACCTCCCTCACCCCTCGCCCTGCGCCCCAGTCCACATAAATGTCAGCAACAGGCAGCGCCGGGTCAATGCCTCCAATCCCGGAGACAGCGAGGGTTTTTCCAGGGATCAAGTCTTGGGGGGACACCATCTCAGGCCGCACCAGAGTCACCTCCGAGGCGCTGTCTCGCAGTCCTATGGTCACAGACTGGCCGACGGTGACAGGTTGGAAGCTGTCCAGGGACCTACCACCACCCCCACCCACACAATACACCTTGGGCGGCCCTTGGGACGGGGACGGAGCCGGGGTCTTGGGACGCTGAGGGCACATGGCCTTGAAGTGTCCAGGTAGGTTGCACTGGTGGCACCGTCTTGGTTCTGCCACGGGCCTGGAGAGGGGAGTTGAGGGGGACACCCCCTGCAGTCTAGGGGCAGGTGGGGCAGTCGCAGAATTCATCTTACCCCCTCTCCAGGTGCTGCTGGTGGCTGCTCTCCTGGCCTCAGGGGCCCGGTTGTTGGTGTAGTCATCGGCAAGGGCAGCTGTAGCCGTGGACCCCTTTGGCTTCTGGTCTCGGATGAACTGGCGGAGATCCTCAGGGCAGTTCCACAAGAGTTGCTCCGTGATGAACAAGTCCAGGATCTCCGGTCCGGTGGAAAGCTGCAGGCCTTGGGTCCAGTGGTCGGCAGCTCGGGCAAGTGCCCGCCTGTGGTCAGCCCAGGAGTCCTTTGGTCCCTTCTGTAGGCTCCGGAACTTCTTGCGGTAGGACTCTGGAGTGAGGTTGTACTGTTGGATCAGGGCCCGCTTGATGGTGTCGTAGCCCTGATCTGCCTCAGCAGGCAAGTCCCCAAGGACATCCAGGGCCTTACCCCTTAAACGGGGGGTCAGGTATTTGGCCCACTGGTCCTTGTCCAGATGGTGCTGCAAGCAAGTCCGTTCAAAAGCAGTCAAGAAAGAGTCCAAGTCTCCATCCTTCTCCAGCACTGGGAAGTCCTCAACACGGACCTTTGGAAGTTTGGTGTCTTGAAGGTCACGTGTGGCTGATGAGGGCCGGAGCTGAGCTAGCTGCAGCTGGTAGTCGCGCTCTGCCTGTCGCTCTCGCTCTCGCTCTTCACGCGCTGCTTGCCGCTCCGCAGCCTCACGCACTGCTTGCCGCTCCGCAGCCTCAGCATCACGCGCTGCCTGCCGCTCTGCCCTGTGCTCTGCCAGGAGTCCCTTGTAGCCCTCCTGGTCTCCAGCCTGGAGAAGGGCCATAGCCATTTGAAGAAGGCTATCCGAGCCTCCCAGGCTCGGTGGAATGGCACGTGGTGATCTGCGGCCCGCTGCGGAGCCTGGTGATTCACTGTCCATTGCAGAGCGGAGGGCTGGCATCTGGCTCGTTGAGGACCCTTGGGTGAGCTGCTCCTCCTCTTGTCCAGCAGTGCCCGGTTGTGCAATGTCCTCTGCGGAGCTGTTTTCTGGCGTCGAGCTCCTGGAGGACTCGTGGGCAACCTCCTCATTACTGCCCACAGCACCGTCCTCCC
Source organism: Anomaloglossus baeobatrachus (assembly GCF_048569485.1). Taxonomy (NCBI): domain Eukaryota; kingdom Metazoa; phylum Chordata; class Amphibia; order Anura; family Aromobatidae; genus Anomaloglossus; species Anomaloglossus baeobatrachus. Next base: position 531,275,485 of record NC_134356.1, on the reverse strand, counting down.
TCTCTTCGGCTCCTGCTTTAGCATTGGCCAGTTGCATAGCTCTGCTCCTGGTGCCATCAGCCATTCTTGCAGACTTTTGGTCACTGACACAGAACTGACACCTGATGCCTCCACACCTTACAGTATCTGCACTCTGACACTCTAGTGTTGAGCTAGTCTGAAGACCCCAGCAGCCACAGCTGCTGCAGGCAGTCTTTAGTGTCTGGGAGTATGGGTCTCACACTCACACACACTATTATCTCGATCCCACCGCTTGCCACCAATATGTCACAAACCACCGGGGGGGTCACTCAGAAATCCCCCGCGCTGGCTACCAGTACGTCACAATCGGGGGGTAACAAGTGGGGTCACCCCTCCTTTATACCTCCCGACCGACAGACAGAGCACGTGACGCGCTCTCTAGCGCCCCTCTTATAGTCAGGCCAATTATGGAATTGCCCGACAATAAGCAAGGAGGCCGCTATACTACTTATGCCGATTATTGAAGGGTCCCCGGTGAGAGTAGGGTATATATTCCCCCGACCTCCGCGGGCGGAATATATAATATCTTCCCGAATCTCACTGGCCTCCCCACAATAATCCTTGGCACAATTCGCTGCCACCAACCGATTTACGGTAACTATTAGCCGAACACACAGACGTGGGATTCTAGATCGAGATAACAGAACAGCCCAAGATTAATTATATAATTTAATCAGCCTAAAGCACACTAGAAACTACAATATATACAATAGGGAATCTACAGAATATACATATGTCAGAGTACAGTTACAATCAAAGCATGGGTTACAAACAGGCATACACAGTTCCAGCAGTTACCTTGTTGCGTCTGGCCACAGGGGGGCGCTGTAGACCAGGTTTCCAGGAACTCTCTCACAGGTCTTTCCCAACCAGGCCCCCGAGCAGAAGAACACTGGAAAATGGCCGAAGTAGGGTTATCAACCTGGGCAGATCCAGGTCCCCTCCTACCTTAGTGACCTCACAGGGAAGCACTGCCACTCCCCCTGCATGGATCAGAATTATCCAGCAAAGGGGATATTGGCCATAACTTTGCCTGGGAGCGTCGTAGGCAGACGCCAATGCTCTCATTGTGACAGTTATGAATTTAGCTACAGAACGAGGGGACTCATGACCTGTCTACGAGTTCCCATATGGCTGATATCACGCCTGGGGTATTTCCCAAGCTCCCCCTTCCATACAAAAGGTGTGCCAGCATCGTCCGCCTGCGCAAACACCATTTTTATGGTTGCCATATTTATCGGAGATATGGCTTGCGAGATATGAACCATTTTTTACTGGAGTCGTTCTGTCTGGCTACTTCCAAGCCTTGCTAATGAGATACAACTCTTGTTACAGGGTGACGGCAGGGAGTCATCCTGGGTCCATTGTCCTCACATCATCTCATCTCCATATCAGAGGAGATGGCTGTTGGAGGTGTAAGTGGGATGTGACACCTTCACAGATGCTGGACATTTGAGAACAAGAAGGGAGGGGGGGCACTGCCAGGGAGTGATGAGAGCAATTATGACTTCTAGTCATAATTCCTCTTCATATCCCAGGATTTACCTCACAGGAGTCCACACAGGTATTCAGTGAACTTGTTTACTTACTTTCTCGAGGTGGTAACTGGGGGCCTGAGGCTGGCTGGTTTCACCTCTAGGTTCCCTTCATCCCAGTGCCAGTCTAGTTTCTCTGGTACCTTCTTCCCCTGCACCTGTCTCTGGTAAGTTGGTCACCGTGGTATAGAGAACTGGGGGTCCCCGTTCTGTGGTTTGTCCACTTTTACCCGCCTGACAGTAGCGTGAACCCTGTCGGGTTGCAGTCTCTGGTCCTGTCCCCGGTTCTCCTTTTACTACTGAGTCTTCGGATTCTTTACGGTCAGCAAGGTCCTTGATGGTCCCCTTTGCTGTGCAGGTGTTAACAGGTCGGCTTGGAGCTCTTTCCTGTCCTAGGGTCCTGTACCCCGTCAGTGCGTAGTTCCGGGAGTACTCCACCGTACTCCACCGGCAACCACTTCTGCTGGGTACCAGGTCACCATTAACTTTAGTCAGGATGTCACTTTGCTTCCACCTTTACTCCTCTACAGTCTCTACTCAACTGACTACTCTGTCCAAAGTCTGCCCCTCCCACCTGGTCAACTAGTGGACTGGAGTGGCTCCACCTCTAGGCGGCCATCCATGGTCCCAACCTAGCTAAGTACTATTGTATGGGGAATTGTTGGGGAAAACTGGGATTACCTGGGGTTTTGGTGGTACCAGCACTGTGGTTCTGGGTCCCTAAGAGGGTAGGCTCTGCATTCTTGTGGGGATGCAAAATCTTGTAGCACCCTGATGGTCTCAGGGGCACTACAATAGCACTCATCCAAGTTATACACTCATGTGAGTGAGCCCTTACAATGTGATCCTATGGAGCCTCAGATCGAGCCTCCATAGACTTACATTGTAAAAGGGACATAAAGCATAGAGTGATCTGGAGAGTCTGAATTGCAGTGATGTCACTGAGAAGAAGATCAGAATGGCAATGGAACCTGGAAAGAGCAACGGTAGGTGAATATATTAACACACTCACACTACACTACATGCATATACAGCAGGTGAAATAAGTATTGAATACGCCACCTATTTTCTAAGTAAATATATTTCTAAGGGTGCTAATGATATTAATTTCAAACCATTCTATCCACACAGGCAAAAAAATCCAAAGATCAAAAGCCATAGATCAAATGACACAGGGGAAAAGTGCTGAGCAAGCTTACTGAAATGTATTTAATATTTGGTACCAAAGTCTTTGATAGTTATGACAGCTTCAAGATGCCTCCTGTAGAAACTAGTTGCATGCATTGTTCAGGTGTGATTTTGTCCCATTCTTCCACACAAACAATATTCAAATCCAAAAGGTTCTGTGAGCTCCTTCTATGAACTCTGAGCTTTAGTTCCTTTCATAAATTTTCTATTGGATCCAGGTTAGGTGATTGGCTGGGCCATTCTAGCAGCTTTATTTTCTTTCTCTGAAACTAATTAAGAGTTTCATTGCCTGTGTGACTGGTATCATTGTCTTGCTGAAATGACTACCCTCATTTCATCTTCATCATCTTGGTAGATAGAGGCAGATTTTTATCAAAAATGTCTGGGTACATTTTTCCATTAATCCTTCCTCCAATTATAAGAAGCTTGTCAGTGCCATATGCTGAAACAACCCTCATCATAGTTCCCAAACTTCACTGTTGGTATGGAGTTTTTGGAATGATATGAATTGCCTTTTGATCGCCAAACATGCTATGTGTTATGGCATCCAACGAGTTCAACTTTACTTCATCTAACCAGGCTATATTCTCCCAGTATTTCACAGGCTTGTCTAAAGGGCACTTTACACACTGCAATATCGCTATCGATATTGCTAGCGAGCGTACCCTCCCCCATCGGTTGTGCGTCACGGGCAAATCCCTGACCGTGGCGCACAACATCGCTTACACCCGTCACACAGACTTACCTTCCCTGCGACGTTGCTGTGGCCTTTCTAAGGGGGGCGGTTCGTGCGGCGTCACAGCGACGTCACATGGCAGCCATCCAATAGAAGCAGAGGTGCAGAGATGAGCGGGCGGAATATCCCGCCCACCTCCTTCCTTCCTCATTGTCGGTGAACGCAGGTAAGGAGATGTTCGTCGTTCCTGTGGTGTCACACATAGCGATGTGTGATACCGCAAGAACGACGAACAACCAGCAGCATGCACCACCAACGATATTATGAAAAGGAGCGACGTGTCAACGATCAATGATGTTTGACGTTTTTGCGATCATTGATTGTCGCTCCTAGCTGTCACACGCTGCGATGTCGCTAACGACGCCGGATGTGCGTCACAAACACCGTGACCCCGACGATATATCGTTAGCGATGTCGCAGCGTGTAAAGCACCCTTAAATGTTGTTGAGCACACTTTAAAAGCATTTGAACATGCTTGCTGACACTTTTCCCCCTACCCCTTCTTCTAACTGTTACCCAGCTGCCTAATACTGGGTCATGCAGCTATAGATTATGTATGGCGTGCATTCAGTCAGGATGGAGGTGCTGGTAGAGGGGATGAGAATCCCACGTAGTCAACAATTCTAGTCACTGCACACTCAGTAGTAGTTTGCAAAAGTGTTCAAAGTTTATTCACAAATGTAGTACAGGGCAGTAGGTGGTGTAGGGAAATAAGCAACTAAAAGAACGTTTCGACCCTGCATGGGTCTTGTTCACATTGTCGCTCAGATATGCAGTGCAAAAGGTGCTTCCGTGCCTATATCCATTAGTGGTAACCAATGGTGGGTACCTTGAATGATGTAATGATAAAATAGATATCTTTTGAGTTCTGGTTAATATAACGCACCAGCGTCTTGCAGTGACAGGGTTCTATTTGTTGAGGATGGAGATAGTGACTCAAAACATTCCTGCATCTTGTAGTGGCAGGGTTCTTATAGTTATATAACCTTCGAGATAAAGGTGATAAATCTGGTGCTGCAGTGTCTTGTAATAGCAGGGATCTGATAATTGTACAGCCTTGCAGTTGGAGAAGGTTTATATAACACACCAGCGTCTTGGAATGGCAGCGTTTTATATAATTACTTAGCCTTTAAGAAGAATAAGTCTATGTGCGCACTAGGCCGTTTTACCCACGGATTTACCCGCGGATTTGGTGCGGAAATTTCTTGAGAAATGTCTGCAATTTTTGTGCAGACATTTCCCAGCAAATCCTATGTGAAAAAAAAAAGCTGTGCGCACGCTGCGGATTTTTCTCAAGAAATTTCCTTGAGAAGAATTTCTTGAGACAATTTCTTGAGAAAATGAGCATGTCAATTCTTTTCCGCAGGTACCTGCAGATTTCTGCAGTACAGCCTGCAGAATCTGCAGGGAACAACCTGCGGGAAAATCGCGGCAAATTCGCGGCTAATCCGCGGCAAATTCGCATGCGGATTTGGTGCGGATTTTTTCCGGAGGTCCGGAAATCTTCCACTCCCAGAAGTTTCTCAAGACATTTTCTTGAGAAACTTCACATTTCTAGTGCGCACAAAGCCTAAGGTTGATCTGATGCCCCAGAGGCTTGTAGTGGCAGGGTACTGCCTTGAAGATCTGCGCTCCCGCGCCTGAATCCTGGTACCTGTTTTGCTACAAACTATAAATAGGCATAGATTTGTTCCTGGTACATGCAAGTTCCATATTACATGTAAGCCCACCCCCTGACATTATGCTCAGCATAAAACATTTCTACAATCTGAATGCAGCCTAATCTCCATACATTTTGATCCAAGTGTAGTAAATACTTTGTTGTAAGTCGTAAAAGTGTCTGAAAATTACCCTCGTAGATGAGTTGTTTAAAGCAATATTATAATGTGTTTGTCATGTATCAAGATTGGCATTTCATGTGTAATTCCTGAACCCCAAATTTGAGTCAGCTCTAGGATTTCCAGCACCTGGGGCAGGAAGTCAGTTTAGTGCCACTCCCTCCGTGAAGGGTTATGAGTCACGTGACCGCTCATTAATATGCAAATTTGTTAGTTAGTCATGTGTCGAGTAGTTGCTCTTCCTAATTCTCTCAATGTCTGGAAAAAAACTGAGAAGCAGAAAGAAAAGCTAGTTGTCACATGACTGAAAGTGTAATAATCGTATATGAGTAGAGTGACCTTGTGATGAATTCTGAAACCAGCAAGCAGAGCTAAATCCTGATAGTGAATACATTACACTTTGTTAGGATTGGGCATGCTATATTGCAAAATTTTATAATTAAATGAATTATCCAGATTTGTGATGAAAGTCTATTGTCACTCTCTTTGACTGCAGGCTTCTGAATTCTTACAGTGTGTGCACTGCACACTTTTAGGATTTGAGTATATAATTTACATACTTACTACCAAATTCTAACTAGATGTGTCTGGTCTCACTCAATTCACTTATATTGAGTGAAGCTAAACATATGTCTAGATGGCATGTGAGGTCACATGTATACAAATTGCATGTGTGGCGCCCCTGAGGCTTCAGTCGCCACAGGGTACTGAATCTCATTTAAGGTGCAGGACTCATCCCGGGTAAGGAAGAGGTTAATCACTAGTGGGTCTCACATTCACACACCATACCCAGTTAGGTGCTTTCCCACCGGGGTTGTCTGGGGTAGATAGGGGGGTGGCCATCACGAAGCATGGTACTTTCCTGGTCACTAGGACAACCACCTAGGGGGGCGGGCACCACTTGGGGAAAAGGGAAGGAACATCTAAGACTTGAGCAGTTAGCCCCGGGCACAGCTTGGGGTGAGGAGCACAGTCGGGACTTTGGTCCAGGCATATTCTCTCTACCTTCACACTTCTGGGAGCACTACGGGACCTGTGGCTTGGAGCAGCGGGCTCACCCTGGGCTCTCTACCGCTATTGGGGATTCCAGGGTTTGCAGCGAGTGCTGGAAACACTTGCAGCCCGTTCCACATTCCATCCATGGGATTGGAGGGACCCCGACCAGAAAGGACACACATTGGGAACACCGGCGGTGACCTCCGAATTATAGAGGATTGGCTGGGGCCCATGATGGCAGAGACTGGTACTCTGAAGGCAGCAATTGAACTGTGAGTAAAAAGACATGGAGCCATAGCAGCTGACTCATCCTCTTATTACTGGCGCAAGCGCCCCATGCTTCAGCACCAACGGCCATTATAGCCCTCATCATCCTCCCCGGGGTCCGCTCCACCTGTGGGGGGCAGAACCATCATTGGTGCAATACCATCCACCCCGGAGGACAGCAACAGCAGCGGTGGCTAATTCCTGACCGCGTACCACAGGTGGCGTCATGAGACAACTACTACTCCCAACATCCTTCATCTCACCATTCCTATCCTCCATCCTTCCTCCCTTTTGCTGTACACCTCGGGGCCACAAAGCCGGGCAGGGCCACCCGTGACATCCCGGGCCCCACATCACCGGCCTGGCGACGAGTGCATTTAACCCCTGCCCCATGGTTGATACACATGCTTACAGTTTTCGTGACCTCTCACTCTCACTGCCAGCATAAGAGAATCCTTACAGAGTGCAGTACGCATTTTGAGAATTCAGAAGTCTGCAATCACATAGCTTATTATTCAATCGCACAAGTTATAGATTGTTTCATGTGTACAAGATCAGAACCAATAAGAGCACAAGAATACATCACCAGAACCACAAGCAGTACAGCAGCGCAGAATCACAACCCTCAATAGCACAGCAATACATCACAAAAACTACCATCAGTAGAGGAACAAATCACCAGAATATACATCAGTACATTAATTCATCACCAGAACCACCATCAGTACATAAATATATCACCAGGATAACAATCAAAGCAAGAATACATCAGCCAATCCAACATCAGTATAGAAATTCATCAGCAGGACCACCATGACTACATGAATACATCAGCAGAATCATCATCCAGAGTCACCATTAGTAGAGGAATGCATCATGAAAATCACCATCAGTAAATGAAAACCTCACCATAACCACCATCAGTACATGACTACATCACCAGAACCACCATCTGTACATGAATACATCACCGACACCACCATCATACATCACCAGAACCACCATCAGTACAACAATACATAACCAGGATCAGCAACTGTACGTGAGTTAGCAGTCATCAAACTGTAAACCTAATCACACATCCCCTCTAGTAAGCATACTGCCTCCTCACAGATTTACCCCATTGCTCTCCATACTGTCTCCCCACACATCACCACCCTCGCTCCCCATTCTGTGTCTGCACGCATCAAACCTCGATCCCCATACTGAGTCTTCAAACTTCTCCCCTCTCTTGCGCCAATTATTATGTCTGCACCCATCCCCCCACTCTATACTCTTTCCTCATACATAACTCACTCACTCTTTGTGTGCACTGATCACCCCCTTGCTCCCCATATTGTGTCTTTACACTTTCTACCCCCTCGCTCTACATACTGTGTCTGTACCTATCCCCCCTTCCTTCTCAATCTGTGTTCTCAAACTTCTCCCCTCAGCTCCCTCATCATATGGTGTCCACACCCATTCTCCCCCTCGCTACCCATACTGTGTCCTCAAATTCCCCCCATGATTTGCTTCACATATTGTGTATTCAAATTTCTTACTCCCATCCTTGCTCCTTATACTGTGTCCACATCCATCATTCCCCCTCTTGCTCACTATACTGTGTCTTCAAATCCATCCCCCTCTCTCCTCTAATACAGTAAATCTTTGGTGTCTTCAGCTCCAGGGTAGCGCTTACCACATCTATGTCATTGCATCTATGCAACGTTAAAGTATGACGTCAGCTCTGAACCAGAAGTACCGGTGGTCAGGGCTTCAATTGTACTTGCGTCTGAAAATCATGAGTATAATTCATTGATGGGAGCCGGCATGCTACATGACATCAAACTTATAGGTGGCTCAGAGAACTGCTGACCCTCACTCTGAGAGGTGGCAAAGTGCAGCTGCTGGAAAGACACCTCGGATAGCCGCATTAGGTGGCCCAAGGGCACTCCCCTGCCATTTGTGCCCGAGACAAATGCAAGAAGTGCCCCCCATTAGATACATCTCTGCCTAAACACTATGGAGTAAGATGTGCCATAAGATGTGCCAACTGTATGAAGAGGAGCATGCTTACTGTATGCTAGAAAATAAAATGTATGCCAGATGGCTGCAGTAGACTTCTGCTACAATGGAAGCCAATTTTGCAATGTATTATAGTAAATTTATTGTGCAGCAATTAACTACTAAACCATCCTTTTGCTAACCCCTGCTCACCTTTTAGAAAAGTGCCAGTGCAAAATGTTGTAAAATGTTTACACAAACACCCCTTGCCAAAGAAAACTGAGATAGAAAGAATAAAAAATATCCCCAACTGCTTGTCTGTGTGCCCACAATGAGGTTTTGGCGATTTTGTGACCCGCAGCATTTTACCGCAAAGTGGATAGAATTTCTAATATTAATAATTGAAATTTCACACTGTGCTTTTTTTGTACTTAGCATAAACTGTTCTGCGGTGCGTTTTTCATATCCGCACCATGTCAATTTATCTTGTGACCATGCTGAGTTTTAAGTGTGGATTTTTCCCATAGAATTGCATTAAATGTGGAAAATCCTTAGGTAAAAAACGCATATGTGTTTTTAGTGCATAAACCCTAGAACGCATACCTAGGGCCTCGTAAGCCTGCTGGGTTACTTGTTTTCTATGGTTGATTTCTATGGCTGTAGTTCTAGGGTTAACCTGTTTTTTGCTAGGATGCTGAGATATGAATGTGCGCCAACTTTATCATATAGTGCAAAATTTGCTCCAACAACAAAGCTGTATCACAGTGAATATACTGTAGGTGGTTACTTAGAAATCCACATTCTATGCACTACATTCACATACTGTACTTTACAACAAATAACATAAAATGCAACTGTCATTAGACAAGTGAACTCTAAATAATGGCTTGAGGGTTAAAGGATGCAGAATGCAGCTTCTACAGTGCTTGGACAACTAGGAAGTACAGCTGGATAAGAGTGCGGTCTATTCTCCAAACATCAAGACAGTAGACATGGTACAAAGCATGCTAGAACAGTATAGTGCCTATACAGCTTGCAATGCTTCCAATATAAAGGGAACCTGTAAGGTCCAATATGCACCCAGAACCATGAGCATATGCATGGGTGCATATTGTTAATTTTAGCTCAAAAAGCTACCTCCATTAGTATATATAAAAACACTTTTATTTAAACCTATTAAAATTACTAAACATTCCACCTGTGAAAAGTGACACACACAAAAAATCCGAGGACCATTGGACAGCCACAATAGTTACTATCAAGGGAACAAAAACTGTTACTTTCTCAGAATATCAAATAGACAATATTGATAAAGGGATAATATCTAAATGACCCTTAATCTCGCTTTCCTCTGTCTGCCAATGGAGATATTATATAATAGACACTGCACTCTCTTGTTGATAAAATGAAGACAAAAAGTTTTTTTCTTTGCAAAAAAGTGATTATTTATTTGATGGCGACAAATGATGGTGGACGTTTCGGCCCAACGCCCTTTATCATGTATAGTCGCTCCACAAGAGGGCTGTTTCAGAAGAGAAGAATTAATGGAGCAGGATGGAAGGAGTACCACAAAGAATAGTTTATGATACAAGATTTTCCAGAGGATGAAGTCTAGAAGCAGGTTAGATTTCCTTTGGCTGGAAGGAATTTGTGTACATGTATTCCAATGGAAGAGATTTCCAGCTTTTATCTTTATATATTCATGTGAATCACATAGTCGTTTGGGTGGTTGTAAGAGAACATGTAGATAAACACCATCTGATAAAGGCTCCTGCAGACTTCTCTCATATGGAGGAGGAGGTTTTAGACATTGGTGGGGTGGATATTTTCCTTCTGCACGCCACCTTCCCAGGATATGGCCGTCATATGGCCATATCCTGGGAAGGTGGCGTGCAGAAGGAAAATATCCACCCCACCAATGTCTAAAACCTCCTCCTCCATATGAGAGAAGTCTGCAGGAGCCTTTATCAGATGGTGTTTATCTACATGTTCTCTTACAACCACCCAAACGTCTATGTGATTCACATGAATATATAAAGATAAAAGCTGGAAATCTCTTCCATTGGAATACATGTACACAAATTCCTTCCAGCCAAAGGAAATCTAACCTGCTTCTAGACTTCATCCTCTGGAAAATCTTGTATCATAAACTATTCTTGGTGGTACTCCTTCCATCCTGCTCCATTATCTTCTTCTAGTCTGAAACAGCCCTCTTGTGGAGCGACTATACATGATAAAGGCCGTTGGGCCGAAACGTCCACCATCTTTTGTCGCCATCAAATAAATAATCACTTTTTTGCAAAGAAAAAAACTTTTTGTCTTCATTTTATCAACAAGAGAGTGCAGTGTCTATTATATAATACGTTCTGGGACTATTGACCCCACACTAGCACCTCTAATGAAACCATACTCTAGCTGAGTGCACACCAATACCCTATAACTCTGATATGCCAATGGAGATATAACTTGCGTTACACGCACCCTAAAGGTGAAAAGGTGCCCCCATTCCTCGGCAGCTTTCCCTCCTGTGATATCCCTGATCTCCCTTCTTATCTGGTAGAACCTATAGGGTCATATCATTAAATAGTAGAAGGAACCAAAGAAACAATCACTTATCTGAGATATGTTCCGGTCATAGGTCCCTTAGCAGTATTTTTTCTCTTGTATGAAGATATCTGTCACGGCCGGGCGGTCGGGCAGACCCAGGAGGTGGATCCACTGGACCGAACTCTCTGAGATGGTGGTAGGGAGTCCGGCAGCTGAAGCACTGATGGGCAGTAGAACAGTCCGTGCAAGTGAAGGCAGCGGAGGAGTCCCAGGGACCACGGAGTCACAGAAGGTGGTCTTGGTGACGTAGCTCAGGTTCGGAGGCCGAGGTGATATCAGGCGGGGTCCGGAACCTCTGGAGCAAGATGACGGGTCACCGCAGGGATCCGGGATGGTACGGACTGTCAGATGGCAGACGGACAGCGTGCGGGGATCAGGACACGGCAGACTGGATGGCGAGGCAGGTACGGCTCTACAAAGACAGATAGGTGAGTACAGGCACATAAACACCAAGAGACCTGACTCCTAGCTCAGGGAACACGAAGATCAGGCCCCGCCCCCTTGGACAATGACCCCCTATATACCCTGTACCTGTGCAACCTCATTTCCTGTTAATGGACGCTGGCCCTTTAAGAAAGGGTCAGTGACCGCGCGCGCGCCCTAATGCGCATGCGCGCCGCCCGGGTGCCAGAAGCCAGGGAAGGAGGCTGCGAGGAGGACGCAGGGGAGCCGGCCAGGTCCAGGGAAGCTGTCGGGCGCCGGGATCGGGGGCCCGGAGCCCTGGGACGGACGGAATCCAGTGACTGGGGAGCGGAGAGCGTGGCAGGTGAGCCGGGGAACGGGGGTGAGGACCCGGGGAGCGTGACAGTACCCCCCCCCCCACGCCCCCCTCCCCGCAACCGGGACATGAAGGCACGGATAAGAGGAGTGCCCACGTTCTCCCTGGGCTCCCAAGACCTATCCTCAGGACCATACCCTTCCCAGTCCACCAGGAAGAACTGTCGACCTCGTACGGTCTTCATGGCCACGATATCCCTTACCGCATAGATGTCATCATCGGCAATAGGAGGAGGGGCCGGACTGGCAGCAGCGGAGAAGGGACCAAGGACAACCGGCTTGAGCAGAGAGACGTGGAAGGAGTTGGGTATCCTCATCGTGGCCGGGAGCTGTAGCTTGTAGGATACCTCATTGATCTTGCTGAGGACCTTAAACGGCCCGATGTAGCGAGGACCCAGCTTGTAGGAAGGTATCTTCAATCGGATGTACTGGGAAGCAAGCCAGACCAGGTCACCAGGAGAGAAACACGGAGGATCCAGACGTCTCTTGTCAGCGTGTTTCTTCATCCGCTGGGAAGCGCGCCCAAGGGACGCTTTGACAGAGTCCCAAATGGTAGCAAAGTCACGAACTGCAGTATCAGCAGCCGGGACATCCGATGAAGGGGATATAGGCAATGGGACGGCGGGCTGGAGTCCGTAAACAACATGGAAGGGAGATTCGGAGGATGACTCACTGACGTGGTGGTTATGGGAGAATTCAGCCCAAGGCAGAAGCGAGGACCAGTCGTCGTGATGGGCGTTGACATAGTGACGTAGGTATGAGGTCACGATTTGATTGACCCTCTCCACTTGGCCGTTAGACTGAGGATGGTAAGAAGAAGAAAAGTCCAGAGTCACTCCCAGATGTTTGCATAGAGCCCTCCAGAAGCGGGAGGTGAACTGAGTTCCTCTGTCGGACACTATGTGGGATGGAAAGCCATGCAAGCGGAAGATGTGATGTATATAGGCTTCCGCGAGTTCCTGAGCAGAGGGCAGTCCGGCCATAGGAACGAAGTGGGCCATTTTGGAGAATCGATCAACCACGACCCATATGACTGTGTGCCCGGAGGATAATGGCAAGTCCGTAATAAAGTCCATTGCTATGTGTTGCCACGGGACTGAGGGTATCGGTAAAGGCAGAAGACGGCCATGGGGCAAGTGTTTGGGCGTCTTGTTCCTGGCACAGGAGGAGCAGGCAGAGACAAAAGCAGCGACGTCCGTGCGAAGGGATGGCCACCAGTAATGGCGTACAATCGCACCCCATGTTCTCTTCTGACCAGCATGCCCGGCTGTTTTTGAGGCATGACCCCAGTGTAACACTTTTTGCCTGTCGGTATCGGAGACATAGGTCTTCCCGGGCGGTATCTGGGCTAGGGTGACAGGGGCCACCGGAATGATGTTGCTAGGACAGATGATGGGTTGGGTAGTCTCTTCCTCCTGCTCCATGGGCACGAAAGACCTGGACAAGGCATCAGCGCGTACATTCTTGTCCGCGGGTCGGAAGTGAAGCTGAAAGTCGAACCTGGCAAAGAATAAGGACCACCTGGCTTGCCGTGGGTTCAGTCGCTGAGCGGACCGCAGGTATTCTAGGTTCTTGTGGTCCGTGTAGATGATCACGGGATACACTGCACCTTCCAGGAGGTAGCGCCATTCCTCCAGTGCCAGTTTGACTGCCAAGAGCTCTCGGTCCCCGATGGTATAGTTGCGTTCAGGCGCTGAGAAGCCCTTGGAGAAGAATCCGCAAGTCACCATCTTCCCGGAGGAGGACTTCTGCATGAGCACTGCTCCGGCTCCTGAGGAGGAGGCATCCACCTCCAAGGTGAACTGGCGGTTCAACTCCGGACGGTGAAGTACAGGCGAGGAAGCAAAAGCCCGCTTCAAAGAGCCAAACGCGGCGTCGGCCGCAGGCGACCAGTCCTTTGGATTTGCCTCTTTCTTAGTCAAAGCGGAAAGTGGAGCAGTCAGAGCAGAGAAGTGAGGGACGAATTGGCGGTAGTAGTTGGCGAATCCCAGGAAGCGTTGGATTGCCTTCAGTCCAGAAGGGGGAGGCCAGTTGAGAATGGCGGAGACCTTCTTGGGATCCATCTGCAGTCCAGTCTCAGAGATGATGTACCCCAGAAAGGGGAGAGAAGACTGCTCAAAGACACACTTCTCATACTTTGCGTACAGACGGTTCTCTCTTAGTCGTCGTAGAACCAGCTGTACGTGCTCTCTGTGGGTTGGGAGGTCCGGAGAGAAGACAAGGATGTCATCAAGATATACTACCACACAGGTGTAGAGGAGGTCTCGGAACACGTCGTTCACCAGTTCTTGGAAGACGGCAGGAGCGTTACACAGGCCGAAGGGCATCACGCAGTACTCATAATGTCCATCGCGCGTATTAAACGCGGTCTTCCATTCGTCACCAGAGCGGATGCGCACCAGATTGTAAGCACCCCGAAGATCCAGCTTGGTGAACAGACGAGCTCCTCTAAGCCGGTCAAACAATTCGGGGATGAGCGGCAGAGGGTACTTGTTCTTAACAGTGATCTGATTCAGACCCCGGTAGTCGATGCAGGGACGTAAATCGCCCTCTTTTTTCTTGACAAAGAAGAAACCTGCTCCAGCAGGAGAGGAGGATCTCCGAATGAATCCCCTAGCCAGGCTCTCTGAGATGTAAGTCGACATAGCCCTTGTTTCGGCTGGAGATAAAGGATATATCCGTCCTCGTGGTGGCGTTGTTCCAGGGAGCAGGTCGATGGCACAATCGTAGGGGCGATGTGGCGGCAGTACCTCGGATTCTTTTTTATCAAAGACATCAGCAAAGGACCAATAAGCCGAGGGCAGCCCCGGTAGGTTCTCAGGAACCGGAGGTCGTCGGATGGGTTGTGTGGATTTTAGGCATCTCTCATGACACGAAGCACCCCAGCGGGTGATTTCGCCAGTGCCCCAGCTGACTGATGGTTCGTGAGTCCGTAACCATGGAAGGCCCAGCAGGATCTGATGGGACATGTGCGGAAGGACGTAGAAGGCGATGTTCTCGGTGTGAAGAGCACCGATGCGCAGTTCAACCGGCCTGGTGGTCCAGGAGATGGTGTCAGAAAGGGGTCTCCCATCCACAGAGGCAATCACCAGGGGCTTGTTGAGTGGGATAACAGGCACCTGGTATTTGTCCACGGTGGCTTGCTGGATGAAATTGCCTGCTGCCCCGGAATCAAGATAGGCCTCAGCCGTGAACCGCGTCTCTCCCGTTGTCACTTGCACGGTCCATGTGACCGGATCAGAGAGAGTCCCAGCACCTAGGGTGGCCTCTCCTACCAACCCTAGGCTTTGGAGTTTCCCGGCCTTTCCGGACAGGAACGGAGGAGGTGTGTGCCCTCACCGCAGTAAAAGCAGAGACCCTTGGCAAGCCGCTCTGCTCTACGTTGTGCAGACTGGCGCACTCGGTCAATCTGCATGGGCTCGTGGACGGGACTCCCAGCTGTTGATGACTGAGGTACGGAGGGCTTCTGAGGAGGAGATGAATGCCGTAACGGGCGTCTCTCACGAGATAGCTCTTTGGAGCGCTCCTGAAAACGTATGTCCACACGAGTTGCTAGGGCAATCAGGGCATCTAGGGTGGAGGGCACGTCCCGACCCGCCAACTCATCCTTGATGCGACTCGAGAGTCCCTCCCAGAAGGCGGCTGTTAGGGCCTCATTATTCCACCCGAGTTCTGAAGCCAAAGTGCGAAAACGGATGGCGTATTGGCCCACCGTCAGTGTTCCTTGACGTAGGCGGAGGAGTGATGAAGCAGAGGCAGAAGCGCGTCCCGGCTCGTCAAAGGTGCTGCGGAATGCCTGCAGGAACTGTTGAAGATCCTTGGTCATGGGGTCCTCCTTCTCCCACAAGGGGTTCATCCACGCCAGCGCCTCGCCCTCTAGGTGGGACATTATAAAGGCGACCTTGGCTTGGTCGGAGGCGAACAGATGTGGCAGCTGCGTGAAATGAAGGGAACATTGATTTATGAAGCCCCTGCAGGTCTTGGGATCTCCAGCATAACGAGGAGGTGACGCCAAACGGAGTCGGGAAGCATCTGACGAGGTTGCCACTGGTGCGGGGGCCATGGCTTGCCTGGCGGGGGACCTGGGTGCCGCAGGCGTCATTGATGCTTGTAATGTGTACAGGCGGGTGTCCACGGAGGTCATGAATTGCAGCATGCGGGTCTGGACTTCACGCTGGCGTTGGAGTTCCTCTTGCAGGGCCATTAGTGCTGCAGCGGGATCCATGGCCTGATCTTACTGTCACGGCCGGGCGGTCGGGCAGACCCAGGAGGTGGATCCACTGGACCGAACTCTCTGAGATGGTGGTAGGGAGTCCGGCAGCTGAAGCACTGATGGGCAGTAGAACAGTCCGTGCAAGTGAAGGCAGCGGAGGAGTCCCAGGGACCACGGAGTCACAGAAGGTGGTCTTGGTGACGTAGCTCAGGTTCGGAGGCCGAGGTGATATCAGGCGGGGTCCGGAACCTCTGGAGCAAGATGACGGGTCACCGCAGGGATCCGGGATGGTACGGACTGTCAGATGGCAGACGGACAGCGTGCGGGGATCAGGACACGGCAGACTGGATGGCGAGGCAGGTACGGCTCTACAAAGACAGATAGGTGAGTACAGGCACATAAACACCAAGAGACCTGACTCCTAGCTCAGGGAACACGAAGATCAGGCCCCGCCCCCTTGGACAATGACCCCCTATATACCCTGTACCTGTGCAACCTCATTTCCTGTTAATGGACGCTGGCCCTTTAAGAAAGGGTCAGTGACCGCGCGCGCGCCCTAATGCGCATGCGCGCCGCCCGGGTGCCAGAAGCCAGGGAAGGAGGCTGCGAGGAGGACGCAGGGGAGCCGGCCAGGTCCAGGGAAGCTGTCGGGCGCCGGGATCGGGGGCCCGGAGCCCTGGGACGGACGGAATCCAGTGACTGGGGAGCGGAGAGCGTGGCAGGTGAGCCGGGGAACGGGGGTGAGGACCCGGGGAGCGTGACAATATCCAGGCTCTCCATGATCCTCAAACCATTAGCATAAAATGACAAAGCCTCGACGCGTTTCTCCCCATTTAATTAATTGGGGTTCATCAGGAGACAGTATTAATAAATTGCACAATCGCCAAAGATTGTCAGAAGGCTGCTTATTCGTCAGCACACATCTCTCCGCACCGATGTATATCATTGACCAGGAGGGAAAGCCGCCGAGGAATGGGGTCACCTTTTCACCTTTAGGGTGCGTGTAAGGTAAGTTATATCTCCATTGGCAAGCAGAGGAAAGCGAGATTAAGGGTCATTTAGATATTATCCCTTTAGCAATATTGTCTATTTGATATTCTGAGAAAGTAACAGTTTTTGTTCCCTTGATAGGAATTATTATGGTTGTCCCATGGGCCTGGGATTTTTTTGTGTCACTTTTCACAGGTGGAATGTTTAGTAATTTTAATAAGTTTAAATAAAAGTGTTTTTATATATACTAATTGAGGTAGCTTTTTGAGGTAAAGTATTTGATAAACTACCTTTGCGAATCTGTATTCAAGTGTTGAATTGATATTGTTAATCCCTGCCTAACAGTCCCTGTATACACTACATAATACTCGTGGTTCTGGGTGCATATTGGACCTGACAGGTTCCCTTTAACTCTTTCAGTTAAGTTCCCACAATAAGCTTTCGGTGAGTTTTTGACTCTGCATATTTTCTCAGCGTCTTACAGTTACAGCAAAGTGGATGGGATTTATAGAAATTTCCTGCCCACTGTGCTCTTTTTTTTACTCAGCGTAAACTGACCTGTGGTGCATGTTGGAAATCTGCAACATGTCAATTTCTCTTGTGTGTACACTGAATTTTATGTGTACACTGAATTTTATGTGTAGATTTGCCTTATAGAATTATATTAAACGTGGAAAATCTGCATATGCATTTTTAGTGTATTTCCATTGCAGAAACGCATAGGAAACCCAAGTAATCCATAAATGACTACATTAAAAATGTTCTGTCAAAGTAAAAAAAATTAAGTTTTAAAAGAAAAAGCAAATTCATTTAAAGCATGACATATCCCCTCCTCCCCAAAAAAACCCTGCACCATTAAAAATGTGATAAAAATGAATGTAAAAAAAAGCTCTCAAAAACACTATGAAAAAAAAAACATGTTAACTAATTTACATAATAGATGTAGATGCAGAAATGTTGCAGAAAATCTGCAACATCAAAAACTCACCAAATATTCATCGTGGGAACGTAGCTTTAGTGATAATGTTGAGAACTTATTTCCAGCACTCCTGTCTGAGATATACTTTCAAATTCGCAATTTCTATATATTTTATATTATATAATATAATATAAAATATATTCTATATTACAAAGTAAGACTAAAGAAAATTCATGCTTGCAATTTCCTGCAATGAGAATCAATCACTTAAAATTAGTTTCTAAAATATTACAAGTCATTATCAATTTCTAACATATTTTTTATCATCTTTTTATTATTCATAAATGTTGGAAATCTTTTATTGTCTCTCTCTAATTAAAATATAATTATAAAGAGAAAGACTGACAAATATTTGTTGCTTAATTAAAAGCGTTTTCAGACGTGGCCGGTGCGTGAAGCATCTTGTTATTAGGGAAACACATGTTGTCTTCTGATTTGGAATTCTTTTCTTGATGATGTTTTCCCAGGGCCAATTACATATTTCCAGAACGGCTCTGTTAATAGAATGCGGACATTGGAATAAAGTTTCTTTGTGGCGGGTTAACGAAGTGTGAGCATCAATGTAGTTTATGGCTTGCTAATTGCTTTTAAATTGCTGCTAACATTTTTATGGAGTGGTCACAAAAGAATGACCTCACTCAATTCATGTCCATAAAAATGTATTAGCAAGGTCATAACATGGCTGAATTTCAGATGGTCAAGTGGTTTCATTGTCAAAAGTACATGCTGCCTCTCCACCCCTCCATTGTTATTCCCATCTGCCCAGCTAGTCAGTTGATCAACTCGACCCCGTCCTCCTTCTTTACAGCTTTTCCATATTTAAAGCACACTGGACAGCCTTTTGAACTACGGAAGGGCTTTCAGCCTAAAACACGTCTTTGGAATGAACTAGGTTGCACAGTGTGGGAAATGGTGGTAAATAATGAGGATTGGGGTCAACCTGGCAAATGCAAAAACCTTATAAAGTAATTCAACCTGCTTCAACCTAATTCAGACCTATGACAAAAACTGATGAACTGTAGCGTAACTAGAAGGATCATCCTTTCAACATAATCATGCATGTTAAAATTGATATGAATGTGCATCTGGATGTACAGTACTAATAAGTGCTACAAGGGAGATGTGTTAAGTGAGGCTCCACCCTTGTATTCAATTTTTTTTTTGTATTTTTTTCAATGTTAGACATATTCACTGCCTGAGAAAATCTGTACATCACTTTAATGCCTTCCTGATGAAACCATTTGCCTTTTTTTGTTGTATTTTTTCCTCCCTTTTTACCATTACCTGTACCTTTTTTATTTTTCCATCCACATAGACGTATGAGGGCTTGTTTTTTGCAGGACTAGTCCTAAACGTAACCTGATGAAGCACAATACAGTGCTATACTGCTATAACTACACAAATCACAAACAAAATGATACACCATCACTCTGTAAGGGCCAAAGTATGCAAACATACAATCTCTGCTATCATGTAGTTATAACAGTTGGCACCTGTTCACACTTCCAATGTTTTATTTAGAGATGCAGTTTTTGGGGTTTTTTTGCCGTATATATTGGAGATCTAGACAGCCTCCTATTCTGACTGTGCTCTCCGCTCATCAGCAGTGGTTTTAACTATCTGCCCGTATATTTGTAGACTTTTAGTCCAGGAGAGGCATGACACTACGATAAGGTCTCATCAAAGAAAGGTCACCTTGTTGCGGTTGATTGGCACACAACTGGCCAATTTTTGCCAAAGAATCTTCATTTTTCTAAGTATATTCTATATAACATTAGTGTAGTTTAAATGTCATATATTCTATCTTTGCATATGTCTTGGCACTTATAGAGTGCTGCTGTATCTATTTGTTTATGTTTTGCAGTTTACACCTGTTAACACTAACAATGTTTTATTTGAAGAGGCAGGTTTTTTTGCAGTATATATTGGAGGTGTAGATAGCCTGGTATTCTGACTGTGCTCTCCGCCCATCAGCCACAGGGTGTTTTTAATTAGTGCCATATCCTTTCTCCCCATATATTTGTAGACTTTCAGTCCAGGAGAGGCATGACACTAAGATCGGGTCCCATCAAAAAAAGGTCACCTTGCCGTGGTTGATGGGAGCACAAGAATTGACCCATTTTTGAGCAAAGAACCTTCATTTTTCTAAGTACAGGGTGGGCCATAAGTATGGATACACCCTGATAAAAAAGAGTAAAGTTGAATTCAAAATGACAGCTTTACAGATGGCCACCATGGGCATCAACCAGCCTCAAATGTTTTTATCAGGGTGTATCCATACTTATGGCCCACCCAGGGTGTATTCATACTTATGGCCCACCCTGTATTTTCTACATAGCATTAATGCCGTTTAAATTTCATATATTCTATGTTTGCATATGTATTGGCACTTACAGAGTGCTGCTGTGTCCTTTTGTTTGTGTTTAGTATAGCTAAAGCTGTTGGCACCTGTTCACATTTGAAATGTTTTATTTGGAGATGCAATTTTTTGGTTTCAACACACACCATCTGAAGAATTTGTTCATTCTTATATGGCTTTCTCTCCCTACCACTTTTGCAAAGCTTCCATCTGTTATGTACTTTCTCTATTCAGATTCAGCTTGAAATGGCTGCTGAACACCCTGCCTCTGCTTTTTTACGAGCTAGAATAGTCCCTTTTGATTGGCTGGGCTATACCATGTAATATGATAGCGTGATAGCATTGAGAAAAAACTCACCAGGCCTTGCCAAGGTCATGTGTGTCTTCTCTGGTTGAAGAAATCTTTTGCTAAGTGGACTGGACATTGCCTGCTGGCCTTTTTTTTATTGATTTTAAGTAAATAGCATTTTGTTTTAGTTAGTTGAAATTTAGTGAATGCCTAAAAAATCAACACAAATTTGAGTCTCATTGACTGAATTCACTCATCTCAAGTCATCAATATCAGAACAATGGTAATCCAACATACTGCATCTCTAGTGATCACCTAATACCTGGTGCCTGGTATTCAAACACCACCGCTCCATAAATTGTGTAGAGGCCATTCTCAAAAATTGCAGCTCAGCTCTCATTTCCATCGGTAGGAGCTGAGATTCAGTACTTGAGAAAGGCCACTACACTATGTACAAAGTTTGTTTTGCAGCTCCATACACTGTTCTTCTGGTAACCATAGAAGCAGGGAATTGTTGCTCGATTCAGACCTTATTCTCACATTGATGACTTATCCTAAAGGACGGTCATCAACACATTATCTCTGGACAAGACCTTCAATTTTTGATTTTACAGTAAATACTTTCTTATTAGTATTGATTGGCTTTTGTCTCTGTTCAATTACTTATATAAACATATTGATTTAAAATCAAAAACACCATGCTGGATTATGTACATACCAATATTACAGCTCCATAAAAGTGCCAACTTGTGCACCGCAATAATAAGGCTCTGATAGAAGATAATTAATGAATAACTATAATTTTGAAAATGTTTTTGTATTTTATAGGAGCTGCAATATACTGCTAATCAGTGGTGTCTGCCCCTTGCAGAAGTGTGCGCGCAGATGTACACAGGTATAATGTCCCCCATCATGGGCCACTTGCTATAATAATATTACCCATCCTGGCTCATTCCTGTAATAATGTCCCTCATCTTTGCCCCTTGTTTTAATAATGTCCTTCCTGTAATTCCTGAAATAAAATCTCCCATCCAGGAATAATGTCCCCCATTCTAGCTCCTTCCTGTAAGAATGTCCTACATCCTGGCCCTTCTTGTAAAAACATCCCTGTCCTGTAATAATGTCCATATCCTGGTCCCTTCCTATAATACTGTCGTTCATCCTGAGCCCTTTCCTATAATAATGTTCTGTTCCCATCCTGGGCCTCTTATAATAATGTCCCCCGTTCAAACCCTTTCTCTAATAATGTCCACATCCAGGTCCCTTCCTGTAATAATGTCCCCTATTCTGGCCCGCTTACTGTAATACTTTCCCTCATCATAGTGTTATACTGTAATACTGTCCAATATCCTGGACCCTTTTTGTAATAATGTCCTCCATCCTGGCCCCTTACTATAATAATATCATTCATGGGTTTTTACTTTAACAATGTACTCCATCCTGTCCTTTTCCTAGAATAGTGCCCCCCCATCCTGGAATAATGTCCCTCATTCTGGCTCCTTCCTGTAATAATGTCTTACATCTTGTCCGCATGTTGTAATAATCTCCCCTATCCTGGCCCCATCCTGTAATAATGTGCTCTCTCTTGTAATAATGTCCCTCATTATGGCCCTTTCCTCTATTAATGTCACCCATCCTGGGCCCCTTCCTGTAACAATGTCCCACACCACATCTTGACCTCTTCATGTAATAATCTCCCATGTATTGGCCCTGCTTGTAATTATGTCCCCCATCTAGGCCGTGCTTGGCTTTAGTTTCTCTTTTCTAGAAGGTTAATAATGCATAACTATAATTTTGAAAATGTTTTTTGTATTTTATAGGGGCTGTAATATATTGTTAATCAGTGGGGGTCTGACCTCTACCGAAGCATGCACACAGATGTACATAGGGATAATGTCCCTCATCATGGGCCTCATTCTGTAATAATGTCCTTATACTGGCCCCTTCCTGTAATAATGTTTCTCATCTTGGCTCTTTTCTGTAATAATGTCCTGCATCATGGACCTGTCTTGTAATAATGTCTACAAACCCGGTGTAACGCCTGCCTGGATCCACAGACTCAGACGGGCTGTAATGGACAGGACAGAGGGAAGCCATTCACCAAGCACGACCTCCAGAACCGTGAAACCCTTTAACCCCTATACAGGGATTTGGAATTACACAGGGCCCTGGAGATCACTACCTGTGGAAGGCAGCAGTCCAAGAGAGTAGTCGACAGGCAGGGTCAATCCAGGAATAGCAGAACAGGGACAGAATCAAAAGGCAAGGACGTAATCAGAAACAAGCAGAGGTCAAAACCGGATCGGGCAGTAAGGTACAAAAACAGCAGGCAGGAGAGGTAGTCAGAACACAAGCAAAAGTCAGAACTCCAGAATCACAAAACAGAACAGGAGCCAGAATATCAGAACTACCTCTAGCAGTGGTCAGCAGACAGGAGGGGAATCAAGAAGGGTGTGGTGTTTTCACATTGGCTGTAGCTGAATGATGGTAATTAGTGATGAGCGAGTATGCTTGTTACTACTCGGTACTCGCACGAGTATCACTGTACTCGGGCTACTCGGCGGGTACCGAGTAATTTTGCAATACTCGTGCTTTACTCGTGGTCTTGATTTCTGCATGTTGGCGCTCTTTTGAGAGCCAGCCCTCATGCAGGGATTGGCTGGCAGACCACTGCAATGCCACAGCCCTGTTAGTTGTGGAATTGCAGTGATTGGCCGGCCTGCACAGCGTGACCGAGCCTTTATACCGGCCGCCGCGCTGTGCTCTGCACACAGCCATCTCATATTCCCTGCTTTCCACGCCCACAGGCGCCTATGATTGGTTGCAGTGAGACACGCCCCCACTCTGAGTGACAGGTGTCACACTGCACCCAATCACAGCAGCCGGTGGGCGTGTCTATACTGTGCAGTAAAATAAATAAATAAATAATTAAAAAAACCGGCGTGCGGTCCCCCCAATTTTAATACCAGCCAGATAAAGCCATACAGCTGAAGGCTGGTATTCTCAGGATGGGGAGCCCCACGTTATGGGGAGCCCCCCACCCTAACAATATCAGTCAGCAGCTGCCCAGAATTGCCGCATACATTATATGCGACAGTTCTGGGGCTGTACCCGGCTCTTCCCGATTTACCCTAGTGCGTTGGCAAATCGGGGTAATAAGGAGTTAATGGCAGCCCATAGCTGCCACTAAATC
This sequence comes from Anomaloglossus baeobatrachus, assembly GCF_048569485.1. Classification (NCBI taxonomy): domain Eukaryota; kingdom Metazoa; phylum Chordata; class Amphibia; order Anura; family Aromobatidae; genus Anomaloglossus; species Anomaloglossus baeobatrachus. Next base: position 531,251,514 of record NC_134356.1, on the reverse strand, counting down.
CTAGATTAATCATGTCAGGCGTCTCCCCGAGATACCTTCCATGATTAATCTGTAAATTACAGTTAAAAAACACACACACCCGAAAAATCCTTTATTAGAAATAAAAAACACTAACAAAGTCCCTCATTACCAATTTATTAACCCCTACAAACCCTCCATGTCCGGCGTACTCCACAGTCCTCCAGCGTCGCGTCCAGCTCTGCTGCATGGAAGTGACAGGAGCTGCAGAATACACCGCCGCTCCGGTCACCTCCACGCAGCTAATGAGATGAGTATAGCGATCAGCTGCTGTCAGTCAGGTAACTCCCGGCCACCGCTGGATGCAGCGGTGGCCGCGATTAACCTCAGTGACAGCTCAGCTGATCGCGCTACTCACCGCCGCTCCGGTCAGCTCTATGCACCAACTGAGGTGAGTATAGCGATCAGCTGCTGTCAGTCAGGTAACTCCCGGCCACCGCTGGATCCAGCGGTGGCCGCGATTAACCTCAGTGACAGCAGCTGATCGCGCTACTCACCTCAGTTGGTGCATGGAGCTGACCGGAGCGGCGGTGAGTAGCGCGATCAGCTGCTGTCACTGAGGTTAATCGCGGCCACCGCTGGATCCAGCGGTGGCCGGGAGTTACCTGACTGACAGCAGCTGATCGCTATACTCATCTCATTAGCTGCGTGGAGGTGACCGGAGCGGCGGTGTATTCTGCAGCTCCTGTCACTTCCATGCAGCAGAGCTGGACGCGACGCTGGAGGACTGTGGAGTACGCCGGACATGGAGGGTTTGTCGGGGTTAATAAATTGGTAATGAGGGACTTTGTTAGTGTTTTTTATTTCTAATAAAGGATTTTTCGGGTGTGTGTGTTTTTTAACTGTAATTTACAGATTAATCATGGAAGGAATCTCGGGGAGACGCCTGACATGATTAATCTAGGACTTATTGGCAGCTATGGGCTGCCATTAACTCCTTATTACCCCGATTTGCCAACGCACTAGGGTAAATCGGGAAGAGCCGGGTACAGCCCCAGAACTGTCGCATATAATGTATGCGGCAATTCTGGGCGGCTGCTGACTGATATTGTTAGGGTGGGGGGCTCCCCATAACGTGGAGCTCCCCATCCTGAGAATACCAGCCTTCAGCCGTATGGCTTTATCTGGCTGGTATTAAAATTGGGGGGACCACACGCCGTTTTTTTTAATTATTTAATTATTTATTTCACTGCACAGTATAGACACGCCCACCGGCTGCTGTGATTGGGTGCAGTGTGACACCTGTCACTCAGTGTGGGGGGCGTGTCTTGGGTATGTGCCCTTAACATTTCCGCCATGAAAATTCATTTTGGTGTCATTTTGGAAGGTTTTCAGGTGAGTCCGTAAAAATGGCGTAAAACTCGGACAAAATTGTTCAGAGCTGTGACTTTTGAGTGATAAATGCTTCAAGGGGTCTTCCCCATGCTGTTGCCATGTCATTTGAGCACTCTTCTGAGACTTTTGTGACATTTTTAGGGTTTCTACATGCTGCCGGGGGTCATTTCACAAAAATACTCGGGTCTCCCATAGGATAACATTGGGCTCGTTGCTCGGGCCGAGTACACGAGTATCTTGGGAGGCTCGGCCCGAGCTTCGAGCACCCGAGCTTTTTAGTACTCGCTCATCACTAATGGTAATTTCAGCTGGAAGACACACGCCACCTATAGTCAGCCAGTGGTACTGCAGATCCCAATATAACCCAGCCCAATGGATGAGCAGAGCCTGCACCCACCGATGCCGCTGGCATTGACTCCTCTCTCATCACCAGCACTATCCACAGCAGGAACACAGCATCGCCTGGCAATCGGAGTAGAAGTCGCTGGAGCGGACTCCGGTGGTGACGTAACACCCGGACCCTTTATATGACAATGTTGCCATCCTGGGCCCCTTCTCGGTATAATACCCCCATCCTGGATGATTTCCTGTAATAATGCCCATCATTCTAGGCTCATTCCTGTAAATATGGCCTTTGTTCCTTTGCTCTTCTATTTTTTTTAAAAGAAATAAATGATTCTTCTTACCTTTGCCTGCTCCCATGATGTGCAGCTTCCACTGGCGCAGAGGTTGGCAGCTAACTCCAGCTTGCCCATCATGGGCAGTACATAACATCACTACCATGCTCTGCCTGTGACAAGCACGCCAACATCAACTCTAGGATCTCACTATCTTGACTCTGGTCTTCTCTTTCCTTCTTCTGCCACAAGTCACCCACTATATGCAGCCTTAATGACCTACATACTATTATTATTATTATTATTATTATTATTATTATTATTTATTATTATAGCGCCATTTATTCCATGGCGCTTTACAAGTGAAAGGGTATACGTACAACAATCATTAACAGTACATAACAGACTGGTACAGGAGGAGAGAGGACCCTGCCCGCGAGGGCTTACAGTCTACAGGGCATGGGTGATGGTACAATAGGTGAGGACAGAGCTGGTTGCACAGTGGTCTCTGTCACACACTGGGTCCTTTATAGAATGAACTGTCTCTTTCCCTATCAGTTAACTCCTCTAATTGTGGGCTACTCCCAACACTTAACTATTTCTTGCCCAACAGTCTGGCAACCACATACTGTAAAAACTACTGCACATTATGCATTACACAAGAGTACATTATAAAACATATTACCATCACATTTCCCATATCGCATTATTTACAAATGATGCAGAACACAACTTACATTACACTAAACAACAATACAACAATGTGATAGGTGTCTTCAGGGGAAGGAATGCAACAGCACTCAGTCCACTTCCTTATATTCCTCCCTCTTTAACAATGGTCGTTCCCAACAATTTGACGACCTAGAAGTCACAAATGCAACGTCACATAAAATATAAGTATCAACAGTTTCTCTTCCTGAGGGCAATGATGTCCTTTTCTCCCTTGTGGTCAGCGTAGGCCTACTGGCTTAGGACACCAGAACAAGGAGTTTGTTCATTCCTCCCAGTCCAAGCACATAATCCTACTGTCTTCAACCCGGCCGGAACATCAAGTCATTCACCCCCTCCTCCTCCAACATTTGTCCTTGTGGTAAGGACTCAGTCCATGAGGATCAAAGTCCCTTAATCCAGCAGAGGAAAGTGCAACGTGTGCAAATAGAAAGGGAGGCGAAACAAGACTTTGGCCATCTGTGGCCAAGAACAAAGGGAGTCCGAAATTCAAGGCATTTAAGGACTTCAACAACTATCCCTTTCAAAAGTGCAACTGGCACAATGAGGACTTCTAGGCATCTGACTTTATCTTCTTGCACTGAACTCTGTCCCTTCTTCAGTCAATTCAAGCGCCAGCTCTTCCTGTGCTAGCTTAAGGTCTCAGACTGCTTTTCAGACTTCAGGCAGATGGACATTTACAGAGGCTGCAATCATAAACTGGATCACAATTGTCCCCTGCACCATCGGAGGCACCCCCTAGTACTCCTCCATTGGAACCCACATTGCGCCGCTCAGTCAGTTGGCTCCTAGAGCATGCTCCCATTTCCTCTCAGCATATATTCGTCCCCTTCACATCATTCTGACCGCAAACCCTCCACTGGGACCATTTATTTTTAGAAAGGTCATCACAGTGAGATTCTGTTGAGGCCAGCATCCTGACACCAGTACTTTGCGTTCCATGAATAACCAGTGGCCCATCTCATCCTTGAGGAAAAACCCATGACATCATTGTGGATCATATCCGATGACTTCTCTGCTGGACGTACCTAGTACCATCCAGCCAAGGGACCCTCTAGAAGCTCTCAGGCTCAAATGCTGGCTTACTCTTTCTTCTCCTCCAACCAGCGCAAACCCTTCAAATCATGGAAGAGTTGCCAGATCCTGGTTCAGCCCTTTTAATTTCTTAGAAAATCCCAATCCAGATCTACCTTCCAGAGGTACAAGATAGTCTACATCCTCTTCTCAAGAATGGGTAGACTCCAGATTTTCCACTCCTCCTTCCGCTCGTAGAAGTGTGAGATCCATTTCAGCCATGCTCTCTGATTGGTCCTGACAATCTGCCTTTTCGGACCTCTGCCTTGTGCTCTAGGTGCTTGCGGAGACTTCCCCCAAGAAATCCAACTTTGCTCCAGTACAAGTCCGTCCTGACCAATTACCTTTTTACGCTTGGGGCATTTTTATTAAAGTCCCATCCTCCAGACCCAACTGCCTACTTCATTTAAAGGCCAGTCCCTAGCCTCAGCAATGTCTTTTGTTCTGTGTCTCGTTAACACACTAGGATCTCCCTATCTTAACTCTGGTCTCCTGTCTCCTTCTTCTGCCGCAAGTCACCCACTGTATGGGGTCTTAACGATCTACAGACTATACATCCGTATCTATCACACACTGGGTCTTCACTAACTTTTCTATAAGAAACTATCTCTCTCCCTATCAATTATTGCCTCCCATTGTGGGCTAGTCCCAATGCATAACTACTTCTTGCCCTACAGTCTGGCAACCACATACTGTTGTACATTATACAGCAAAACATTACATAACATCACATTACCATCACAGTTCACATATTATTTACAAAAGATGCAGAAGACAACTAACATTTCACTACCCGACAATACAACACCGCGTTTGGTGTCTTCAGGGGAAGCAAAGCGACACCACTCAGTCTACCTCCTTACACAAATAAATCAAATGGAATGAAACCGGTTTAAATGCCGCGCTAGAAACCACAGATTCTGTAGATAAAAAGATTTTCTTTATTTCATAATTCTACGCGTTTCAAAGGCATCGCCGCCTCCTTCTTCGGGAACAAAAATCATAATTATGATTTTTTTTTCCTGAAGAAGGAGGCGGAGATGTCTTTGAAATGCGTAGAATTATGAAATAAAGAAAATCTTTTTATCTACAGCATCTGTGGTTTCTAGCGCGGCATTTAAACCTGTTTCATTCCATTTGATTTATTTATTAACTGCTCCCCGGGGCCGCTGCTAAACCACTATAATCACTCACATGCGACCATAGGGTGTTGTGACTGGCACAACCCTACCAGGTGAGTGTGTCTCTTTCTATCTCTCTACCCTCATACCGGGTAAGACCCTATTGTGCTTTTTTCCCCTACAGCTTTACAAGGTACCTCCTTACACAGGGAGTCGACAGGTGCATTACATTTCAGCTGATGCAGCTGAATGTTTTTTTGAGGACGCATATCCAGGCAATAAAGGTTCTGGCATCAGCCAGCCCCCTCCCACACTGACCTAATTGCAGTCACATTGTCTGCAACCGAAATCATTACGCCTCTGCTCTTATGCCAGAAGTATTTTATCCAAGGGAGAATAGGTAGATAATGCATTGCCATATGGAGGCACGTAGAGGCTCTATAGAATGAGACTAGAAACTCTGGGAAACTCTAAAGGCACGAGGACATGCATCTAGCACCTTTTTTTTTTTTTCTTCATTATTTACCGCTTTTGGTCTATTCATCATGAATCTATTGTTTTATTGGAAAAAACATGTTCATAACATTTATCAAGGGACTTATTCCTGACACATATAAGAATAATCAAGTATCAGTAAAATTTAGATTAGTTTTCAAAGTCATGTTTTAAATAATCGTTGTGACCAGAAAGGAAGATATCAGATGTGTGTGACAACTTTACAAAAACCCTTTTACGTGACATCACAAGATATGTATCAGTGTCCCTTCCTCATGCTCATTACTACTGTGTCAAAACTCTTTGCATCCAGCCATTTTCTACAAATGATCATCTTAGACTATCAATTCTTCAGGAGCTGAAGGGGGCAGCCAATTCTGCCCTTGGATTTTGAACATGTCATATTAGGAGCTTACTTTTTTTTCTTGTTCCTGTGCCCAACAGGGCTAAAGAAGCGCTGGGCAGCTCTCATCTGGCAGCTTATTAAGGAGCAGACACCACTAAACTCATTTTACTTGTAGATTGTGCCTGAATTCAAGCCATTTAAAGTAGATGAATGGCTACTGCTTCAGCATACTCTGTCACCAAGCCTTTCCTTGATTTTCATATTAAGTATGCTGGGCAATGGTATGCATCCTTAACATGGAAATCAAGCACAAAACTCAATGCCTAATGACGGAGATCAAAGGAATCCTCGGTGGATATAGACCTCATGCTGCAATACTGTACATCCTATTTAAGTATAAAACCCTGAGCTGCTGCAAAGGGGTCTTCAGAATGTGTCCCCTCATTTCACCTCTGGCATTTTCCACCGCAAATGGGTTAACTATCTGTTTAGAATTCAGAAGTCATTATCTACACATACGGGTCCTTAACTCCACATTCTTACCAGTGGTAATAGATTGGGCCCTGCATTACACGCTCAGTACTCCTCTCCTCATTATAATTATTAGATTGGTGCATCTCGGATTTAAATAAAGCTGGATCATATTCATGTCTTGCTGGAAAATGCTTCCTATTGTGGTGCCAGTGGTACAGCTGCAGGGTAAATACGCTCTTCTACATAGAGAAATGAGCCGTATCAAGGCCCAGGCATCCACCATTTCCATAGTCTATGTGCTGCACTGGCTGAAATCAGGGCATTTTCTCAGTACACTAATACAGAGAGGCAACTCTGCAAATATTTAAGCAAATTACCTTTTTATTGCAATGAAGTCGGTCAATACTTTGGTATATAAACTGTTCTAATAAACCAGAAGGTCAAAAGTAATGATTTTTACTGTTCAGTTTACTGTCCCAAAAAAAGAAGTGATGACTTTGAGTGAAAACCTCCTTTAAGTCACTTTCTCATCATTATTTATAAAGTGTTGTAAAAACAAATAACTTTACAGTTTTCCTTGTATTAAAAATTCTTTCTATTCTCAAGAACAGAGATTTAGAGGAGTGGTTTACCCCTTTTCATTACTGGCCACATCGATACAACGTTGAGAAACAAGGTTTCTCTCAAATACCTTGTGTTGCCAATAGTGCCTTTGATTGGCAATATTGCAGTCCGCTCATCCCAATGTGTGACCCCCCCGCTCCGTGCTCCGTGACCTTTGATGTCCGGTGATGTCACGTCAACTTACAGTTCACCTGACATCACCGCGGCCGTCCCCAGTCTCCATGAGCCATTGGGCTCTGGGGGCGGTGTTTCACCGCTTGTCACAGTCCAGCGTCGCACCCGCTTGCGCACTCTGCTGTGAAGGAGGAGGGAGCAGGGAGATGCTGGGCTGTGATGCTGGCCTGTGATGAGAGGTGAAACTCCACCCACAGCCAAGTCACTCAGAAAGACTGCGGCCCGCCTCAGTTGGGGTGACGTTACCGGACAATAGAGGTCACGGAGCCCGGGGGGACATGTGAATGGAGTGAGCGGATCAGAATAGCGCCGCTCACGGGCACTATTGGCAACACAAGGTATTTGAGAGAAACCTTGTTTTTCAACATAACATCAATGTGGGCAGTAATGAAAAGGGGTGAACCACTCCTTTAAAATTCTATAGTTTACTGTTCATTGCCTAGGTTACTGGCCACTTCTAATGCTGACTGGATCAGTGGATCACTTCAGTTTTCCTGTGCTCCTCCTATGCTGCAGAAGTAAACCTGCCCCCCTGATTGAAGCATAGGAAAGCACCCAGTTTGTGTCAGTGGCATGATAATGTCAGTGATCTGAACTGTCTATCATTTATTCCTCACCCCTTTAAGTGCTAGTCCGAAATCAAAGAAATTTTCTCTTTAAGGTGTTATCCGGGTTATTTTGCTTATTTTTATTATTTCACTATTGGGCTACATGGGGGCAGGTAAAAAGATAGTAACTACCTACCAGCCCTGCTGTCAGCCCCTCACCTCCAGCTCAGAGCAGTCACGTGACTGATTTTATTACTTCCTGTGATGTCACGTCGACAGGGGCAGGAGCTTATGCTCCCCTTGTAGACGGGCATCGCAGCCAACGTCATGTAGCGGCCCTGCTGGGCAGGTACAGTGCACCGGAGTCCCCAACCTCCTCCCCTGCACCCTCCCCACATTCCGTACTCTCCGCACAAACTCTCACAGCACTGCTGTGTAATCTGTGAGTTGGGTTAGGGGCCAGCGGCGTCTGCCCATGGTGTCACCACCAGCACTGGTCCCACTGCTCAGGGTTGCAAGCTCAAATTTTTGACATCACAGATGCCAATACATTTGAGAGCACTCATGAGAGGGAGCACTCATGTGTGGGGGGGTGCAGGGCGCCATGTGGGGGCTGTTCAGAGTGATGTATGTCCAGAGCAATGTGTGGGAGGGTGCAGAGCACCATGTGGAGGGGTGCATAGCGATGTGTAGGGGGGTGCAGATCACTATGTGGGACCTGCAGGGCTCTATGTTGTGGGGTGCAGAGCCCTATGTGGGGCTGTTGTTTCCAATGCTGTAGTGATGAGAGGTCAGTGCTGGGCAGAATACTGAAAGCCAGTATGGCGCCTTTGAGGCTTCAGTCACCACAGAGGTACTGCACCTCAGCCAGAGGTGTGGAATCCCATCCTGGGTACGAAGGAGGTCATCCACCGGTATGCACATAAAACACACAACACCTCAATTAGCAGCTCTCCACCGGGTCAGGGTTAAGGCTTGGTTTCATTAATGCTATGTATAGCCACTACTGGTGATGGTTCCTTCCTCCCCCTAATCCGACAGGGCCTGGGGGTTGAGTTTAGTTAGTTGGGGACACTGTAGTGTGAGGGAGTTGGAAGGAGGAGTGGAGGAGTGAACACCTGTGGCCGGGAGCTGGTGCAGCTCAGCCCGGGCACAAGACAGAAGGGGTCCTAGAGCCCACGGGAAGTGCGCTATACTCCCGTGGCCTCGTTCCACATACAGCATTGGAGTGGAAGGACTTGGCTGCAGATCGAGGACTGGTCCCTAGACTAGAGGAGAAGAACCAACATGCTCCGCTAGTGAAACCAGAGGCTGAGGACCATTTAGTACCAAAGCCAACTTCGCACACAAATCCGCTGGAAGGTGACTGACCACATAGGTCCAAGGGATAGAGCTTCAATCCACCTGACAGGGCCCGCGGACACCGGCTCACGGCACTGTTTGCGTAAGCGCGGGACAGGTGGGAGAGAAGTTAGTGCAGGAAGACGACATAAGAATGGTGCACCGGACTTGACCTCCAAACTACCCGGGATCGGTTGGAACCCTTCACAGTGGAACCCAGCACTCCAAAGGCGGTCACTGACGTTGTGCTACCTTGGAACCTGCTACAGTAAGTAAACATCTTGAGACTGCATCCCTTTATCGCTCCGTTATTCGCCTGCGCCTCCGGCCCTGCACCCCCGCCATCACCAACTACTACCCTCATCCGCCCTGGTGCTTAGCTCTACCTGTGGAGAGCTATACCAACCAAGCTGAATCACAATCTGCCCCAGAGGCCCCCATCCTGCAGTGGCGGCATCTAACTTGCCGCATACCACAGGTGGCGTCACAAACTATTATTCCCTTTCCTTTAACTGACACTGCCGGGGTCACGGAATCCGGCCTTGCCACCGCAGCATCCCAGAAACAGAACTGCGCTCGGTAACGAGTAACCTACGGCCCCGGTGCGGGCGTGTCACCAATGAGTGTGCAGAGTGCGGGCAGAAGGCGGGTCTGGATAGTGAGGCCTGGCGGTGCCTGCTCTGACTATAAAGTTTAGCATAGGAATATTTTATGTTTGGTTGAGATGCAAGTAAATAAAATGTCTGCAGAGAAAAAAGGGATAATTCAAGAGGGACAAAGTTAGAAAACAAAAAAAAATAATGTAGGGGTGTTTACGATGACAAAACAGCACAGATTAGCTTACAAAAAATTGGGAGTTTATGTCAGACAACTCCTTTTACTTTCTATCTATTTATCCCACAATCTAAGCTATTTTCTAATATACTTGCTTTAAAGGGGTAGTCCCATCTCTAAAATCCTAACCCAATATATAGTAAGTGTAATACCTGCAATTAGAAATCTAGGATAGTTCGTCTGATTCTCTATGTTGCTTACCTCATGTGCAGGACATTGCAGGACCTTAGGTATCCATGGTTACGTCCACTCATACAGTGAGTTAGTTAGTTGGTAGTGGTCATATCCATAGACACCTAATGTCCTGCAATGTCCTGCACATGAGGTAAGTGACATGGGGAATCAGAAGAACTATTATGCATTTCTAATTGGAGGTGTTTGCTAATATTATTATTAATACACCTACTGCATATTATGATAGGATCTCGGATCCTTTAAGGACTGAGCCACTTTGTACGGTAGTGGCCAAGTGTCTCAAATTGGTGTCTACGAACTCGCAGTGACCTGAGAAATCACATTGCTCGGTCAGTTTTACCATATAGTGAACACGGTAAATAAATAAAACAAAAAAAAATGTTGTGAAATGTAACTGTTTTATGACAATTTCACCACGCTGATTTTTTTTTTCCATTTTCCAGTAAACCTTAGAAAAGCGGAATGAATAGTATCATTCAAAAGTACAACGTATCTGGAATAAAACAAGTCCTCAAACGGCTATATTGACAGAAAATGAAAAATATTATCGTTCTTGGAAGTAGGGGATGAAAAAACGAAATCTCTGGTACGCGTAAAAATGGATGCTACACGACGTACCCTAAATATTGACTTGTGAAGGGGCCTTTGAAAAAGCGCTGTTATCATATGTGAGTTCCATCATTGTTTCTATGACGTATTTGCTGTTTGTAAGGTTTTATACAAAGAAAACTCACTGTTGTAATGAAGTTGCTTTTTTTGATAATTTCACTGAATAAATCCATACAGCTGTTAATTGCGCATCTGTTGTAATTTTAATGGAAGTGTTTTACAGAGGCACAATTCACAGTCCTGAACATTCAGCTGGTAAGCTATTTTTTACAATCATCTGTCAGATGCCCATATGGTGAATCACTGGTTACTAATTGGCTGTGACATATGTGTAAGTTTATGTAGCTTGGTTAACCATGAATGTCAGAATACAAGTAAGGTTAACAGTGACAGTTGGGAAATTGAAGGAAACTGCATTTCTAGTCTCTAATTCCCAAGAATAAAATCTTCTATACACTTCTTGGGGAATTAACTTCTTCGTAGAAAGTCTTTCTTCTGGTATGTGTACATGACGTCTTGTAGTGTTCATGTGGATTCCACCTGGAACCCGCCTGAGAAAGTGCTAAAAACCTGTACAATGAATGATCTTAGTGCACAGCAATGTCAAAAAGACTTTCTATGTATATGTTCAGTCAAGATTGAAAGTCGTGAAATAGGTATGGGCATGTGCACACAATGGTACCGATTCACCAAACCTCTTACACCACAACTCTGGCACAAAAGCTTGGAAGAGTGGCTAAATGTAGGTGAAACCCAGAGTTGCAAAAAAAAAGTTTCTGCTGGCTTTGCCAAAATTGGCGGTCCTGGTGGACAGGGACATGGAGGGTGGGAGGATGCCATCTAATTTATGATGAGCTGTGACATTCCCTATGCCAGAAATCTCATTCCAGTGTCTGACTGGAGTGAGATTTCAATCTTACAGCACGGTGGTTCATGCCACTCATCAGATGCTCCGGGTTCATGAACATACATGCACCTCTCACCTGTTCATGAATTATGAGCATGAAACACCAGCATATCCTTTCATTTAGGCCAGACTCACACTTGCGTATGACTCCTACAAGTGCAATGTGAGAAAATTTAATCAAATCAATGTTAGTCAGTGAGGCAGCTTCAATCAGACTGAGGAAAAAAATTGCATGCCGCGATTGCAAGGGTATCTCGCACGGGACTCGCCAATGCAAGTCTAGGGGAGCGAGAAAAAAAATGGATTGCACACATATCACTCATCATACATCCATGTGCTGTGTGAAAAAACGCAAACAAATCACAAAATTGCAGGAAAATCACATCACATATGGAATGTTCACAGACCACATTTAAAAAAAACAAAAACGCAGACTTGCATTGCACTCGCATTGCACACGGATTACCACTCGGACAGCGTTTGTACGACTCTCGGCATGAGAATCAAACTAATTTCTCATACACAAGTGGGACTCTGGCCTAAAGCTCGCTTTACACGCTGCAATGTATCTTACGATGTGTCGGCGGGGTCACTTCGTAAGTGACGCACATCCGGCATTGTACGTGCGATTGCGATTGAAAGTTAAAACGTTCATCGCACGCACATCGTTCATTTCTCTAGAATTGAACGTCAGATTGTTCATCGTACCCGGGGTAACACACATCGCAGTGTGTGACACCCCGGGAACGATGAACAGATCTTACCTGCGTCCTGCGGCTCCCGGCCCACAATGCGGAAGGAAGGAGGTGGGCGGGATGTTTACGTCCTGCTCAGCTCCGCCCCTCCGCTTCTATTGGCCGGCTGCCGCGTGACGTCGATGTGACTACAGGAAGTGGACGTTCGCCGCCCACATCGAGGTCGTATGGACTATGTAAGGTAATTACGTGTGACGGGGTTAATCGTTTGTGCGGCACATTCAACAAATTGAACGTGCCACACATACGATGGGGGGCGTTGCAAATCGCATACGATATCGTATGCGAAATTGCAACGTGTAAAGCAGGCTTAAGACTGGTTTTGAATTACCCAATGTTTTTTAAAGCAGTTTTACTCAATATAATACCTGAAAAAGCACTTAAAGGGAACCAATCCCCAGGATTTTTGTATATAATCTAAAGCCAGTGCTATACTGGCACTATCAGGCTGATTCTCTACATACCTGTAGTGCTCAGCTTGGATGTTTAGATTTAGAAATCAAAGAAAGTAAAGTTTATAATATTAGCTGCTTGTTGAGTGACAGCAGCTGAGGAGCAGATAATATATTCATAGTTATCCCCTCCCCCTGTTAGAATTAGCATAAGTATTAATTATAAGTATTAAGTATTATACAATCAATTCACTTTGTCTCTTGCAGGACCTGTGTGAGGTCATACCCATGTGACCAGAAGGGGCGGGGCCTCAGTGAACAAAGCTGGATACCAGGTCACATGGGTATGACCTCACACAGGTCCTGCAACAGACAAAGTGAATCGATTGTATAATGCTTATGCTAATTATAACAGAGGGAGGAGATAACGCTGAATCTATTATCTGCTCCAGTGCAGCTGTCACTCAAGAAGCAGCTAATTTTATAAACTTTACTTTCTTGTATTTGAAAACCTAAACATCCGAGCTGACCACTACAGGTATGTATAGAATCAGCCTGATAGTGCCAGTATAGCACTTGATTTAGCTTATATACATGAAAATCCTGGTGATTGGTTCCCTTTAATAAATGCAAAAATGAAAGAACATATGAATTGCAGTATTAAAACATGTTTTACATTTATTCACTGCAGGCTTTAAAAGATTCAAAGTGGTTAAAGATAGTGACCTGATCTTCTTTTGTCAGTTTACGCTTTGAAGCTTCTCACTACTTTATCTAAAAAGATACAGAATATTGTTGTCGGCAAAGACAGCGATAAAAAAAAGCCAAAGAAATGACTGAAAAGATGCTTAAAAAAAACGCTTTAGGACAAAAGATGCTAGCGTGTCTTGTATTAACTCCTGTAAAGCTCGGCGGGTCTGCAGACATCTCAAATATGTTGTGTGAATATACCCTATGATGTCATGCAATAGAGCAAGCTATATGTATTATACTGTGTGGTGCACAAAGTGTCTTCAACTTTGTAATACAGAACGATATTACTATTAGAGATGAGCCACCCCCCTAGAGTTCGAGTTTGGTTCGGTTCGTGGAACGGTACCTTGTTCGACGAGCCGTTCGACGAACCTCTCGAACCCCATTGAAAAAAATGGGAGGCAATCACAAACACCTAAAAACACCTGGAAAACACCCTCAAAGTTGTCCAAAAGGTGCCAAACAACTCCCAAGACAACACAAACACATGGGAAAGTGAAAAGGACAAATACTCATGCGGAAACTAAACAGCTGGACGAGGAAAAAGAGGAGGAGACACAGATGAATGAGTATATGCAAGGGAACATCGATGCCATTACTGTGCAACTTGAGCCTTGCTCATTTTAGGCTTCCAATCTGGATAAATTGCCTGAGCTCGCCACGTACGCTTTGGGGATCTTGTCGTGTCCCGCAGCCAGCGTTCTCTTGGAACGTGTCTTCAGTGCTGCTGGGGGTGTGCTGACAGATAAGCACACGCATCTGTCCACTGACAATGTGGACATACTAACGCTCACCAAGATGAGGAAGTCATGGATCACAGAGGACTTTTCTTCCCCTGTGTCAGCCAGGGGAGGTGAAAGGCTGGTGTATTTTTGAGAGTGCTTCATGCAAAGCATCTTTTTCATCTTGAAAATGGGGTTCAACTGATGTCAGTCAAGTGGGGTGTGTGTGGCCCAATTAGTGGAAACGAGAGAGACTGTGGTTGGAGTCCCCTCGCTTTTGAAAAAAGAACCAAGATGAACAAGTCATGGCTCTCAGAGGACTTTTCTTCCCCTGGGTCATCAAGGGGAGGCGAAAGGCACGTGTATTTTGGAGAGTGCTTCATGCAAAGCATCTTTTTCATTTAGAAAATGGGGGTCAACTGATGCCAGTCAAGTGGGGTGTGTGTGTGGCCCAATTAGTGGAAACGAGGGAGACTGTGGTTGGAGTCCCCTCGATTCTGAAAAAAGAACCAAGATGAACAAGTCATGGCTCTCAGAGGACTTTTCTTCCCCTGGGTCATCAAGGGGAGGCGAAAGGCACGTGTATTTTGGAGAGTGCTTCATGCAAAGCATCTTTTTCATCTTGAAAATGGGGGTCTACTGATGCCAGTCAAGTGGGGTGTGTGTGGCCCAATTAATGGAAACGAGGGAGACTGTGGTTCGAGTCCCCTTGCTGTGTTTTACATGCTTTTAGAAGGGCATGACATGGCTTAGAGGTTAATAAGAAATAACGTTTGGAACTCCATTCTATGTCTGAACTGGGTGCAAAAACCTAAAAAAACATTACTATGGTGACTATGTAAGGGGAATACATGGAATAGCAGAAACTGCTGTGTGAATACTGACATGAAAAATTCAATAGCTATATGTAAGGATGAAATGTGAAAAATGGAACCTGCATTACTGCCATGAATATATGAATAAAGAGAAATTTAGCTACTGAATTGATCAATGCAATAGAGCCCTAACACTACGCCAAAGTATTTCTCTACGTTGGGGTCCCTAGCTTGTGTGTGTCCTCTCATGCAGTTAAAAAACTTACCGTGAATGGGAAGCTGTGACCCAGGCTATATATACGATGTGGATTGGCAATAGGTGTGTATGGGGAGGGTTCCCAAACGAAAAACAACTAACCAATAAGAAATAACGTTTGGAACTCCATTCTATGTCTGAACTGGGTGCAAAAACCTAAAAAAACATTACTATGGGGAGATAAGGTATGCACACCAGTGACTATGTAAGGGGAATACATGGAATAGCAGAAACTGCACATTTCATCCTTACATATAGCTATTGAATTTTTCATGTCAGTATTCACACAGCAGTTTCTGCTATTCCATGTATTCCCCTTACATAGTCACTGGTGTGCATACCTTATCTCCCCATGGCTTAGAGGTTGACTTTCAGCATCTGCAAACTGTTGGCTACCGAAATGCTGCCTTTCCAACCTTTTTAACCGAGGATGTTCGAGACCTTATGCCCATCGCAGTGCCCCAAGAGCCGATGCCCATGCGCCACTCCTTCTCCAAGAAAGGCGCGCCCGCGCTACACCAGCATGTCGCACCAAACATCTCCTCTTCTTTGAGAAACTGTATGTGACAGGGTGCATTTCACCACAGGTACTTGGCCCAGTAAGCATGGACAGGGGCATTACATGTCGCTGACTGGGCAAAGGGTTACTATGGGGAGAGATGGAGAAGGGTCTGATGTACAAGTCTTGCACCCAGCAGCTCAACAACTTTCATCGCTCCAGAAGTCTTTAGGTCTGGCGGTTAAACGCCTGAAATGCGATGTGCCGACACGCAGGAATTTGAATCTACACATGTTGCAGTGTCTGTGGCACCACCGCCGAGCTTTGCTGAAATACGTTATGACGTATACCCTGGGCTAACTTGATCCAGAGGTGGTGCAGATCACGATGCTGGAGTGGTGTCAGATCAAGGACCTATGCACCCTTCTACCCAGTTTACAAATGTCGACGAAGATGTTTAGCACTGGCGATGCCATTCTCAGCGTGACAATCCTGGTCATCTTCATGATGGAGCACACTGTAAGCATTATTCAGAGTCAGATGTTGGGACAAGAGGAAGGGGAGGAAGTACAGAAGGAGTCATATGCAGAAGGGATAATAAGATCTACAAGGTCCAGACGGTGAGCGGCACCTAGGCGGCAGTCATGGGACGGTGGGGGAGAGGGATTATCAAGGGAGCATAGTATCAGCAAAACTGTTGAGGAAGGTGCAAGAGCCCAGGAAGAAATGGAGGACGAACTGGCGATGGGCATGGAAGACTCAGCAGATGAGTGAGAGCTTGCTCACATTTCGGTTGTGCGAGGTTGGGGGGAGAGGGCAGAGGAAGGAGGCACGATTCTCACCTCTCCGCCACCAACACACCAAGGACTTGGTCCTCCTGGATGCACAAGACACATGAGCGCCTTCTTGCTGCACTACCTACAACATGACCCTCGGGTTGTACGAATTCGAAGTAATGCTGACTACTGGGTTGCCACACTGTAAGGGGCACTTTGCACACTACGACATCACAAGCCGATGCTTGCAAGGCCGAGCGCAATAGTCCTCGCCCCTGTCGCAGCTGCGATATCATGTTGATAGCTGGCGTAGCGAACATTATCGCTATGCCAGCTTCACATGCACTCACCTGCCCTGCGACGTCGCTCTGGCCGGCGACCTGCCTCCTTATTAAGGGAATGGGTCATGCAGCGTCATAGCGACGTCACACGGCAGGCGGCCAATAGAAGCGGAGGGGCGGAGATGAGCGGGACGTAAACATCCCGCCCACCTCCTTCCTTCCGCATAGCTGGCGTGAGCTGCAGGACACAGGAAGGAGATGTTTCTCGCTCCTGCGGCTTCACAAACAGCGATGTGTGCTGCCGCAGGAACGAGGAACAACATCGTAACATCGGTCATTTCCAAATTATGGAAATGACCAACGCTACACCGATGATACGATTAAGACGATTTTGCGCTCGTTAATCGTATCAAAAAGGCTTTACACACTACAATATCGCCTGCGACGCCGGATGTGTGTCACTTTCAATTTGACCCCACCGACATCGCACCTGCGATGTCGTAGTGTGCAAAGTGCCCCTTAGATCCCCGGTACAACACAAAATTTTGTGAAATAATTCCTGCCATAGAAAGGGACGCACGTATGCAGGAGTATCAGCAGAAGGTGGTACGCAATCTTAGATCTGCTTTTCCACTAAACACCAGTGGTGCACAGAGTGAATCTCAATGCTTTGTCATGGATAGGAGGAAATGGTCTTTTACTTGTCCACATGTGAGGGACAAAGGGCTGGCTGCTGTGCTCAGACGGCGTTGAGTACGGTGTCCCTGCAGAGTTGCACTTTTGGTCATATACAAAATAGGTTGAAAAAGGACAGATGCTGGTGGAAAGGGAAACAGGTGTGTTGGAAAGGGGAAAAAAGTTTGTGTCCGTGGGTTTGGTGGTTAAGCAACAGTAACATTTGCTGAAGAAACAACATCTGTTATGGTCGGACTGGCAGATTTGGATAAAGTGGTATATACTATGTTACCGCTATATAAAAAAATTAAGAAGAAAAGAAAGAGAAAGGTATATATCCCCATCGCCAGTCGGTGTCCACCGTGCTCCCAGATGGAAAAGGAGAGGTTGGCAACTGGAAGGTTAGGTGGAGGATACAGACCTGGTCGACTCTGAAACTAATAGTAGCCTGAACCCAGTTAGACGCCACTCGGATCTGGAGACTGGGAGCCCTGTTAGCGTCACAGGGTACACACGCCCACCCAGCCCAGGAACTCCCTGTTAACAACACAGGGGCCATTGGGTACGCTGTCCGTGTGCGTAGGGGACACACTTGTGGACAGCAGGCGCATCAGCAGCAGCAGGCCTGTTAATGCCACTGGGCTGCACTAGCAGGACTGGTAGGACAGGAGCTGGTCTTAACTGTTCTGCGTTACCAACTGTGGTGGTGGCCTGCATCGACGCCCTATCCCTGCCTACCTCTGTCCTAAAGCCGCAATGGGTTCAACACATGAAGGTGTGCTCTTTCGGAGCATAATAGAAGACTGTGCACCTCCTTGTTGGCTCCAGCCGCTTTTATAACCTGGGTCCGCCCCAAACCAGGGTGGACCACAATGCACCTCCTGGAGACAAAAGCAGAGTTACACGTCATGAGTGGCATAACTAGCGTCCTATTCAGAACCGCCACTTCAATGATGACCTCATGGCAGCCACGACCCAAACACCTCACCAGTCATCGTCTGACCAACAATAATGAGGTGACAAGTCATAGGGGCGGGCCTCTGTAAGCCAGTTGGGAGTTGCCTGGCCACATCGTCAGAACACCTGATGCCCTGTGGTCTATATGTGCCCCCCACATCAGGGGCAGGGCCAAAGAGTTCATTACCGGACCTAGCCTCTGATGCAGTAAGTGCCTGAGCATGCTCAGTAGCATGAAATGCAGTCTCCAAAAAAAGACTATCAGCTTCAGCATGCTGTCTAGGCACAACACAGGACTTAGACCCGGCCAGAAGTCCAAGTACCTGTGCAAAGAGGCTTTTCGCACAAAGTGTGGGAGCATGCACTGTAGCCCAAAATGAAGACTTAGCCTCAGGAATGGCACAGTTAGGCTGAGCATACTCACTGGGGCGAAACACTGGAGTTAGGCTGCGGCTGTGGTAAATCGGCACACACATGCGCACTAGCCGCCTCTCCACACTTAGACGTGGAGGAGAAAGCAGCCAGCTGGACAACCCGAGGCACAGCCCTAAATGGCAGCTGACGCCTGGGCGCAACTGGAACCGCAGCAGGTTGCTTGCGTTTACGGCGGCACCGATTCGTAACAACAAATAACAGCCAAAATAACAGGTGTACTTCTTCCCGTGGATAATCTGATATGATCCTTTTTTCACGGACACGACCATCGCTAACAAAAGTAGATGAGGCACCAAAACAGCAGCTGCTTCAATGGATCTCAAGTGCGCCATAAAGTGGCCTCTCCTCCACCTCAAGTTCAATATCACAAATACTCCATTTCACTGTGGTGTCAACCCAGTCACACTTGCTTCATAACAGCTCTCAAGTTTCCACCAGCCCTGCTGAGTATAGGGTAACAGAGATGGTTGAGTCTGCAGTGAGTACAGACAAAGAAGTTATTATTATTATTATTACTATTATTATTATTTATAGAGCACCATTGATTCCATGGTGCTGTACATGAGAAGGGGGTTACATACAGAATACATATACAAGTAACAATAGACAGACTGGTACAGAGGGAAGAGGGCCCTGCCCTTTCGGGATTATAATGTAAAGGATTTTGGGGAGGAGACAGTAGGTGGGGTGTAGGTTGGGCGGCAGAAGCAAAGATGGTCAGAGGTTCACCAATCTGTAAACAACTGCATCTAAAAATTATGAAACAATATCCCGAAAATGTTTCTCAATATAAAATCGCAAATACCTTAAATATCACACCATCTAGTACAACAGTACATAATATCATCAAAATATCTAGAGATTTTGGAGAAATCCATGTGCACAAGGTACAAGGCCAAAGGTCTATTAGCCCTTTATTAAAAAGGCAACATTATACAATTCATTATATGAGCTCAAGAATACATTAAAAAATAACTGTCTGTGAATGGAGTTCATCGTACATGTTTAATGCAAGTTAAAGCTCTATCTTGCAAAGAAGAAGCCATATAATAACACAATCCAGAAACACTGCCGTCTGCTTGGGTCAAAACTCATTTAAAATGGACTGAGGCAAAATGAAAAATTATTCTCTGGTCAGATGAATAAAAATTTGAAATTCTTTATGGAAACTATGAACACTGTGTCCTGTGAACTCAAAAGGACCATTCAGCTTATCAGTGCACAGTCCAAAAGCTGCATATCTGATTGTATGCAGCTGCATTAGTTCCTATGGCATTGACAGCTTACACATATTGAACATCACTATCCTAGTATTATATAGATGTATTAGAACAACATATCCTCCCACCTAGACAATGTTTATTTGAAGAAAAGGCTTGCATATCTCAGCAAAATTATGCTAAAGCACCCACTGCATCGATCACAACAGCATGGCTTCACAGAAGAGTTTGGGTGATGAACTGGCCGTCTGAAGTCCAGAGGTTTCACCACTAGAAATGAAGAATCCAGCAAATACCATGGACTGTTGTGCAACTAGGATCCTACATTAGACGAGAATGAGACATTCCTCTCCCCAAACTTCAGCAATTAGGGCAGCGTCGGATGCGATAGGTGAATGACCCTTGGCTCAGGCTCTGCTGCTAGTGTGAGCCGACTGTCATGCAACTGTGGTCCTTTCTTGAGATCGGATCACAGCTCTGGAGGAGAGGTAGGGATTAATCTATCTCCTCCATTGTCAGCCTGTGCATATATCGCACTGCACTTGGCTGTCATCCAAGTGCAGTCCAATGTTTCTCTCGCACCCATAGACCATGGGTGCGAGTGACAGAGCTCTCGCAGACAGTCGCATCATGATGCGATTTTTTTCCACAGTCCGTTTAGGGCTGACGAAAAACTTGCAGATCTGAGTTGTAGAATTATCTTTAATGGGGCCGAGTGCAATGCGAGACTTTTTCGCATTGCACTTGTGTGAGTCATACGCAAAAGTGACTCTGCCCTTAGGCTATGTTCACACAGTGCATCTTTTCTAACCACAAAGATTCAGCATTTTTGGCACAAAAAACGCACAAAAACGCACCCGTGGCAAAAACGCATAAAAAAATGCATGCGTTTTTTACGTGTTTTGACTCGTTTTTACCGCTTTTTGCCCAATTCTTTTGTTAAGTCAAATCTATTGACTGGAAGGGCTCAAAAATGCTAGAAAAACGCAAAAAGAATTGACATGCTGCTTCTTGAAAAATGCAGTCAAAATACAGACAAAAAAAGATGCCCAGTGTGGACAGCAAAATAGAAATTTCATAGACTTTGCTGGGGGAATGAAATGCATGCATTTTGATGCATCTTTGTGACCATTACTGTAGAAGATGTCGTGTGTGAACATAGCCTTTAGTCTCCTCACTTGACAGATGTTTACAGACTACTGTAAAAAGAAGAGGGAGCGCTAAACAATAGTATTTATGGTCCTATCTCAAACTTTTGAGTTGTATTGCTGCCATCGCAAAAACGTTCAAAATCGCTAATCGGTGACATGCCCCCCTATTCCCAATTATCGTTGCTGCTGCAGTAGCGATGTTGTTCCTCGTTCATGACGTGTGACGCCGCAGGAATGAGGAACCTCTCCTTACCTGCGTCCCGCCAGCAATGAGGAAGGAAGGAGGTGGGCGGGATGTTCAGACCGCTCATCTCCGCCCCTCTGTTTTCATTGAGTTGCCACTTAGTGATGTCGCTGTGATGCTGAACGAACCGCCCCCTTAGAAAGGAGGCGGTTCGCCGATCACAGCGACGTCGCAGAGCAGGTATGTGCGTGTGACGCTGCCATAGCGATAATGTTCGCTACAGCAGTGATCACCACATATCAGCCGTACGATGGGGGCGGGTGCTATCATGCTCGACATCGCTAGCATCGGCTAGCGATGTTGCAGCGTGTAAAGCCCGCTTTATGTTCTATACAATACAACTAAAGGGTAAGTTTTCTCCTTGTGAAAAGTGACACACCAGGCCTGGCATGCCAGTATGAGGAGCCTTAAATGCCAAGCATGCTTCTCTGGAAATTAAATATGAAAATTGCCTCTGCAGCGAGAGAGACTCTAGTGTCACCTATTGGAGGTAGCAATCCTAAAAGTCAACGTAGACCCTTTACCGAGCCTTGTCATATGACTTAGGATGTATAAGCCAAACCAGAATTTCAATTTGCAGACATTGTGTTTTGGAGTATTGCCTCCCCATCAGTGCATAGTATGTGATCTCGAACTTGAGATCTGCCTTTAGCTCCTCCCTCTGCCTCCAGCTCCTCCCTCTGCCTCCAGCTCCTCCCTCTGCCTCCAGCTCCTCCCTCTGCCTCCAGCTCCTCTTTCTGCCCTTAGCTCCTCCCTCCTCCCATTATCATAGAAACTAACCAGTAACAACCGCCATCTCCTATCTCACTAATGAGAAAATCTTCAAGGAATACAGATTTTACCTCAGAATTGAGAATTCAATCCAATTCTGGCAGAGAAAGAAGCAAATTTGTTTGATAAGATATAATACAAAGTTGCTTATTTTCATGCGCGCTATTGATTTATGGCGGGGGGGATTAAAACAACGATTACACTTTAAGTAAGGTGTGGTACTGCCCCATTTTTCACAGCAGGGAGCTTATTATACCTGATGGGCTGCTGGACAGCACACACACCTATTAACTTAACTGGGCAGCACTATTGTTGAGCGAGTAGTTAACTATTCATACTCGCTATGCTATTAGCGAGAACTGTCCGCTACTCGCATATTCGTTACGAGTAGCGGGCGCAATGTAAGTCAATGGGAAATACTCGCTAATTAGCGAATAACCCGAAAATCGTACTATTCGCTGCTCGCACGAAAAGTACATGAGACTTCCTAGTCATCTAATACTAATCACAGAGTAATAAACCCTTTAGTTTAGGTAAACAATAGCTCACACACCTAAAAGAAGCACAGTTGTTTTTTTTTTTCTTTTTTAACCCTTGCAGCACGCTGTCCTCAGCTTACATTGCAAAATCCTGCTGACAGATACCGTTTCATATTTACAGTTAAATCATTGACTAAAATGCAGACTGATGATTTAATACAGATCCATCTCCAAAATTCTATTTAAATATTGCTTCTGCCAAAAGGGCTTGTTTCTCAGAAGACCAAAAAGTGGGAAAATGCTGATTTATTAAGTTCCCCAAGGGTCTGAAGATAGTGTTATGGTTCATAAAACTTTCCATCATTTCTTTCTTTTTTTGTGATTGTTTCACATCCATAGGTGGCTTCATTTCCTAATTGCTTGACTCTTCTGTATGCATCATAAATCAAGACGGCATATTTTCAACCCTAAATCATATATGCAGCAGCACTTAGGTTTCTGTATGCATTTTACCATTTTAACATTTAGGAGAAAGGTCTTTTTTTTTTTTAGAAAGCAGCAGAATCAGTAAATGGGCTATTCTACTGCTAATAAAAAAAATCATTTTTTAGTTTTGAGGAAATTCAAATTAAGGCCATCTTACACACCCATGTTTCATGGTCTGAGTATGGACCGTGATGTAAGGACGGACTACGAGTCTCCTCACCCAAACCCTTTGAGGCTAATGATTTTGGATAAAGAGACCCACAATCTGTCGAGGTCCATCATGGTCCATACTCACACCATGAAACATAATTGTGTGAAACTGACCCTAACGTATTAACCCCTATACCACCTGGCGACTTTCCATTTTTCATTTTCATTTTTTTTCCTCCCTTTCTTCCAAGAGTCATGACATTCCAGGAGGGATTTTCCAGTCATTGATTTCTATATTACTCCCAATTACCCTTACCCGGTATCAATAATACACGGACACTGCTTGTGACTTGGTAGAAACTGGCCACAGCAGCCCATTATTGCCTATTATTTACACACTAACACAAGGGGGCGCTGTCCAACGGGCGTCCCCAACATTTAACAATAGGTAATACCATAATAATAATACAGTACGTAATACAATACGTAACCCTGGGTAGGCCCGGTCCAGAAACCACCTTCCACCACCAAAACATGATCCCTGGCCGCAACACACACCGGGCCGGAGATGAGGTATGAATCACCTACGGATCAATAACCCCACCGTGCAGGACCCATGCCTGCAAGATCCTTGTAACCAGAGCCACTATATCCTACAAGTGACTCTCCAATCAAATAACATTATCCGTTAAACCGCCTCTGGACCAGACTTACCCCCGCCATTAGTCCGGTCCAGAAGCCATGCTCCACCACCAGAACACAATTCCTGGCCGCAACACACCGACCCAGAGATACGAGGCATTAATCCCCTACAGATCAATACCCCAACCTTGCAGGACCCCATGCCTGCAAGATCCCTGTAACCAAAGCCACTATATCCCACAAGTGACTCTTCAATCACACAACCTTCAGAACACGATCCCTGGCCGCAACACACCGACCCAGAGATAGGAGGCATTAAACACCTACGGATTAAACCCCCCAAGTAGCATCAATTATCAACCGTGTCTCAAACCCTACATTACTCTTTACCTCCAACCCAATATCCTCCCCGGCTGCAACCTCCAGCCCAGAGATATGAGGCATCAATCACCTACGGATCAATGCGCCATGTGCATAACAGTAACTATGAACTCAAACCCTAAAGTCCTTTATCAACCGTAATCTAACAACATCCCCGGCCGCAACCACCAGCACGGAGATATGAGGCATCAATCACCTACGGATCAATCCGCCATGTGTGTCGCGGGCGGGGAGGGGACGCTGCGCTCACCACGTTCGGGTCCGGCGCTGCTGCTGCTGCTCGGTGGCTTGAGCGGTGGGCCGGATCCGGGGACTCGAGCGGCGCTCCTCGCCCGTGAGTGAAAGGGAAATAGTTTTTGGGGTTTGGGAAGTCAGTCCGTGACGCCACGCTCGGTTGTGGTGAGGTTGGGACACCACCGCTGCTCTGGACGGGGATCCCGGGAGCGATGACAGGGAGCAGACGAGATGTTTCTCTCCCCTCCGTGGGTAGGGGGTTTTGGTGGTCCCAGGGCCCGGTGATGGTGACTGGAAAGTGGATGACGGGGTTTGGGGAGGTGCAGGGTCACGGGGGGCAGCGCAGTGCCAGACGGCACAGTAGTACTCACTCAGCCAATAACGTACTCGGAGTCTCTGGTAAAACAAACGGCTGGATGGACGGGTCCCGCAGGCGGCTGCGGTGGTCACTCCCGGTAGGTTGGCGGTGACTGCCTCTCCCTGCACCTGTAGTGTGTTTTCGGCCCCGATGGCTTCCCACCAGTAGCCCGCTCCCCAGTGGTGTATTTGCCAGAGGAGCCCCTTTTTGCCCGCAGGCTCTGGCCCTGGGAACTCTAGCTGTGGCGGTAGCTGTATTTTCCTTCACGGTTGAGCGGTTGCCTTCAGTCGGGTCTTTGTTGCTGGGAAACCCCGGAGGTTCCCGTCGCTGACGGATTTGACCGGTTTAACGGCGACTCCAAGCCTGGTCGGGGTCCGTAGGCCCTGCCGAATGGTGCTGGCTTCTCTTCGCTCCCCGGTTTGGTACCGGCGGGCCAACGCCCGTCCCCGGTCCTTACGGTTATGCGTCAATCGGCCTCTCCTGCAGACGGTCACCACCGTCTGCCAACCTTGCTCTTGGGTGCCCAGGCCACGCACCCGGACACGGTCAGTCTGCTCCACTACCCCTTCACTCCTCTCCTTTCACTTTACCTCACTGTTCTCTCTTCCATTTTCCTGCCTCCAGGACTGTGA
Organism: Anomaloglossus baeobatrachus; assembly: GCF_048569485.1. Taxonomy (NCBI): domain Eukaryota; kingdom Metazoa; phylum Chordata; class Amphibia; order Anura; family Aromobatidae; genus Anomaloglossus; species Anomaloglossus baeobatrachus. The sequence goes on along the minus strand of NC_134356.1, from coordinate 531,226,009 downwards.
ACTCCTCACTGGGTGGGGCTAACCGCCTGGCTCCACCCCACCTGGTGTGTACATCAGCCCCTGGAGGGAGACAACAAGGATCTGCGTGTGTGACTGATGTGCCTAACAGGGGTGTGGGGTGTGTTGTTGCAGTACCTGTGACGTCCTGGCTTGTCCAGGGCGCCACATTCCCCCTTGGTTAAACGCAGACCGTCCGCGGGCTGCCCGTCCATCACCGGTTTTATTATTTTTTTTTTTCAAAACTGTAAAAGATAGAAAAACACGTAAAAACATCAACATAAGCATTACTTTATAAATCTTCCCTTACGGGAGGCACTTTTTTTTTAAAACGTTGCTAACGGTAGTCAATTTTATTAACAGTAACGGCTTCCGCTCTTCCGCCTGCCCAAACAACCTGGCCCTGATGCTGCCCCTAAGAAGTGGGCAGCACCCCTTGCCCCAGTCCATCACCAGGCTGCCCGAGTGGGTACGGTCCCTTTCAGGGGACCCACGTCCATGGGGGACCCCTGACCCCCGAAGGATCGTCACCGGTTACGGTAGTGGCGGGCCTGGGCCATCCCTTTCCTCCAGGCCCATCCTCCCAAATCAGCCTCTCCGGAGGCGGTCACGGAATAAAGCAAATATTATTTACATGCCACAAGTTTGTGGTTGCCCTGCAAGTTCTCGGGCTTGTCCGTAAGCAGTTTCTTACGCAAACGGTGCAGAAAGTTCCTACGGGGACTAGTTGCCGGCAACGGCCTGTTCAATCATGGTTGCAAATCAGATGAACTTCGGTTGATTACTTTTCTTATCATTCGATTACTTATTCATTTACTCACTTAACAACGGTACTGGTGGTCCCAACGGTGACAACTTGCAGCGGAGACCCGCTGACCCTGGGGCGGCTACCACCGCGGAGGGTCGGCCCAGTCCGTGACCGGACGGTACATCGGGTTCTCCTTCCATAGGCAGTGCAGTCCGGAACCGCTGATCGCCGTTGGAAACGGTGGCGGGGGCAGCGTGCTCGGGATCTCCTCTTCCATCAACTGTACTCTCCCTGGACCCCTTGCGGCAGGGCCGGTCCCCGGCTCCCACTCAATCAGGGCTGGTTCGGGAACTTGGGTGGCCTGGTCACGACGCGCCATGGCCGCTGCGGCCCCTTGCTCACGGGCCTCCACTACGGCGACCATTCTGCGCATCTCCGCCCTCCAATCCAACAGCTGCTGCAGGCTCTGCGCCCTGACCTTCGTACAGAACCGGCCCAGCTCTCGTTCCAGCCACGCAGCGGTCCCGGCGGGCAGCTCACCCGGGCTGCCGTCTTCAAAGGCTACTCCCCCTCTGCTCCTCCAGAGCTTAGACGCTCCGGTGGCGGGTGCTCCCGCGCTCCAGCCCCAAGACGCCGCCATTTCTCCATCCGCGTCCCCCCTTGGTTTCTTTCCGGCACCTCCTCTTCAGGGGCAGAGCTTCGGCTTTTGCGCCTCCACTGCTCGGGAAGACGCTCGAGCGGGGAACTTTTCGCGCCCAAGATGGCGGCTTCTGAAAATTTTCGGCCGGACACCTCCGGCGGGACACAAGGCGCACTTCTACCAGGCGGTAGAACGGTAAGATCCTGTTCATGACGCCAAGTTGTCGCGGGCGGGGAGGGGATGCTGCGCTCACCACGCTCGGGTCCAGCGCTGCTGCTGCTCGGTGGCTCAAGCGGTGGGCCGGATCCGGGGACTCGAGCGGCGCTCCTCGTCCGTGAGTGAAAGGGAAATAGTTTTTGGGGTTTGGGAAGTCAGTCCGTGACGCCACGCACGGTTGTGGTGAGGTTGGGACACCACCGCTGCTCTGGACGGGGATCCCGGGAGCGATGACAGGGAGCAGCCGAGATGTTTCTCTCCCCTCCGTGGGTAGGGGGTTTTGGTAGTCCCGGGGCCCAGTGATGGTGACTGGAAAGTGGATGACGGGGTTTGGCGAGGTGCAGGGTCGCGGGGGGCAGCGCAGTGCCAGACAGCACAGTAGTACTCACTCAGCCAATAACGTACTCGGAGTCTCTGGTAAAACAAACGGCTGGATGGACGGGTCCCGCAGGCGGCTGCGGTGGTCACTCCCGGTAGGTTGGCGGTGACTGCCTCTCCCTGCACCTGTAGTGTGTTTTCGGCCCCGATGGCTTCCCACCAGTAGCCCGCTCCCCAGCGGTGTATTTGCCATTGGAGCCCCTTTTTGCCCGCAGACTCTGGCCCTGGGAACTCTAGCTGTGGCGGTAGCTGTATTTCCCTTCACGGTTGAGCGGTTGCCTTCAGTCGGGTCTTTGCTGCTGGGAAACCTCGGAGGTTCTCGTCGCTGACAGATTTGACCAGTTTAAAGGCGACTCCAAGCCTGGTCGTGGTCCGTAGGCCCTGCCGAATGGTGCTGGCTTCTCTTCGCTCCCCGCTTCGGTACCGGCGGGCCACCGCCCATCCCCGGTCCTTACGGTTATGCGTCAATTGGCCTCTCCTGCAGACGGTCACCACCGTCTTCCAACCTTGCTCTTGGGTGCCCGGGCCACGTACCCGGACACGGTCAGTCTGCTCCACTACCCCTTCACTCCTCTCCTTTCACTTTCACTCACCGTTCTCTCTTTCCTTTTCCTGCCTCCAGGACTGTGAACTCCTCAGTGGGTGGGACCAACCGCCTGGCTCCACCCCACCTGGTGTGGACATCAGCCCCTGGAGGGAGGCAACAAGGATTTGCATGTGTGACTGATGTGCCTAACCGGGGCGTGGGGTGTGTTGTTGCAGTACCTGTGACGTCCTGGCTTGTCCAGGGCGCCATATGTGCATAACAGTAACTATGCACTCAAAACCTTAAAGCCCGTTAGCGACTTTAATCCAACAACATCCCCGGCCGCAACTACCAGCCCAGAGATAAGAGGTATTAATCACCTACGGATCAAAACCCCCATGCCTTGCAGAACCCCGTGCCTGCACTGCGCTTGGATCCAGAACCATAAACCCAACTAGTGACTCCTCCTGCAATTACTATTTCACCAAAATGGATCACTGACCATAACAATGGTCCCATATATAAGTGAGGCAATAGTCACCAAAGGAGTAATACCCTTACCCAAACCAAAAATCTCCCGTGCTTTCAATTACCTGTCACCTGGGCCACTGTAGCCACCTGTGACTCCCCGGCAACCAACAACTCCTTAATATATAACCCTTGGCAACAACCCTGACCCATATATGAGGCATTGATCACCAACGGAGCAATACCTCCTCCCTGCAGACAACCTTGTACCTGCAAGTCACCAGTAACTGGAGCCACAGTACCTTCCCCAGTGGCTCTCCATCCAAACACCAGTAACAATTAGAGCTCCTCTGGACCAGACCTACCCCCGCTGCTGTGACAAAGGACATAATCCCCATTATTTATGCTACCCATGCACATATACAGTCATATGAAAAAGTTTGGGCACCCCTATTAATGTAAACCTTTTTTCTTTATAACAATTTGGGTTTTTGTAGCAGCTATTTCACTTTCATATATCTAATAATTGATGGACTGAGTAATATTTCTGGATTGAAATGAGGTTTATTGTACTAACAGAAAATGTGCAATCCGCATTTAAACAAAATTTGACCGATGCAAAAGTATGGGCACCCTTATCAATTTCTTGATTTGAACACTGCTAACTACTTTTTACTGACTTACTAAAGCACTAAATTGGTTTTGTAACCTCATTGAGCTTTGAACTTCATAGGCAGGTGTATCCAATCATGAGAAAAGGTATTTAAGGTGGCCACTTGCAAGTTGTTCTCCTATTTAAATCTCCTATGAAGAGTGGCATAATGGGCTCCTCAAAACAACTCTCAAATGATCTGAAAACAATGATTTTTCAACATAGTTGTTCAGGGGAAGGTACAAAAAGTTGTCTCAGAGACTTAAACTGTCAGTTCCCACTGTGAGGAACATAGTAAGGAAATGGAATAACACAGGTACAGTTCTTGTTAAGCCCAGAAGTGGCAGGCCAAGAAAAATATCAGAAAGGCAGAGAAGAAGAATGGTGAGAACAGTCAAGGACAATCCACAGACCACCTCCAAAGACCTGCAGCTTCATCTTGCTGCAGATGGTGTCAATGTGCATCGGTCAACAATACAGCGCACGTTGCACAAGGAGAAGCTGTATGGGAGAGTGATGCGAAAGAAGCCATTTCTGCAAGTACACCACAAACAGAGTCGCCTGAGGTATGCAAAAGCACATTTGGGCAAGCCAGTTACATTTTGGACGAAGGTCCTGTGGACTGATGAAACAAAGATTGAGTTGTTTGGTCATACATAAAGGCGTTATGCATGGAGGCAAAAAAACACGGCATTCCAAGAAAAGCACTTGCTACCCACAGTAAAATTTGGTGGAGGTTCCATCATGCTTTGGGGCTGTGTGGCCAATGCCGGCACCGGGAATCTTGTTAAAGTTGAGGGTCGCATGGATTCAACTCAGTATCAGCAGATTCTTGACAATAATGTGCAAGAATCAGTGACAAAGTTGAAGTTATGCAGGGGATGGATATTTCAGCAAGACAATGATCCAAAACACCGCTCCAAATCTACTCAGGCATTTATGCAGAGGAACAATTACAATGTTCTGGAATGGCCATCCCAGTCCCCAGACCTGAATATCATTGAACATCTGTGGCATGATTTGAAGCGGCTGTCCATGCTCGACGACCATCAAACTTAACTGAACTGGAATTGTTTTGTAAACAGGAATGGTCAAATATATCTTCATACAGGATCCAGGAACTCATTAAAAGCTACAGGAAGCGACTAGAAGCTGTGATTTTTGAGTATCTACAAAATATTAATGTCACTTTTATGTTGAGGTGCCCATACTTTTGCACCGGTGAAATTTTGTTTAAATGCGGATTGTACATTTTCTGTTACTACAATAAACCTCATTTCAATCCAGAAATATTACTCAGTCCATCAGTTATTAGAAATATGAAACTGAAATAGCTGCTGCAAAAACCCAAATTGTTATAAAGAAAAAAGTTTAACATTAATAGGGGTGCCCAAACTTTTTCATATGACTGTACATCATACACCTCATATGCATATACATATACTCCCACATTACCACCCATCT